>NC_042616.1:303655936-303960107 GCF_901001135.1 Rhinatrema bivittatum
TCGTGATGGTCGCAACACTATGCTATGATAATATGAAATGAAATATAATAAAGTTAAGTAAAATAAAAGAAAATACAGTAGACTCCATTAAACATTGGGTCTAGGATATATTGGTATTTAGTATACACAAAATCAATATAGCTTCCTATTATCAACCACAGGTTTCTTTCATCAATTTTCAGAAGTGTAAGAGATCTCCCCACGATCCGTGGGAACTTCATTTGCTTTGTGTTTCACACCAGGATTTCAAAGGTTCCCAAGGTATATTATTCTAAAAAGATCCATGCCATTGGATACAATCCCAAAGAACTATTTAAGATTGTTAAGAACTTGACTAATGTTCCTATTATGGATAATTCTGCTCAATCTGATATATCTTGCTATCTTGGATGTGATGATTTTTTAACTTTCTTCATATCCAAAGTTTCAAATTTGGTTCCATTTGTTTCATCTGTTCCACCTTGATCACTGAATATAACTCCAGTCCCTTTTTCATGTTGGGAGCCCTTTGATCAGGTTTCCATTAAAGAAGTGGGAGAAAGTATTACCACTATCAATTTCATCTTAAGTCCTCTGAACATATGTAATGTTTCTGTCTTGAAAGCTGCTGGAGAGAGTATTTTCCCTCTTTGCAACAAGTTTTACTCTCCCTCTGTGGAGGCATTGCACCTGTTTCTTAAAGAGGGTTTCTGTTACACCCCTTCTTGAAGAAAGATGGTCTGAATCCCCTTGATTTGTCAAACTATAGGCCAATTTCACCTGTGGCTTTTTTACCCAAATTCTTGAACTTATAGTATTATGCCAACTGTCTGATTATGTTGAGCAACATCAGATTCTGATCCCTGTCAGTTTGGCTTCAGAAAAGTTTTAAATACAGAGACTCTCTTGGTCTTCCTGGTTGACACTTTCAGGAGGGGAGGAGGCTTGACAATGGTAATAGCTATGTCGTTGTTTTGTTGAGCATCTCATCACTGTTTGACACTTTGGACTACAGCATTCTCTTTTATCGATTAATGGAATGCGGTATTTCAGGTGCAGTGCTCTCTTGGTTCCATTCTTACCTATCCAGTGAAGTCATCGCAGAAGCCCTCCCTTCAGCACTAAAAGATCTTAACCTCAACACAGCAGACACAGCCACAAACTCATGGCTCAACATCAATGCTAAAATTGCCAAAGCAAAATGTCCAATCATCACCAAAGAAATCAGAACTGAAATCACTCATAAAGCGCCATGGTACAAACACGAACTGAAAAGCACAAAACAACTACTCCGACAAGCAGAAAAAAAATGGAGAAAAGATCCAACACCCCACCAAGACAAATACAGAACTTTAATCCACATCTACAAAACCGACATGGACAAGGCCAAACGTGAATAGTACGCAAGAAAAATCCATGAACACCAATACAACCCAAGAGCCCTCTTCAACTTTGTCTCCAAGATGACTCAACCCACGCAAACCCCATATTCCAATGAGAACAACACAATAACATGTGATAAACTAGCACAGTTCTTTCTGGACAAAATCACCAAACTAATAACTACCAACCCTCAAGCTACAATGGAAACAACGACCCCCCAGCCCACCAATATCTCTACATGGACCACCTTTGAAACCATAACCTCCTCCGAAATAAAAATCATCATACAAAAAATAAACCCAGCCACCCACCCCCTTGACCCCATACCAATCAAAACCTTGAAACTAATCCCTGACATCATAGCTAAACCCATAGCTGACATCATCAATGTATCACTAGAAAATGGAAACTTCCCCGAAGCCCTGAAATGCGCCATCATCAAACCTATACTCAAAAAACCACACCTTGATGCTGCTGACTGTACCCATTTCAGACCCATATCAAACCTCTCTTTTATCTCAAAGATCCTTGAAAAAACAGTAAACCATCAACTCTCTGAACACCTGGAAACACAGAAAATATTATTCCTATCCCAATACGGATTCAGAAAAACACTCAGCACGGAAACACTCTTACTTACCCTTACTGACACAGCACTCAGAGGTCTAGACATCAGACAATCCTACCTTCTTATACTACTGGACATTTCTGCTGCATTCGACACCATCAACCATAACACTCTCCTAACCAGACTAAGTGAAATCGGACTAGAAGGCACCACAATCAAATGGTTCAGATCCTACCTATCGAACAGAACCTACAAAGTAAGCTTCAACAACAAGGAATCAGAACAATTCCCCCTTTTGCACGGCGTCCCTCAAGGCTCAAGACTCTCCTCCACCCTTTTCAACATCTACATGCTCCCACTCTGCAAACTGTTCACCAAACTGGGCCTCCAATACTACATATATGCCGACGATGTCCAGATCCTCATCCCCATGAAAGAAAACATACAGAACACGCTGCTACAATGGAGCTCCATCCTAACCCAAATACAAAAACTCCTATCCCAAATAGCACTCACCCTCAATCATACAAAAACACAAATCTTACACATCTCTAACAAACTACCAGCATGGAATCTTCAAGACTGCACAGCCACACAAAGCACGAACCATCTCGTCTCAACAACAAAAAATGTAGGTGTCACCTTAGACTCCAAACTCAACCTAAAAGCTTACATCAACACTATAATAAAAAAAGGATATTTCAAATTACAAGTCCTCAAAAAAATCAAACCCCTACTTCTCAGTCAAGATTATCTATCTGTACTGCAAGCCCTCATTTTCTCCAAACTTGATTACTGTAATTCCATCCTACATGGGCTCCCAACTTCCACCCTCAAGCCACTCCAACTACTCCAAAATGCGGCTGCCAGATCCCTCACAAACAGCAAATGCTCCACACACACATCACCCCCACACTAAAAGACCTCCACTGGCTCCCCATAACCCACAGAATTCAATACAAAGCCCTTACCCTAATGCACAAATCCCTTTACAATGAAAAAACAGACTGGCTAAAGGACACCCTCCATCCATACTCTTCCCAAAGAAACCTATGATCCAACAACTCCGGATTACTTTCCATTCCCTCCAACAAACAAGCACAACGCACCTCAACACGCCAACGAACAGTTTCAATTGCAGAACCCACACTATGGAACAGACTACCAGCAAATCTCAGAATGGAACCCTCATCACAACTGTTCAAGAAATCACTAAAAACATGGCTATTCCGAAAAGCCTACCCAGCCAATAGTTAAATTTATGGCATACCCAATGACCTACTACAACCAGATCTACTACCTCGCACATATCTCACAATGAGTCCTCATAACAGTCAAATAAAATGTCAAGCTTTTATATTGTCATGTAAATAAGCCGTCCTATTACAATGTTTAGTACTATCATTTACAATGTTTTATTACTACTTTTTATAATCCTACCCTTCTTATAACTATACCCCTCTGCATACTTCGCTCCAGCTTCATATTGCCTCAATGTAAAGATAATGTGACCTGTAATCACACTATCTCACTAAACATCATGTAAACCGATGTGATACCCTCGGGTGAATATCGGTATATAAAAACAGATAAATAAATAAATATTCAATTACCTTTGCTGGGTAAGAACTGGCCAACACCATTCTCAGTGGTCATCCATTTCAAATGGTGTCACGCAAGACTCTGTGCTCTCCTCAATAAGTTTAATATCTCTCTTGCACCGATTTACAAGATTTGAACTGGTCTTTGCGAGGCTACAGGGTGTATGTGGATAATATTCAGTTCTTTATCCATGTATAACCCACTTGACCTGACACAGCTGAATTGATTCAAATTTACTTATCCACTATTAAGCAGTGGTTAACATATAATAAACTTGCATTAAACATTTCCAAATCAGAATTCATCATTATCCATTGTCATTGTAAACTGTTTTGACTGTCTTTCATTGTAAAAGCGGTATATAAACCCTTCTAAATAAATAAATAAAAATTTATGACAATCAATTTCCCTCATCCATTACCATCAACAATGTTACATGCCCCATCCTTCCCTGCATAAAGAACCTCAACTTGTGGATTGATTCATATTTTTCATTTAAATTCTACATCAAATCCGTTGTTAAAATTGGATTATTCAAACTCCACATTTTATGAGGCTTGAAGACTTTATTAGACTCTTATGATTTCTGTATGATAGTTCAAGCAACCATTATACCTTTGCTGGATTATTGCAATATTCTTTACATGGGCCTCCCATTCTCCACGTTAAAAACCCTGCAATTATTGCAAAATACAACTGTTCATCAGGTCTCAGAGAAGAGCCTTAGATACTATATAATACTTGTCCTGAGTGACCTTCATTGTCTTAACATTCAAAGCTGTGTTAACTACAAGGTAGCAATGATGGCATATAAATTACTGAGGCTAGATTCATTGCCCTGGGCTAATACTCTACTGTGGGTTTATAACCCTGCATTTTCCCTCAGGTTATCACAAAGAGGTCTCTTGGACATTCCCTCTCCCATGGAGTGTGTATTCTTGCTGCTTCCACACTCTAGAATTTCCTTCATGAGGCTCAACAGCTTATGGATTGCATGAAAACATTTAAGGCAATGCTAAAATAATTCTTGTATCAGCAAGCTTTTGATGCCCAGCGTTGGTAATCTTCTTTTTTCTCCAGCAGTGTTTGCTTAACCCATTATTTTGTGTTTATATGACCATTGGTCTTTCATTGTTTGATGAATGTTGTTACTTCTTTCATTTGGAAAGTTAGCTTGTACATCACTTAGGGCTGGCTTTAGCATAAGTGATTTTTAAATAAATAAATGAAATCATTTTTGGATTCTGAAATCAACAAAATCATTCATCGAACCAAACAAACGGAAATATTTTTTGGCATATCCTCCTACTAAGAGGGTCATTCATCAAAATGCATTATGGCGTTAGAAAACTAAATGCAAATTTTTGGCAAAGGCGATGTTATGCGCCCCACCCGCGGTTGTCCCGCGCATGGAACCGCTCACCTTTGGGGTCACAAGGCGGGTCCCGGTCCCGTCTCCCTCGCGGCCCTTGCAAGTCTAGCTAGGCCCTGGCATCCCACGGCGGCAGTCACTGGGCCTTCAGTCGTGCTCCGAGTCTCACGCCAGGCCTCGACATCTCAGCAGCTAGCCACGCCCCTACGCGCGCGTGGACTAGGCACCCTGATGTAGGTTCCAGGGTGGGACCTAGTTCCGCGGCACACCCTGATTGAACTCTTGTTAAAAGGAAGTTCCTGGCCTCACTTCCTTGCCTTGGCATGTGGTGCAATGCCTAAAGCAACGAGACCTTGATTCAAAGGTTGTGGGTTCAAATCTCACTCTTGGTGCTTCTTAGAATTGATTCCTTGTTTGTGGGTCCCAACCCACACATCTTTGGTTCCAAGAACACTTGTTTCCAAGCTTGTGGGTTCAAGAATTCCAAGAGCATCTACATGTTGGGTTGGTTTGTTCCTAAGATTGCCCTTGCTTTTGTTCCTAGCCTTGTTCCAGGATCGTTCTGTACCTGCTTGTTTGTCTCTCTGGTCTTACCTTGGACTGACTTTCTGGTAAAGACCTCTGCTTGTTCCTGACCCAACTGCCTGCCAAAGACCTGACCTCTGGATCTTGACCCTTGCTTCCTTGACCACTCCTTGGACTGATTCTTGGATTTTGACCTTGCTTGATTCTGGCTCTGTCCCTCAGCTTGTCCTCACCAACTCTATTCTGATTTTCTCTCTTCCAACCTGTCTCCAGCTTTGAACCCGATAGCGCTCTTCCAGTGTCTGTGGGCACGCCGGACTCTGACTCCCCCAGGAGACCCTGAGATGCCCACCTAAGTCCCACCGGCTCAGGTCCCTATGGGCTCCTCCCGAGGGGGACCTTGGGCTTCCAGCGGTGAAGACCTACTCTGCCTCTGTCTCCTTCCATGCTCTGTCCCCTGTGGCCAGTCCCTGTAGTGCCACAGGACAGGGGTCCACCCCCAAGCGCAACAGGTGAGAGAGAGAGAGTATTTGGTATGACCTACATATTAGTCATCTATTTATACCACTATAGAAGGGTAATCTAGTAACTCAAGGTGAGGTTTTGGTGGTGGTCTAGGGTTCTGGAGCCAGTTTTACATTCACAGTGAGATGTACGAACAGCACAGAACAGAGCTGATATGATTTGGAATGAGGGAAGGTACACAAAAATGAGATTTCTACAATGTATTCTTTCCCTAGCTTGAAAGCACCCAGGTAGAGAGTGCATTGCAGGTACGATAAAATACCTATGCATGGTGCAGTAACTAAAAAATTACACTAACCATGTCCCTTTCCTTACCATGGCAAAATTTATAGCATTTTGATGAATCTAGGGGTAAAATTGGCAGTAAAGCTAAAACAGTAGTAAAGTAAACAAAAAATTGCACTGAAAGGTACATTTTTTTTTAAATCAGTACTAGAAAGTGTTTTTTACAGATGAAATATTACTTTTACCACTATTGATGGAAAATGTTGTAATGCAAAACATGCATAATGATTGGTGTGACATGGCAGGTTTGGGCTTTTCTTCCTGGTTTTCAGATAAACTTCCTTCAGAAAAATAAAAAGCTGCCTCAGTTAACCCTAGATTGTCAGTACTGTGTGGTAGATAGTGTCTGGATTTGGCACTGGTGGATTAGAGAGGAGAGGAGGATTGCTTTTTGAATTTTTCTTTGTAATTAATACTTGCTGTATAATTTTGTATTTAGTTTTTAACATTTTTATTGCCCATCTTCTAATGTTATATTTGTATTCTTGACAGAATATTTTGTGTTATTTATTTATTTTTGGATCATTTGTTCACTGCCACTCCAAAGATCATGGTGGTTTGCAGCATAGAACACACATATACATTACAAAAAACACATGAAACAAAGTTTTAAATAAGTGTATCCAGCTAATTTTAGGAGAGGTCTACAGGATGACCAAACTTAGGGATTGATGCACAAAGCCCCGTTAGTACTCTAACGTGCATTATAATACATATATCGCGCAATATACATGATATTTTGCATCTCCCCACTCAAATACTCTCCCCTATTATAAAGGACTTCTTTGCATGTGATTTGCATGCATGAATAATTCAAATGCATGCAAAGAAGGTCATAACTATAAATATTTTATCGTGGTCGACCGTGAAGGTGATGGGAAGTGACAAAATAACAACACCTATTTGAAATGCATTAGATGTGAGGCAGGAGGCCCGGGACCCTAACATGGGTCTCAAGGCTCCTGCTGAACATTTAAAGGGGCAGGACAGAAAAATCAAAGTCACGGAAAATGGGGAGGTTGAGTACAGGTCAGTGCTGACCCCCATATCAACACAGGGCAGCCAGTCAAGATGCACAGACTCTCCCAAAATTAAAAAAAAGACCATGGGCCCCCTCTTCCTCCTTCACTCAAAGCACAAAACTAAAATGTGACCCCCAGCCCCCAAATGACATGAACAGCACCCTCCCCCTACCCCCCAGGTGACAATGATGGTCCCCGGCAGTCCACACTCCCACCCCATACCCCCAAGTGATAGTGATGGCCCCCTTGATTTAAAAAAAAAAGGTCCCGGGCCCCACCCCACCGCCCCTTCCCACCCTCCCCCCAAAAGGAAAAAAAGTTGTTTCATGTACTCCATCCTCCCTACCCATGCTCTCCCTACCACTGACACCCCTCCCACACACCCCCATAACAATAAACAGATCTTGCATTGAGACTGGGTGCATCGTTGTACCCTGCCCGGTCGGCACATTTTCCAAAATGGTGCCAACCTGACCATGCCCCAGCCTTCTAACTAGGGTAAGGCCCAAGGATTGGACTCAGTACCACCTTTAACTGGGAACCCCCACCACCAGGGGCTGGCACGATTCCAATCACTCCTGCCCATCAGGGCAGTTTCTTATAATGACACCAGCCTCTGGCAACAAATTCCAGAGCTTTAATGTGCGTTGAGTGAAAAATAATTTTCTCCGATTAATCTTAAATATGCTACTTGCTAACTTCGGTTATTTACACTTTCGAATAATAGAAAGACTAGGGGGCATTCCATGAAGTTAGCAAGTAGCACATTTAAGACTAATCGGAGAAAATTCTTTTTCACTCAATGCACAATAAAGCTCTGGAATTTGTTGCCAGAGGATGTGGTTAGTGCAGTTAGAGTAGCTGGGTTCAAAAAAGGTTTGGATAAATTCTTGGAGGAGAAGTCCATTAACTGCTATTAATCAAGTTTACTTAGGGAATAGCAACTGCTATTAATTGCATTAGTAGCATGGGATCTTCTTAGTGTTTGGGTAATTGCCAGGTTCTTGTGGCCTGGTTTGGCCTCTGTTGGAAACAGGATGCTGGGCTTGATGGACCCTTGGTCTGACCCAGCATGGCAATTTCTTATGTTCTTATGTTCATGGAATGCCCCCTAGTCCTTCTATTATTCGAAAGTATAAATAACCGATTCACATCTACTCATTCAAGACCTCTCATGATCTTAAAGATCTCTATCATATCCCCCCTCAGTCGTCTCTTCTCCAAGCTGAACAGCCCTAACCTCTTCAGCCTTTCCTTGTAGGGGAGCTGTTCCATCCCCTTTATCATCTTGGTTGCCCTTCTCTGTACCTTCTCTATCGCAACTATATCTTTTTTGAGATGCGGCGACCAGAATTGTACACAGTATTCAAGGTGCGGTCTCACCATGGAGAGATATAGAGGCATTATGACATTTTCCGTTTTAATAAACATTCCTACACAGCCTGGACCATGTATATTGTGGGCGTATATTTTGCTCCCAGAATTTTTTTTTTCCAGCAAGCCTTTATATTTTTTCATGATGCTGCTTTCTGTGGTTCCTCCTACTTAAGTACCACGATGATACCAATTAGGAGGAACCACACAAAAGCAGTATTTTTGGTTTTTTATTTGAGTCTTGTCACATGGCAAGACTTTACGCAAGCTCTGGGGCAGGCATTAAATTTGACGGATTAAAAAAGTATGAGTCAGGTGAATGGCAATATTTTGCATTGTGGGTAATAGTTTAAAGCCTCATCTACATGGCATTTACATGTGATGCGCGCTATTAGCTACATCTTTGTTTGGCCAAACATTTTGGATATGCTGATTTCCTTATTGCATCAGGGATTAGTCTAGCATGTCCAAAACATGTGTCCAACCACCCGTTAACCTTTTTGCTAGGCTGGGTGAACTTAATGCATCAGCCTCTCAGTGTGGTACAAGCTGAGAATCACTAACATAACTGAACTCCCACCTTCTGGGTTGGGGATGTGGGATAGAGTGCATGCTGCCATTGCAATGACTGGGAAGAGGCAGTGTAATATGAGCTGTCAGCCTGGGAAAATCACAATAAGGTTGAAAAGTTGATCTGACCCCTAGTGTAGAGATACACATCAGAGTTTCAGGCTATGGATTTGAATAACCTATTGACTCTAATTTCTGAATTAAAACCAAATATCACTTTACAAATAAGGAAAGGCAAAGTCCTAAATCGCAGAACTGTGACAAAAAGATAAATTGGTGTGGGGGATGTTTCCAAAGATTATCTTGTCAAGCTGATGAATCTTCACCCTCAACAACAAGAGGTGGTCAAAAACTGACAGCACATGATTTTCATAGCAGAGATAAGGGACCAGGCAAGATAGGAGAATGTTATGACCATTGGTCGCAGATGGCTGCAACCACTATTACTCACTTCATGTGCTGCTAACCTCTCCTCTTTGGTAAGACTTGCGGCTGTGGCTAGCCGCTCCCAACACTCATGGCTCCATTCCAGGACTCCCCAGGGCAGCGAGGACGCCACCGACCACCATTACTCTCCTGGGCCTTCCTGGGTGCATGTGAGTGCTCCATGGCCCTCCTTTAAAGATGCCAGGGCAGGAACCTCAGGAGTGTCTCCTCTTGATGACATCACTAGCCCTGGACTCTTAAGCACCATCGGGGCCTGGCTCTAATTGACTTGGCAATGAGTTCCTTCCTTGCTGAATTCTGCTGATCTCTCAATAGACATCGGTTCCTGGTTCCTGCTCCTCCTGGCGTGAGACACTCTCGGGTACCCGCTCCTCAGGGGCCTTGCTCCTTTCTCTGGTCATCCGCTCCTCAGAGGGCCCTGCACCTCGGACGCTGTCTACCAGCTCCCCCGCTTCTCAGGGTTGCTCCTGGAACTACTCTACTCGTGGAGACTCAACATTGGTGTAACCCGCTCTGCGGGCCATTGCCGTTCTACTCTACCTCATGGAGACTCAGCATGGTGTACCTCACTCTGCGGACCATTGCCCTACGACTGCTTCGTGGGTGTATCCCTCCCTGTGAGCCATTGCCTCACTACTCTGCTTCGTGGAGACTTAGCGTTGGTGTACCCCGCTCTGCGGACCATTGCCTGTGCTTGTGCTCCTCGGGGCAGTACCTTGTGCATTCCTGTGACTACACCTCACTCCCCGCTCCTCGGAGTAGCATCCATCTTTATCTCTGAGACTGTACCACACTCCCCCACTTCTCGGGGAAGTGTCCTCTCACACTGCCAGAGAATCCTGGGCTTCCCTGCTCCTCGGGCAAGCCTACGTCATTCCTCCCGTGCTGACTTTCTCTGTGGGGTCGCTCCATCAGCACTCTTCCATACCTTGCCTGCATTCCCCGCTCCTCGGAGCCTATTCAGGCACTTCACCACTAGGAGGACCTATTCTGGCAATCGTATCCACACCCTAGTCTCCTGTTCTCTCTGAAGAGTAGAGCCATGTCTCTTGCTCTCTCTGAAGAGTAGTTTTATTTATTTATTTAAAAGAATTTATAAAATTAGTTTATAAAATTAGTTTATAAAATTAGTTTTTTGTCAAAGTGGTTTACATTAGGAAAAAAAATAATAAGAAAAAAGAAAAAGAAAAAGGTAATAAATACATAAAATTAAAAGTACATAAAATTACTTAGTAGCTGGAAGAAATTCCAGCTAGAAATAAACAAGTATTTACTAAAGTAAATAAAAATAAAACTAGTAGAGCCATAGGGGTGGCTTCCTGGAATGTTTACTACCTGGTGATTACTACCCTTACTCAAACAAAATCCCTTGCATGGTTAATGCAACCCCAACATTGCTCTCTGCTTCAACAGCAAAGGGAAATGCGGAAAAGAAGATTTGCATTCAGATAACAACCAAAAAGGACTGAACTTCACAATCTTGGTAAATAAATAAACATGGGGGTAGCTTGCTTATTACGGCGGTTACTACCCTGAGCCAATTAAGCCTGATATATCACTTGAATGCATACACAGTGCTGCTCTCTGCTTCTACGGCAGGGGGAAAAAAGTAGAAAACAGGATTTACATTCAGGCAACATCCAACAAAGACTGAACTTCACAATCTGGGTAAACAATCATGGGGGTAGCTGCTTATTACGGCGGTTATATCCTAAACCAATTAAACCTGATACATCACTTTGAAAGCATATATAGCATTGTTATCTGCTTCAACGATAGGGGGAAGTGAGGAAAACAGGATTTGCATTCAGACATCATCCAACAAGGCATCGATCTGTGCAGTCTGGGTAAACAAGCATCAGGGTAGCTTACTTGATGCAGCGGTTACAACTCTTAACCATAAGCCTTATGCTCATCTTTGCTGCAACTCCAACATTACTCTCTGCATCAATGACAGGAGATGGCAGGAAAGTTGAATCAAACAGTTACCAACAAGAGCCCTGAATTTGGTGGTTGGTGAAACAGATAAGTATGGGAAAATAAGAGTCAAAGCTTGCTGGGCAGACTAGATGGGCCAATTGGTCTTTCACTGCCATCATTTCTATGTTTTTATATGTTTCTATGGCTGTGTCTCCTATTGCTGCAGACATCACCTCCCGACGGTGAGGCTCAGTGGGGCTCCTCCCCATGGGTGGAACCATCTCTCACCTCGGGCCAAGGGCCCACTAACCCACAAATCTTAACAGAGAGTATGAATTCTTTCTTGCCTCACATCCTTTCAGAATGAGAAAAGAGGTTCCATCTAGCTCAGAAAGCTCATTAATGGGCCTTTGATTTAGGTGAATTATAATCACTTAGAGCTAGAATCCATGAATACTATAATCAATGAGCACATCATAGCTGAGCTATAATCTCTGGGATTGGAAAACCCTTTGTTGCGTCGGAGGTGGACCCTTGGGCCGAGGTGCGGCTGACACAACCCATAGGTGAGAACCTACGGGTCCCCACCCTCAGCAGGTGGAGTGGGCTGAAGATAGAGGCCGCTGGAGCTTCACCTACCCAAGCCCTCATTCCCCGTGGGTTGAGTCTTTGGGTGTCGGGGCTGGCAGGACTTAGGTAGCCTCGAGTTTGGTTTGTGAGAGTAGTTGGTTCAGCCCAGAGACAGCAGTCGATAGATGGCATAGTCCTACCATGGACTGGGTACGGTACTGTAACTCGGGAGAAAATGGAATGGAGAGTAAATGGAGGCGCTCAAGCAAAGATAGGCTGGAGCCTGGTAAGTCCACGTCCAGGGAATAGGTTAGGAGAGGTGTCAAGGACAGGCTTGGATCTGGGCCGGCGGCAAGCGAAGGTCGTGGCAAGCAATATAGAAATCTGAACATGGGAAAAGTCTATAGCGTAGTCAATCAAGGCGATGGTCTGAGCATGGAGACGTCTGGCATAGTCAGGCGTTGCAGAGGTCTGGGTCTGGAGATAGACAGTAGAGTAGTCAGGTGTAGCAAAGGTCTGGGTCTGGAGATAGGCAGAAGATAATCAGGAGTAGCGGAGGTCTGGGTCTGGAGATAGGTGGTAGCATAGTCAGGCGTAGCAGAGGTCTGGGTATGGAGATAGGCAGTAGAGTAGTTAGGTGTAGTGGAAGTCCGGGGCTGGAGATAGGCTATAGCATATTCCAACAAAGCAAAGTCGATATCCGTAGAGTCAATCCAAAAATAGACAGGGCAGAAATGATGAAGACAGGAACCTGGAACCATGAAGGTCAGGAACAAGGAATAGAGAGGATTCTCTATCAGCAATGAGTACGAGGAGTACGAGGAGACCTGTTGCAAAGGCAACACTATGGAGCGAGGCCTGAGTTTAAATACACTGGAGAGTCTGACGTCAACATCCGGGGCTGCAGCCAGTTTCCTGCCGTGGGCCCTTTGAAAGGATTAGTAATGTGCACACGTGTGCCTAGGGAGGGGCACGGCGCGGGTGGCGGCGACTCATCCACGGACCATGAAGAGAGGCCCAATGAGCAATGGCATCTTGACTGGCAACACTGGGGACCATGGCAGAGCCGGAGGCACTGGGGTTGGCCTGAGGTTGGAGCGGTGGCCCACAGCCACCAGCGAGGAGGAACCAGGAGCTGGAGTGCAACAGCATTCTGTATGCAAAAAATATCTCCCTTACATCTGGCAGTATCCACCAATCCAGTTACATTCCTTCTTGCAACCATAATAACATCACACATTAATACACAGTGCCATTCAATCTCCTATAGAGTGTTAACATTTTGAGACTCAATGAGAAGATTGCAAGGCACAATGTGTACTAATATGTGACATTATTATGACTACAAGTAATGTTTTGTAGATTTCCACCTATCACCTGACTGGTTCTTGACTGGCAACACTGGGGACCATAGCACAGCCGGAGGCACCGGGGTTGGCCCGAGGTTGGAGCCGGCTGCCCACTGCCACCAGCGAGGAGGAACCAGGAGCTGGAGTCCATGTAAGAAGGTGAGAGGGCTGTGCCGCGGGTCTGCCATGGACAGCACGCGTAACAGTACCCCCCTCTTGGAGGTCTGGGGTTTGCCCGTAGGGCACGATGGTAATTCAGGAGGAGAGTTATGTCTAGGATGTTCTGAGCTGGTTCCCACAAATTCTCTTCTGGTCCGTAACCCTCCCAGGAAAGGAGGTATTCCCACCAGCAGCCCCTACGACAGACATCTAGGACTTGGTGGAGCTTGTATGTCTTATCAGTTTCTGCCATCAATGGAGGTGGCTCAGGGGCTTTCCACGCAGGCCAAGACAGAATCACAGGTTTTAGGAGCGATACATGGAATGTGTTATGTATTCCCAGTGAAGGAGGCAGCCGAGGCTGGTACAGGTCCAATACGTTGGGTACCAGAGAAGGGACCAATATATCTAGGAGCGAATCTCTGAGATGGAATTCAAAGTCAGATATACCGAGTACTTAACCAGACTTTCTGGCCAGGGAGGAATTCAGGAGCCAAGCAACGTCGACTGTCAGCAGTTCTCTTGGCCTGGGAAGCAGCCTGACGCATGTGGAGATTTGTCTGTTCCCATAAAGTCTTAAGGGTATCTGCAGTAGCCCGTGCCGCAGGGGACGGCACTGATAAAGGTACGGGCAATGGTGGTCATGGTTGGTCATAGACAACTGAGAATGGTGATATTCCAGTAGTGGTGGCGATGTGAGAGTTGTGAGAAAACTCTGCCCAGGATAGGAGGTTTAACCAATTATCTTGTCGGTCATTGATGTAAGCGTGCAGGAAGGCCTTCAAGGAGCAAGTCATTCGTTCAACTTGCCCGTTGGCTTGGGGATGATAGGTGGTCATTAAGCTGATGTTATTACCGAATTTTCAGCAGAGGGAGCGTGAGTACCTGGCAACGAATTGAGGACCTCGGTCTGAAACAATATCCTTGGGTAAGCCATACAGTCTAAAAATATGGTAGAAGAATAAACGTGCTAGCTGTGGAGCAGATGGTAGACCCGGCAGGGGGATGAAAAGGGCCATTTTTGAAAAACGGTCTATGGTGACCTATATTATGGTGTGACCCTTTGAAGGCGGCAGATTGACGATGAAATCCATAGACAAGTGAGTCCACGGTTCTTCGGGTGCTGGAAGTGGTTGTAAAAGACCCCAAGGTCGACCGACTGGGGGTTTTTGCTGAGTACAAATGTTATAAGATTCGACGTATGGTTTCGCATCAGAGACCATGGTGGGCCACCAGAAGAACCACTGGAGCAGTACCAGGGTTCGTGTTCGTTCTGGGTGATCAGCGAATTTGGAATCATCTGCCCAGCGGAGAACTCTTTCTTGGAGTCATCGGGGCACAAATGTCTTTCCAGCAGGAACTGATTGAGTGGCAGATAAGCAAATACAGGCCGGGTCTATTATATGAGTAGGTTCTTTTGGAGTGTCTTCGGGCTCGAAGGATCATGATAGGTCATCAGCCTGGAGATTTTTGTCGGCTGGGTGGTAGCGAAGTTGAAATAGAACCTGGAGAAAAACAAGGTCCATCAAGCTTGACGGGCATTGAGATTTTGTGCTTGACTCAAGTGTTCCAGATTCTTATGAGTGGTGAACACAGTAAATTTGTGTTGGGCGCCCTCTAGACATGGGAGCCACTCTTTGAGAGCCAATTTTATGGCGAGCAGCTCATGATCCCCAATGCTGTAATTTTGCTCTGCAGATGAAAATTTATGAGAATAAAAGGAGCAGGGAATTAAAGCACTAGAGGTGGTGCATTGACTCAGGACTGCCCCTGCCTCAATGGCGGAGGCATCAAATTCAAAAGAAATGGGCGATTTGGGTCCATATGATGCAGACAGGACCCTTTCTGGAAGGCTTCCTTCAAATGATGGAAGACTGTGACAGCCTCAGGAGGCCAATTTCGTGTGTCTTGAGCTTATGATTCAAGGCTGTCAAGGGGACAGCCAGGGTAGAATAGTGTGGGATGAAATGATGATTAAAGATGTGAATCAGAACCGGAATCGGTTCCGATTCTGGTTCCGATTCACATCGTGAATTTTTTTTCGTGCGGCCCGATCGGGTTTTTTTTTTATCGTCTGCGCCCAAGCCGATAAACAAAAAACCCACCCCAACCCTTTAAAACAGCTCCCTTAGCTTCCCCCACCTTCATGATCCCCCCAAAATGTTTTAAAATTACCTAGTGGTCCAGTGGGGGATCTGGGAGCGATCTCCTGCTCTCGGGCCATCGGCTGCCACTAATAAAAATGGCGCCGATGGCCCTTTGTCCTTACCATGTGACAGGGTATCCATGCCATTGGCCGGCCCCTGTCACATGGTAGGAGCACTGGATGGCCCATGCCATTTTTAAAGATGGCACCGGCCGTCCATTACTCCTACCATGTGACAGGGGCCGGCCAATGGCACGGATACCCTGTCACATGGTAAGGGCAAAGGGCCATCGGCGCCATTTTTATTAGTGGCAGCCGACGGCCTGAGAGTGGGAGATCACTCCCGGGACCCCCACTGGACCACCAGGTAATTTAAAAAAAAATTTTGGGGGGGTCGGGAGGGTGGGGGAAGCTAAGGGAGCTGTTTTAAAGGGTTGGGGTGGGTTTAGGGGTGGTTTTTGTGTGCTGTTTTTCCTGCCCTCCCCCAAAACGATAAGAGAACCCCACGAACAATTTTGTGGGGTTTTCCTATCGGTTTCAGGGAGCCCCCGATTTCTGACGACTTTGAAAATATTGTACGATATTTTCAATCGTCAGAAAAATGATTCACATCCCTAATGACGATAGTAGTTGAGGAATTCCCAAGAAGTGCTAGAGCACCTTAGGGCCAATCCTGGATTCCCTTTAGTTTGGCTGGATCCATGGAGAAACTTGTCAAGAGATTATATAACCAAGAAAGGATAGGCTGGATTTCTCGAATAGGCATTTGTCCAATTTTGTGAACAGATGGTTTTCATGAAGGTGCTGGAGGACGGTTCAAACATCAGCATGATGAGTGTCAAGGTCTTTGGAAAAGATGAGGATATCATCCAGGTAAGCCACGACTTTGATGTACAGTACATCTCAGAAGATTTTGTTCATCATTCGTTGGAATACTGCGGGCGCATTACAGAGGCCAAAGGGCATCACTAAGTATTCATAGTGCTCATCCAGTGTGTTAAAGGCAGTTTTCCAAATGTCATCGGAACGGATTCTTACCAGGTTATACGCCCCGCGTAAGTCCAATTTCATAAATATGGAGGCACCCTGGAGGCGGTCAAATAATTCGTAAATTAATGGCAAGGTATATTTATCCTTACGGGTGATGGCGTTTAGGCCGAGGTAGTCGATACACGGTCTAAGTGACCCTTCTTTCTTGGTCAGAAAAAATAATCCCACCCCAGCGGGAGACGTAGAAGGGTGAATGAATCTCTTCGCGAGATTTTCCTGGATATATTCCATCATAGCCTTCTTCTCGGGCAGAGACAGAGTGTAGGGGCATCCTTGAGGAGGTGTAGTTCCTGGAAGGAGGTTGATTGGACAATCAAACCTTCGGAGAGGCAGAAGGAGGTCGGCCTTTTGCTTGGAGAACACGTCCTCAAAGGCTGCATACAGAGCAGGTATGCCAGAGGATGTAGTAGCCAGAGGGACCACAGGTGGCGGTATCACTTTCTGAAGACAGGACTGGTGAGGGGCAGGACACCACTCCACCAGTCGCAATGAACCCCAGTTGAATTGGGGGGAATGCTTCTATAGCCAAGGGAGTCCAAGAACTATGGGATGGATAGATTTCCCCAACACCAGTAACTCGAGTTACTCGCTATGTAAGGTTTCAGTACGTAACTGGACAGGTTCCATAGTCAAGGAAATTCATCTGGGTAACGGCTCTCCATAGATAGAAGCAATACATAGTGATGTTTCAAGCGAGCGGGTCTTTATGCCGAAAAGCTGAACAAGGTCCTTGAGAATGAAATTACCTCCCACTCCAGAGTCAACCAGAGCAAGAACCAGAAAGGACCAGGAATCCCAGATCAGGGTAACTGGTACAGATAACTGAGGGGCCAGAGAGTTTGCACCCAAGTTCAGGACCCCTACTGAACTTGGGCCAAAGAGTTTCCCAGATGGATAGGATAAGTCTGTAGGTGGTGGCCAGGTGCTCCGCAATACAGACACAAACCAGTTTGCATCCACTGGAGGTGCTCTTCCGGTGTCAGCCACCCATGACCCAGCTGCATAGTCTCTTCCATCTTAGCCACCCTAGTATCACTGCTGAGAGCAGGGTTGGTAAGAGGTGGTGAACAGAAACGAACCCGCAAAGGCTTCTTGGTCATCCGACTCTCCCGGTGACGCTCTTGGAGACAATGGTCAATTCAGCCTGCCAAGTCTATAAGGTCCTCCATAGAGGAAGGGAGCTCCTGTACAGCCAGCTCATCTTTCAGCTGTGGGGAGAGTCCATCCATGTAGTTCGGAGGCAGTCTTCCTGCCAAGCGAGCTCAGTAGCCAAAATTCGAAACTCAATGGTATAGTTGAAAAGACTTCTTTGACCTTGACGGAGATGTAATAATCTGGTGCTTACAACGGCATGTCGCCCAGGATCATTGAAGGTCCGTCTAAATACAGCCACAAACTGAGCCAATTCTTTCAACAAGGAGTCCGAGTGTTCCCACAGGGGGGAAGTCCAAGCCAGCACCTTTCCATCAAGGCAGGATAGAATAAAGGTGACTTTTGACAACTCGTGCTGGAAGACAGAGGACTGCAGAGCGAATTGCATATAAAATTGGTTAATAAACCCTTTGCAGAGTCTGGAGTCACCATTGAAGCATGGGGGCGCTGGAAGTGCCAACAAGGCTCGAGGCATTGATGAAAATGGCTGTGGATGAGGAGGAGCCGGAAGAGGAACTGGATTATTGGTAAGGGCATCAAGCTGGGCGTGAAGAAAATCCATGGAGGAGGCCAGTGCCTCAAGAAACTGCTGCTGCTCTTGTACCTTGGAGGCCAGGCCTGGGATGGCCTAGAGGGCATGCGGCTCCACAGAGTCCATGGCCTTTACACAGAAACATAGAAACATAGAAATGATGGCAGAAGAAGACCAAACGGCCCATCCAGTCTGCCCAGCAAGCTTTTGCACTTTTTTTTTTCTCTCACATACTTATCTGTTTCTCTTGGCTCTTAGTAACCTTTTTTTATTCTATTTCCCTTCCACCCCCACCATTAATGTAGAGAGCAGTGTTGGAACTGCATCTAAGTAAAATAGCTTAATTTAGTTAGGGGTATTAACCACCGCAATAAGCACGCTACACCCATGCTTATCTGTTTATTCGGACTGTGTAATTCAGTCTTGTTGATTGTTGCCTGAATATAGATCAACCTTTCTTCATTCTCCCCTGTCGTTGAAGCAGAGAGCCATGCTGAATATGCGTGAATTGTCAAATTTCCTCTCCTGCCGTTGAAGCAGAGGGCTATGCTGAATTTGCGTGAATTGTCAAATTTCCTCCCCTGCCGTTGAAGCAGAGAGTTATGCTGGATTTTCATTGAAAGTGAAGTATCAGGTATTTTTTGGTTTGGGGTAGTAACCACCGTAACAAGCCAGCTACTCCCCTGCTTTTATGTGGTTGCAAATTCTTTTTTCCTCATTTCATCTTGCCGTTGAAACATAGATCAATGTTGGAGTCACATTATTGAATAAGGATATTCATCTCCAGGTAGTAGCCATCATTCCCTCAAGCCACCCCCATGCCTCTTCTCTTCATTCACATCCTCTAGACTTTATGGATCCACAATATTTATCCCACGCCCCTTTGAAATCCTTCACAGTTTTGGTCTTCACCACTATCTCTGGAAGGGCGTTCCAGGCATCCACCACCCTCTCCGTGAAGAAATACTTCCTGACATTGGTTCTGAGTCTTCCTTCCTGGAGTTTTAAATCGTGACCCCTGGTTCTTCTGATTTTTTTGCAATGGAAAAGGTTTGACGTTGTCTTTGGATCATTAAAACCTTTCAAGTATCTGAAAGTCTGTATCACCCTACTCCTCCTTTCCTCCAGGGTGTACATATTTAGATTCTTCAATCTCTCCTTTGCAGCCTGTTGTGTTGGAGGTGGACCCTTGGGCTGAGGTGGGATAGTCACAACCCGTAGGTGACAACCTACGGGTCCCCACTGTCAGCAGGTGGAGTGGGCTGAAGTTAGAGGCCGCTGGAGCTTCACTTATACCAGCCCTTGTTCCCCGCAAGTTGAGCCTTTGGGTGCTGGGGCTGGAACGACTTAGGTGGGCCTCGAGGTTGGTTAGTGAGTGTAGTTGGTTCAGCCCAGAGACAGCAGTCGATAGATGGCATAGTCCTACCCTGGACTGGGTATGGTACTGGAACTAGGGCGCCAATGGAACAGAGAGTAACTGGAGGTGATCAAGCAAAGATTGGCCAGAGCCTGGTAAGTCAACGTCCAGGGAATAGGTCAGGAGAGGTGTCAAGGACAGGCTTGGATCTGGGCCGGCGGCAAGCGGAGGCCATGGCAAGCAATGTAGAATTCTGAACACGGAGAAGTCTATAGCATAGTCAATCAAGGAGATGGTGTGATCACCGAGAAGTCTGGCGTAGTCAATCAAGCGATGGTCTGATCACAGAGAAGTCTGACGTAGTCAGGTGTATCAGAGGTATGGATCTGGAGATAAGCAATAGTGTAGTCAGGTGAAGCAGAGGTCTGGGTCTGGAGATAGACAGTAGAGTAATCAGGCATAGTGGAGGTCTGGGTCTGGAGTTAGGCAGTAGAGTAATCAGGCATAACAGAGGTCTGGGTCTGGAGATAGGCGGTAGCATAGTCCAACAAAGCAAAGTCGATATCCGTAGAGTCAATCCAAACATAGACAGGGCAGAAACGATGAAGACAGGAACCTGGAACCACGAAGGTCAGGAACAATAAATAGAGAGGATTTTCTATCAGCAATGAGTATTCGGAGTATGAGGAGAGCTGTTGCAAAGGCAACGCTATAGAGCGAGGCCTGAGCTTAAATACACTGGAGAGTCTGACGTCAACATCAGGGGCCGCAGCCAGTTTCCTGCCGCGGGCCCTTTGAAAGGATTAGCGATGTGCGCACACGTGCCTAGGGAGGGGCACGGTGTGGGTGGCGGCGTCTCTCCACAGACCACGCGGAGAGGCCCGACGAGCAATGGCATCTTGACCATTGGGGACCATGGCAGAGCTGGAGGCACTGGGGTTGGCCCGAGGTTGGAGCTGGCAGCCCACCGCCACCAGCGAGGAGGAACCAGGAGCTGGAGTGCAACAGCATTTTGTATGCAGAAAATATCTCCCTTACAACTGGCAGTAACCACCAATCCAGTTACATTCCTTCTTGCAACCATAATAACATCACATATTAATACACAGTGCCATTCAATCTCCTTTAGAGTGTTAACATTTGGAGTCTCAATGAGAAAATTGCAAGGCACAGTGTGTACTAATATGTGACATTATTATGACTACAAGTAATGTTTTGTAGATTTCCACCTATCACCTGACTGGTTCTTTTAGCGTCTAAAGGCAGTTGAATAAAATGCCGATTTCTTGTCCTTTGTCTGACTTAAGAGAAGGTGAATTCCCCCAAGGCAGAGAGGGTTTGATACATGATGTCAAGTCGGGATGCAGCATGGAGATCACATATATGAGAGGGTATTGGAGTGAAACTATTTTTTAATGGAGATAAGTAACTTTACTTTAGTCACATTTTTGGAATTTTGAACAAAATGAACACAACTGCATACAGATCAGTGATTATAATGGAGAATAATAAAAGCTAATATTTGATATAGCAAAGAGTATCTATGTATGATGACCTTTTAAATTAATAGAAATTGATTTTGAATTGACATATGATTCATATTAGTCATATAATAAGGTGGATTTGTTGTATTTATTGAGTATTTCCATCATACAGGATTTTTTCATTTAAATATCAAAGAAAGTTGAACTTTTTTCATTTTTATCATGATTGCACGCCATCCACATTTAGTAAAAAGATATTAAAAGAAGGCATTTACTTGTAGTGCCAAGTAGTTTTTAACACTGAATTGACTAATCCATCTCCCCAAGCCCTGACGCAGCCCTGCATTTTTTGCGGTTTCTCCCTTTGAGGTCTACTGCCACAGAGACATTTGTTTTGCATTAATATGCTGATCTCTATAATTATGAAACATTTCACCAAATTTACTGGACTTTATGCAAATAGCATAAGTATCTTAACTTTCATGAGCAAATACAAGGAAAAAGTCCATGGATCAGAGTAGAGGGTATAGATGGCATTAGAGTTGGTAATCATCACCATTATGCCCAGTCATGGATTGATAACAAATGTAAAAAAAATAATGACTCACCATTCTTTAGTCTCCCATATGTGGCATTTCATAAAGTAATTCCTTTAAGCTATTTAACTTCATCCACATGTTTCTGTATTTTCGTGCCTGTGAGTGAAGAAAAGGAAAGCAAGCTCTGAACAGTAAGGACATAAAAACATAAGAAATGCTCCACTGGGTCAGACCAAGGTCTATCATGCCCAGCATCCTGTGTCTGACAGTGGCCAGTAGGGATGTGCAGAGCAAAATTTTATGTTCATATTTTTTATGTCCGAAAGGGGGTCCCACTTGCGGCCAATATGGACATAAAAAAAATCCAATGAGTTGGGTATATGTACATATGTGCAAAAAAAAAATTTAAACCCCCTCACCCTCCTTAATCCCCCCCCCAGACTTACCACAACTCCCTGGTGATCGAGCGAGGAGTGAGGACGTCATTTCTGCAATCCTTGGCGAGAAGCATGTGACGTCGGTGGCACGTCGAGTGACGTGGCGTCACGTGATTCCCGGCGAGTTCGCGCCGGACGGCTCGTTCGGCCCAAAAAGAACTTTTGGCCAGCTTGGGGGGGCCTCCTGACCCCCTCAAGCTGGCCAAAAGTTCTTTTTGGGCCGAACGAGCCGTCCGGCGCGAACTTGCCGGGAATCACGTGGCGCCGCGTCACTCAGACGCGGCGTCACGTGATTCCCGGCAAGTTCGCGCCGGACGGCTCGTTCGGCCCAAAAAGAACTTTTGGCCAGCTTGGGGGGGCCTCCTGACCCCCCCAAGCTGGCCAAAAGTTCTTTTTGGGCCGAACGAGCCGGGAATCACGTGACGCCGACTTCACGTGATTCCCGGCAAGTTCGCGCCGGACGGCTCGTTCGGCCCAGAAAGAACTTTTGGCCAGCTTGGGGGGGCCTCCTGACCCGCTCAAGCTGGCCAAAAGTTCTTTTTGGGCCGAACGAGCCGTCCGGCGCGAACGAGCCGGGAATCACGTGACGCCGGCGTCACTCGACGTGCCGCCGACGTCACATGCTTCTCGCCAAGGATTGCAGAAATGGCGTCCTCACTCCTCGCTCGATCACCAGGGAGTTGTGGTAAGTCTGGGGGGGGGGATTAAGGAGGGTGAGGGGGTTTAAATTTTATTTTTGCTCAACAATCGCGATTTCCCACATATCGAACATATCTATGTTCGATATGTGGGAAATCCGATCGTTTATGTCGAATCAATTTTTTAAGTAAAAAAAAAATATGAGTTGCGTTTTACTAATGCGGTCAATCCGAATGCACACCCCTAGTGGCCAGTCTGAGTCACATATACCTGGCAGATCTGTTATAATTAGTGAGGTTTGGGTGGACCCTTGGACACTGTGGCAGCTGACCATGCCCACGGGGGGCAGTCCCATGAGGGGCCACAGGTCAGGCTCAGCTTAGGACACACAAACACAGAGATTGATCTTTTATTAAACAATGTGGTAAAGCCACCAGAGTTGGCAGTGGTGAGCAGTTGAAGTAGCCCGGCTGGGCTAGTATCCCTCAGGCGCTGGAACAGCGACTCCTCTGGTAGCAGTGCTGTAGTGGAAAGAACTGAGAATAATGAGTACAATGGAATATTTATTTATTTATTTATTTATGCAACTTTTATATACCGTGTCACAGAATACAAAATTCTATCTATACGGTTTACATGATAATATATAAAAACAGTTAGAAACATATAAATACATAAAATTTCAAATAAAACTAGGATAGTTAAAAACTACTCATTAAAAGAAACAAAGCCCCAGTATGGAGAACCCCAGGATAGGGAGAGCAGCACTTGAGGAGCGAGTACCTGATCCCTGAGAGCTGAGAGGCTTGAAGGTGATGTACTCACACAGCGGTTCCACGCAGGAGATGGCACCAGGGCTGGAACGGAGGCAGGCCCTCGAGAAGCGAGTACCTGGTTCCAGGGGACAACTCTGAGGTGAAGATGGTAGTGCTCACTGGTGTTGAAGATAGCAAATCCTTCCAGGCAGAAGAGAAGGTAGGAGCAGGCAATGAGTCAGGGAACATGGGCCCTCGAGGAGCAAGTACTGGTTTCCTGATAGCGACCTGAAAAGCAAGGTAGGCCCCCAAGAAGCAGGTACCCCGTTAGCATTAAGAGTCCAATGGTAGATTGGAGGCAGAGTAGCTGGGTACGGAGAGTGAATCCCATCCCCTTGCTAACTCAAAGGCTAGCAAACAAAGTAGGCTTTAAATATCCGGGCAGTGTAATGTCATCACAGGGGGATGCCAAGTAGGAAATAAGAGTGAGGGCCACGCGGCTCGCGCGCCCTAAGGTACAGGCGGAGCATGGCGGGAGGCAGCACCCAAGCTGGTCCAGGGACACAGGAGAGGACGGCAGGCAGGCGTCCATCAACAGCAAGAGGAGGTGCAAAGAAAGAAAGGTAGGCGGAATGATGCCGTCGGGAAGGGACGGTTGCAACAATACCCCCCTTCAAAGGGCAGTCTCCTCTGCGGGTACCAGGTTTTGGTTTCCAAGGATGCGAGAGATGAAACTGATAGAGCATCTCTTTGTCAAGGATATTAGCCAAAGGCTCCCCAAAAATTTCTTCGGGGTAAAACCTTCCCATGACAGAAGGTATTCCCATGGTTTTGCCTCGTTTGTGGACATCAAGAATGGCTTCGACCTTGTATTCTAGGTCATCTTCTGCATTAATGGAAGATGGTTCCTGAGATTTGGAAGATAATTCACTGATGATGAGTGGTTTCAGAAGTGAAACATGAAAAGCATTAT
Source organism: Rhinatrema bivittatum (assembly GCF_901001135.1). Classification (NCBI taxonomy): domain Eukaryota; kingdom Metazoa; phylum Chordata; class Amphibia; order Gymnophiona; family Rhinatrematidae; genus Rhinatrema; species Rhinatrema bivittatum. Next base: position 303,680,651 of record NC_042616.1, read on the forward strand.
GGATGTTCAATCCAGGTAGTAACTTCAGACTATAGATATCATTGCCAAGACGCTGGAGGATTGGAAATGGTCCAATGTAGCGAGGAGCAAATCGAGAGGAGGGTAACTTCAGTCTAAGGTGCTTAGTGGATAGCTAGACTTTGTCAACAGGTTAAAAGACAGGCACTTTGGAATGATGAGCATCATAAAACCTTTTGGCTCGATCACTCGCTTTGAGTAGCATTGCTTTCTTCTGAGTCCATATTTAATGGATTTCTTCAGCAGTGGATTGAGCTGCTTGGGACATCACTGAGAGCTTCAGTGGAAGTGGCGGTGGTGGTAAACGTCCATATACTTCACATGGTGTTGATCCAGTTGATGTTGCTTGATGAGAATTAATAGCGAATTCAGCCCATGGTAACAGTTTGGCACAGTTATTTTGACAGCAACTCACATAGGCTTGAATGAACTGTTTCAGGGTTCTATTCATCCATTCTGTTTGGCCATTAGATTGAGGATGATAGGCAGATGTATAATCTAGAGACATATCGAAGAGTTTGCACAAGACCTTCCAGAATCTTGGCGTGAACTGTGATCATCGATCCGAGACTATGTGCTTCGGTAGGCCGTGGAGGCGAAAAATATGGATTATGAAGAGCTTCGCAAGTTCCGAGGCTGAGGGTAAGCCAGGCAGTGCCACGAAGTGGGCCATCTTGCTGAAGCGGTCGACTGTGACCCAGATGGTATTCATACCTCCAGAAAGGAGTAGATCAACTACAAAATCAGTAGTGATATGTGTCCAGGGCAGTTCCGGAGCTGGAAGCGGTTGCAGCAATCCCCACAGTTGTCCAGAAGTAGGTTTGTGCTTGGCATAGTTGGCACAAGATGCCACATAGGAGAGTGTATCTTCCTTGATAGTTGGCCACCAATAATACTACTGTAGCTTCAGCAGGGTACGGAGTTGACCAGGATGGCCAGCCAGCTTGGACTCATGCGCCCAATAGAGCTCTTTCTATCTGAGATGCTTTGGCACGATGGTCTTACCAGCGGGCACAGAATGAGTAGCCGCTAAGACGACTTTCTTCGGGTCGATTATGTGTTGCGGCTCTTCCGGAATATCCTCTGAGAGAGTGATAGGGCATCAGCTCTGGTATTCTTGTCTCCGGGGTAATTCATTTACGACAAATAGGAGAACATTTTTTTACTCAATGCATAATTAAATTTTGGAATTTGGTTTTGGAGGATGTGGTAAAAATTTTTAGTGTAGCTGGGTTTAGAAAAGATTTTGACAGTTTCCTGGAAGGAAAGTTCATAAACCATTATTAAGGTGGACTTGGGGAAATCCACTGCTTATCTTTGGGATAAGATCATGGAATCTATCAGTATTTTGGGATCCTGTCAGGCATTTGTGATCTGTATTGGAAGCAGGATACTGGCTTGATGGACCTTTGATCTGACCCAGTATGGCAATTCTTATGTTATCTTATGTTATGCTATCCTGAGGTCTCTGAGTGCACTACACTAATTGTTTCTAGGGATGTGAATCATGTGCCCGATCGTTTTAATGATCGGGTTCATCTGGCGGGATAAAAAAATCTGATGACTTTTTTTGGTAAAAAATTGTTTTTCTGAATAGTGTGCACTAACGCGAGTTAGTACGCACTATCAAAAATTGTTACTTAATGGTTTAAAAGTAACATTTGAGGAAATGTTCGTTAGCTAGAGGTGCGCACTAAGCCGCGCATGCTTGGTGATGTCCCCCGTGGCCATTTTGCTACCAGATATAGCACGCACTAGCCAGAAAGAGAAAAAAAGTGCCAGCAGGCTGCAGCAGTGACAGTGCCAGCAGTAGCCACTAGCCAGTAGCCAGTCTAGCCTCAGCCTGCTCTTTAGATTTAACCACTGTAAATATAATAAATTAATAATAAAGTTTTTTGTTTAGTTTTTCTATAGTATGTTAATGTTTTGAAGCTCAGGTTGCAAGTTTCTTTATTAAATGTTTTGTTTCACTAAAGTAGAATATAGAGAAGTACTTAATTTCATGTTATGTAAAGTTTCTTTAGTTTAATACACAAAGTACTTCATTTTATTTTATTCTACTCTAGTGAAAAAAAAGTTTAGTTTAACACAGGAACTGCAAACTTGAGCACAATTAATGGGGGGGGGGGGGGGGGAGAGGGATGTGAAGGGGGAGATAGCCCCTGCATTCAGCAGCTCTGATTTTCTGAAGAGATCTGTCCTTCAGAGACCAGGCGGTGGGACTGCTTGGCCCTTCATCTCCACCTTTCTTCTCTCTCCCATATACCAGCAGTGGGAGGGGGGGGGGGAGAGGGATGTGAAGGGGGAGACATCCCTTGCATTCAGCAGCTCTGATTTTCTGAAGAGATCTGTCCTTCAGAGACCAGGGAGTGGGACTGCTTGGCCCTTCACCTCCCCCTTTCCCTTCCCTTCCCCTTCTCTCTCCCATATACCAGCAGTGTGTGTGTGTGTGGGGGGGGGGGGGGGGGCGGGAGAGGGATGTGAAGGGGGAGATAGCCCTTGCATTCAGCAGCTCTCATTTTCTGAAGAGATCTGTCCTCCAGAGACCAGGGAGTGGGACTGCTTGGCCCTTCACCTCCCCCTTTCCCTTCCCTTCCCCTTCTCTCTCCCATATACCAGCAGTGGGGGGGGGGGGGGGGAGAGGGATGTGAAGGGGGAGACAGCCCTTGCATTCATCAGCAGCTCTCATTTTCTGAAGAGAACTGTCCTTCAGAGACCAGGGAGTGGGACTGCTTGGCCCTTTACCTCCCCCTTTCCCTCCCCTTTGTCAAGCTACCAACCATTTCCATTTCCCATCCCCCATATATTAAACCATCACCTCAGTGGGAACCTTGGTATCATCAATAAATAAGAGGGCAGCGAATAGGAATACATATTCATTCCTAACTGACTTTAACTGACCTGAAAAGTGTCAAATTGTATCATTTTCTATTAGTGCACACTAACAATGGGTAGTGCGCACTAACTTCCTGTTAGCGCGCACTAACTCCCGTTAGTGCACACTAAGACGATTAACGATTTTTTACGATAAATTGGGGGAATTTATATTGTTTCGCACTCTTTAATGATTAATGACGATGTTAAAAATATTGGACGATAATTTAAATCATTAAAAAACGATTCACATCCCTAATTGTTTCCATTATTACAAAACAAGATTTGAGTTTAGTTACGAGGTCTTACTTTAGGTATATGAATATATATTTTCTTAGCCAGGTTATTAGAATTTAGTATTTACTTTGACTTGGCCAGAGTACACTTGAGAGGAGATAGAAAATTCTTGTTTTAAGATGTGACTTGTGAGTTTTAGGATATCTCTGTAAATGTGTGATTAAATATAATCTGGATCAGGGCAGTTCTATAACGAGGCAGGTTGAGGTGTTCAGGCAGCAAACACTGGAAGTGGCAAAGACTGTCACCCGAAACTCCTTTAGTGGCTGCATCACCCTGCCGCCAAAACAACAAAGGGCCCACGCAGAATTCCCCCCCCCCCCCCCCCCGCGCAGCTGGCCTGCCATGAATGGAGCACTTCCTGCTTGCAGTGAAGATGACGATCCCTGATGTGCCGCAAGCAGAGCTTGTCCCGCTCATGGGGAAGATGAAGGCCCCCAGCATGCCGCGAGCAGAGTTTGCCCCATTTGTGGTGAAGATGAAGGCCTAGGTGTGCTGCGAGTGGAGAACATCCTGCTTGCGGAGAAGATGAAGGCCCTGATGAGAGTGAGTGTGTATAGAGGGGTATGTGTGTATGTGTGTGAGAGATTGTGAGCCGGGGGGGGGGGGTAAGAGAGCATGTGTGAGGGTGCTTGGGAGTATGTGAGAGAGAGCATGTGTGAGGGTGCTTGGGAGTTTGTGAAAGAGAGCATGTGTTAGGGTGCTTGTGAGTATGTGAGAGAGAGCATGTGTGAGGGTGCTCAGGAGTGTGTGAGAGAGAGCATGTGTGAGGGTGCTTGGGAGTGTGTGAGAGAGAGCATGTGTGAGGGTGCTGGTGAGTATGTGAGAAAGAGCATGTGTGAGGGTGCTTGGGAGTGTGTGAGAGAGAGCATGTGTGAGGGTGCTTGGGGGGAGGGGGAGAGCATGTGCGAGGGTGCTTGGTGGGGAGAGAGCATGTGTGAAGGTTCTTGAATGTGGGTGCCAGAGAGAGAGAGCCTATGGGGGGGCGGGGGAAGAGAAGGCAGAGGAGGCAAGGGGGGGGGGGGTAAGAGGGGGGCAGGGGAGGTACCATCTCATCTCTTGCCTCAGCAGAAGATTGCCTTGAACAGTCCCTGATCTGGATTGTTGTATATATTCTTTGCCCCTAAGCAGTTAACAGTTTTTAATGACTCCAAGAAATTGACATCTTTGTGGTCAATTTCCTAACAAGGGGTTGTATGGAAGTTAATGTAAATGCAAGAATGTGATCATGCTATAGCTATTTCTTTATTTAGTTTCCTTGGATCCCCTATATTTTGTTGGCTTCTCCTTTATTTATTTATTTATTTATGTTTAGTTGTGAACTTACTTATGAGAAAGAAATTATTTTGATGCTTTGTATATTTAAAAACGTAAAAAATATAAAGTAAAAAAAAAAGATTCAAAAAATTAACCTTGTGTTTTCAACCTTCACTTCTCTCTCCCCCACTTCTTTCCTCTACCATTTCCCTGGCCTCCGCCACTCTATCCTCTTCTAAAATCTCCATGGAGGAAATTTCCTATCTTCTCTCTTCCTCCAAACTCACTACTTGTTTCTTTAACCCCCATTTCCAACCAGTTTCTTAGCGATATCTCCATTTCAATCATCCCATCCATTTGTCATATCCTCAATTTATCACTTTCCTGTTATGTTTGGAGATCCATGGGCTCCTCCCGTGGACCATGGCACTCACCTCCGGGTACGGGTTTCCTCAGGACACTGTCAGCTCTCCCCCTCTCTTGCCCATGTGGCAGGATGCCGCCGACTCCTCTCCACAATAGGCCGCCGCTGCCTTCCTGCCGGCCTTCCATAAGCACACATGCACTCAAGAGCACATCATTTAAAGGTCTCACGGCAAGAAATCTCTGAGGTGCCCATTGATGACCTCACAAGCTTAGACCTATTTAAGACCCTTCTGCACAACCCTTCCTCGCCTTGGCAACAGGTCTCCCTACAGTCTGTGCAGAGTGAGTTGCCTAGGGTTCCCAAGTTCCTGCATCTTGCCTTCAGTTCCTGGTCTTCATCTTGTCTTCAGTTCCTAGTCCTCATCTTGTCTTCAGTTCCTTGTCCTTGACTTGTCTCCAGCTTCAGCGGTCTTTGTCTTCATTTACAGTGTCATTGGTCTTCATCTTAATTCCTCTTCAGTTCTTTTGGTCAGTTCTTCATTTATCCTGTGCTCATCTTCTTGTTTGCCCACCTGTGCTACTCCTTTCCTCTTTGCCTGCCACTCTGTCCTGCCTTTCCTTGGATGGGCATTTGGTACTAATCTCGGCTTGCCTACTGGACCTTCCTCAAATGCTGCCAGGCACTGACCACTGATTGCCTACTGGACCTTCCTTGTACGCCACCTGTCTTTGGCCTAAGCTTGCCTTTGTCTTCACCTGCATTCCCTCATCTCTTCTATGGATCTACTGACAATCAGCAGAGGCCCCCATCTAAGACCTGCCGGCACTCAAAGGCTCAACCTGAGGGGAATGTGGGCTGGTAAAGATGAAGCTCCAGCTGGGCTCTGCCTCATCTGACTCTGCCAGCCAATGGAGGGGATCTGCAGGTTGGTTCAACTCCCCCTTAGTACAAGGGTCTATGCAAACAGCATTTCAACTTCTACAATTTCTGATGTCTTCAAACATGCTGTGATTACACCACTCCTCAAAATCCCTCACAGAATCTTCTCTGCCTTGCCAACTATCTTCTCATTTTCCTCCTCCATTTTGCTTCCAAACTACTTGAGTGTGCTGTTCACCACCACTGTCTTGACTTTCTTTCATCTCAAGTCATTTTTGATCAACTCCAATCTGGTTTTTGCTCTCTACATTCCATAGAAACAGCCCTTGGTAAAGCTTCTAATGACCTGATTATGGTTGTTTTTCTGCGGGTAGTCGGAAAGCACCTTCAGACAGCTTTATGATCTAAAAGACAAATTTATTGATAGCAATACAAAGACAATATAGAAAGAGGAACAAGGAAAGAGGAAGTCGTTGTTTCTCTGGAGACGCAGGTCAGTGGCAATTGGCGTTCAGCTTGCTTCTCAAAGCGCAGAGCCCTCGGGCTGGAGTTTATAAACTTTTTTCATTGTCCAATAGAAATACATTGATGCGCATCCTGGGTGTATTATCTTCTTCTAATATCCAATTATGAACGTTGCTTTATAGTCCAATCAGGTACCGTCTCTGGGGTGTTGGCTTCTTCCGGTATTGAGCTTGCCAAAGCACATGGTTGCGAAATATGTTGCCAGCAAAGTCAGGAAATACATAGCTCAGGCCTAAGGCCTATCTACATCCCCCCCTTGAATCGTTCGGGAACGATTCACCAATGAAAGGCTGAGATTGTATTTCCTGGATTGAAATGGTCATAGCATCAATTTAGTATGACCCACCTTTTGGACTGTTAAAAATGGCTTCCATATTCTTTATGGTGTTGAATCATTCTTTTTACATAACTCACGTCCACAATCACAATCGCAATCGTGCACGCATTCTCATTATGTACTTTGCTTTATTGTCATTCAATCTCACATTCATTCTTCATTCAGATATTGTTCTGGCCTTCTTCCAGTTGATCCAAGATTCTGTAGTGTGCTCCTATTGGCAGCATACCAGTGACCTATATTTCCAATTATTCCTCTCAATGATTGATTATTGATTGTCAATGAATGGTTAGAATAGTTGAAGCAATAATCCATCATTCTACTCAGGGTTAATGCCACTGTCTTAGGTTGCCCACGGTACGCAATCCTAATGATTGGCTACCTGGTGCTTACCCGTCATCGTTAAGCATAACAGCCTGAGGAGATAACATTGCTGCTGTTATTGATGTCATCTTCACCGATGATGTCATAGGCCATTAAAATAACAAACTTCATTTATTCTCACAATTAACCATTGCAAACTCACTTAGAAATGTAAGCCACTTTAAACTGTGTTTCCCGTCAATTAAACCAAATTCTGTGAAAATACAACCTTATCCTTTAGAAAATCTCACTCATTAGTTTCAGAAGGAGATTCAATCATGTTCATCATTAGGTGTTGTCTAACTGTAGCAGCTTGAGAGTGTGCTTCAGATGTAGAATTTACCATGATATTGAGTACTGGCATTTTAGGCATAGCAGAAGCAAAGGTGCTTCCAAAGCGGCGGAAACAAAGACAAATGCATTATGTCTTAGCCTACCATGCATTTGAACACTATGAGAATATAAACAAATGCTTTAAGTCTAAATTAAGAGTAGGATTTCTGAAAGAGACATCCAATCCAAAGGGATAAGAGATCTCTGTAACCAATGGGATGGTATCTACAAACTCTAACTGTGTGGTGTTTAAGAATTGGGGAATCAAATGAATGTCATAATTCTGTCTTCAATTACCAAGAATAACTATATAAACATTTGGGACTACATTAAACCTTTAGACTTACTAAATGTACTCGAATTGAAGAGGACATACTTGTCTGCGCAGCCTATTCACATGAGCTGCCCAAGAACGGTGTGAAGGCTGAACCGACAAACTATGCTGCAGCACATTGCGCCGGTCTGTCACTGGCTCGCAGACATCTGAACAAGTCTGGACTAGGAAGGGCAGAGTGTAGCAACTGGAGATGAATATAACGTGGAAAGCAATATTGAAATCATAGATGGTAAGTCAAACCAGTTATCTATGGGACCTAGGGATGAATGATCATCTTAATTAATCATATAATGGATATGAGAGAACTGGGAATAGCAGCAAAACTTTAGTGTTTTAAATTAATGTGGTGTGTAACATGTAGGTGTATGTAGATGTATGTAGATATCCAAATCATGGCATTTGCAGAATGTCATATGGGCTTGGAGTATATGGCAATCAATAATCAATGACATTTGACAAAGCATAGTGTGGTGCAATGCATAACAGTTAGTCTTTGTGTAAAGAGATGACAATAATTGGGAATGGATCTAATCTGATCAGGGCAATAAGATTCACACAATCATGAGAACTGCATTAATGTAGAGTACAACAACATAAAGGCAAAATATAAGCGCGCAAGAGTAGTAAAGTTCAATGATGAGTGAAAGATGAATTCTGTGTTAAGGCCGAGACTTCCGTAGAAGGGATGGGAAGAATGGAGTAAGTCCCATAAATGTTGTTTTCAAGCTTTCAGTGAGGTGTATCAACTTTTCATTCATCACGGCCTAATGGGGACATGTGCTTCTTTAATGGTTTCAGATACCTAATATGGTAAAGTAGCATAAAAGCAAATTAAGCATTTAAAGAAAAGTCATCTGCGGTAAGCTAAACCACAAATAACGAATATTTCAGACATTACATTAAACATAAGTCACACTAGACTGACACATACTCATCCATCCAACAAATATACATTCCTTGTCTTCATCACATAGGACAAACAACAGATAACATATAATTTGAGCTCAAAATTCATATCAAAATATGTATCAAAAGAAAAGTGGATCAAAAATCAAAAATAAAAAATGTATATGAAAAATAAAAGTTCAAAATTCTGTCAAAAAGGTAGAAGTCCTTGAAGACCTGAAAAGTAAATACTAGCATACAATTGAAATATCAAATTAGCAAATATTGTACATATAGATTTCCAACCAATAATATTAAATAAATTCAATCAATAATGTTCTGAGCTTATAGTCAATGTGTCATACCAAATAATTAGAATAATTAGAACTCAAATATCAAATAATTAATACTTAAATATGCTACATTTTAAACTATTTCTCCTTTTTTTTTCTTCCGTCCACCGCACAGCCAGTGCTGGCAGAACAGATAAGCTGTACTCTGCAGGTTTGCAACACAGACAACTTCCCCTTTTTTTTGTAAAGATACAATTTAACTCTCTTTAGCTAAAATGTCCTTTCAAATTCATAATTCTCCTCTCAGAATCATAATTCAGTAGCTCAGGTTCTAAATTTTAACACTAGTATATGTTCTTGTCAGTACTCCAGTTCAGTTCTGCAATTACTGGGCTTTCTACTGGGTCTACTAACCACATGCCGTATTCCTCAAATGCAGGAACAGCATCTTCAAAAAGGTCATCTTCAATCTCAACTGTACTGAGTTGGGGTGTGCTTGTGTGAACTGTGGGGCTTACTTGGGGTTCTCCTTCCCTTTCTGAAAGTACAGCAGGATCTGTATGTAAATTACCCACTGCAGTCACTGTTTCTTCAGGCACTAAACAATCACGAACATATAGTGAATCATATGGGGGTGGTGACACTTCTCTATCACCAGTAATAGCTACTAAATATGTTCCTGTCATAGCGAACCATCTGGACACTTGTATATGGTCCGCTAGCCTCTTATTGTCTTTTGCCCTTGGCTTGCTATACCTGTTCTTAAAATAGGCTATTAGCTGTATGAGCGTGGACGGGTCAAAGGAGCCCCCTACTGGCCATTCTAGGGAACTATCCCTTGCTGCCCACGCAACCCACTTAGAGTGGCATTTGCGAATTAATTTCTCATTGGGCTTATGCAGAGCAATGACTCTGCTCAGGGGACATGACGGACAGACCTCCCCTGCTATCTTGGGACCTCTTAATATTGCAGACCAAAACTTCGACATAATTATTTAAAAATGATTTTCGTGTAGCCACTCTCTTATGAGAAAGAGTGGTTCAACCTTACCTTAATTGTAGTTTTCACCGTACCGTGATTCCACGCTTCCGGTGTGCTGTACTTCTTCAAACGCGAAGGTATTCACAGTGTTTGTAATAACAACTCTGATTAAGTCTTAAATCATACAATAATATATTTATTATACTGAGTATAAGCAATGGTATACGCAGGAAGCAAAGGTATACTTACAACAATGTACATAGCACATCTATGGTCTGGAACATTTGCTTAATTTTTTCTTTTTGCAAACTCTTTTTATATACATTTTCAATAAGCTAATTGATAACTACTATTTACTCCAAACCACAAGATTTCAGTTAACCTTGCTGCAAATACAGCTGTTCTTTGTTCCTGTTTGATCTTATCTTACTTCATATGTACAAACTTTCTTCACAGATACCCTTTCTCATATCTGTTATCTTCACAGATACCCTTTCTCAGACCTGTCATCTTCTTATCTTATGCTCATCCTGTGACTTCACTTGTTGACGTTTCACCTGGATTCTGCTAATGTGTGTTTTTGCTTTGCAAAACTAGGCCATAGTTCATATGTTGCTTTGCAGAACTAGGCCATAGTTCACCATAGCTTCTTCTTCTTTCTTCAGAGCCTTAATTCATTTTGAGGCCTCTGGTATTTTTTCCTTCAGGATATTCTACAATCCTCCCTTGAGCCAGATTGACTCTGGCTCACATTAGGTGTCTTCATTCTTCACACAGGGGAACAGCATAGAGACTAGGGTTTTCTTCTTTGTATCTGTGGACACCTCCCTAGGACCTCCCTTTTTTAACTGCTCTCACTTTCCGTTTCCCAGCTATCATCTGTACTGATTGTGGTTTGGATCATTCTAGTAGTTCTCAAGTTTATATTGCTATACGCTATCATATTGGTTACTGGTTTTGGTGTTGGCATCTTTGGTCGACAATATTGTAATACTGAACAAATACATGGGATACAAAAACATAACATTATACCTAAAACTAGTAATCCAAGAAAAACTCCTACTATCCCCTTCAAATGACTAGATAAGTTAGAAAACCAGGAGGTTATGGAATCCCACCAAGTTACTGAGATTCCTCCCTCAAAATCGCTAACTTGAAGTCTAGCCAGTTCTTGTATCTTTTGCATTGCGTTGTAAACTATATGAGAGCGATTAACCACTACTGTACAACATTCAGAGCTATTAAGTACCGTACACAATCCGCCTTGGGCAGCCAATATATAGTCCAGACCATGTCGATTATATGTAGAAACAGTAGTTAATTCATCTACCGTGTCTTGAAGAGCTTTAAGGGCGATCTCTAATTCATGCGTGACTACATGGAGGACAGATTGTAGTCGCCGAATGGCCATTCCCAATTCAGCTGCAACTGCAGGTTGGGCAAATGGTAACCATGAGGTATAGCTTAATGCATCTAATCTAGTTTTAGTTAAAGGGTAGGTGGAGTTAATATAATCCAATGAGAGTTGGATTGCTTGATCTTCAGGGACAGCTGAGGGAATACTCCTTCGGGAGCGGGTATGCATAGGGTGATTTAATGGAATAATTCGAGAAAAATAGTTAAATGTAACTAACACACAAAATTCATAGGATGTAGGGAGTTTGAGGAAGACTATTCCATCACACAACCAATAATGTCCAACATAAAGATTTGCAAAGTTTTGTATTACGGTATCATTGCTATTGTCATAAGGGCCATAAACAAAAGGAGATTTATATTTTCCTAATACACTACAAGGAACCAAAGATAAGTCATTTTCAGATGAACAGTTATTGTCTGCTATGTTGAAGAGGTCACACAGACGTGGACAGACAGTGTATGTAGAATTGAAAGTGCGTATATATTGGGTGTCGGTGGCTACATGTACAATCTTGGACAGATTTGCTATACATGGGAGGCAACCTGGTGGAGGAGATGCAGTAATATGTGAAAATGTGCAATTACAGCTTATTACAATGTCAGTGAAAGGGGTGCTGGGTAAGATGGTTCCCTTACGAATAATCCATGTTGTATTGTATGTGGAGTAAGTATAGTTGCAAGGAATAGGGTTCGGGGAAGTAACATTACTAAGGCAAAGAAAACCATTTTTTGGTAAATCAGCTGTAAGTGGGGGAGGTTTGGCATTACCCAAATATTGTGTCCATGTTTGTCCTGCTAATGGATCTATGGTCATATTGTGTGGTCCATTATCTTTAAATCCTAAAATATGGTGTAATGGAACTGGAAAGGAAATGGCTGGGACATGTGAATGGGCTTTTTGATGTGGAGTACAGACGATACAATCAGTAACATCTGCTGGAAGAGTCTTTACTAATTCTTGTATTGTCTGTACCCACAAATTTGTTAAACCTGAAACAGGGGCCTGTTGGAGAGGGAAAGAAATAACAAGTGGCCATGTATACGTTAGTACATATAAACAGGTTAGTAAACATAACATTTTCTTTTCCTGCAGTCGTCAGTCTACTTCAGAGAGAAAAGATAATGCAACAGTCCAATTATAGTATCGGATTAAATGTCCGTATATCCGACAAATGTACCCAAGTGGAATGTTCAGATAGTTTAGCAGCAGTATGGCTGAGGTCTGTGATAGTGAAAGGTCCAACGTATATCGGATCCTTCCAAGTCTTGTGGGTGTAATTCTTTCGTAGTACTTGATCACCTACTGAAAAGGAAGCGCAAAAAGATTGTTTAGGAACCTTTTTCGATTCAATCTGTATTAGATCTGCTGCCATGGCTACTAGGGGCTGAACTTTTTTCCAATACTCTACTTGAGTATCAGTTTGTCTTATTCTCACCGGATTCATAATCCGTCCTGTCTGTAATTGAAATGGAGTAATCTCATGGATTGTACCTGGCGTATTCCGTATATTCATTAAGGCCAACGGTAATACATCCAACCAGGTATATAATTTGTTTGTTTTGTTTTTATTTAATGCTGCTAGCAATACCCTCAATTTGGTTTTCAATATTCCATTATATCGTTCTACCAAACCATTCGAGGTTGGCTTATAGACTGACACACGTCGATGGATAATATTACAGATCTCTTGTAATTCATTCATAATTTGATTATTAAAGTGTGTCCCATTATCAGATACAATTTTGATTGGACATCCATGGGCTGGTAAAATTCTATGTAAAAAGGTATCAATAACTACGTGAGCTGTTTCTTTTGTACATGGGAAAGCTTCTATCCAATGTGAAAAGCTATCCACCCATACCAATACATACCGTTTTCCTTTAACTGCTTCAATCATATCAGTGTAATCAATGTGCCATTCCAAACCTGGTCCCTGGGGGATAGGCAAGTTCCCAGGACTCACAGCTGGGCCTCGACGAGCTATATGAGTAGAACAGACTAAACAGTTATGAATTATCTGTACAGCTAAAGCATAAAGATTCTGGTTCCAATGATTACTTTGTATGCCTGCTAATAGTGCAGTGGCAGACAGATGCATGGTTGCATGCCATGCCAAGAAGTATCGCAACACTTCTGATGTTGTCAGACATTTTTTTCCATTAGGGTGGAGCCATTCTTTCCCTTTTTTATAACATCCAATTGTCACCCATTTCTGTAATTCCTCACCACTAGGTTGTTCATGGAGTATGTCAAGTGGCATGGGATATGGAGTATGCATTAATTCTGAGCTAAACCGTGTTTGCATAGTCATTAGTTTCACGGTAAGCACTTCTGTAGCAGCTTTATCTGCTAGGTCATTTCCTTGTGCCTCAAAACTCATGTGTCCAGTATGTGCTGGCGTCCATACTATAGCAGTTTTAGAACCAACCCCTTCCCTTTTCGATAATAAATTCAGTATTTGTTTCCAGTTGTTGATATGTTGTAAGGGCTGACCCGTGGCAGTAATCATTCCCCTTCTTTTCCATTTCAATAAATGGTATTGTAGAGAACTAACTACATATGAACTATCAGTATAGATTGTGCAGTGCTCTTTTATTCCTGAAGATTTCAAAGCTGCTATTACAGCAAGGAGTTCAGCTTCTTGTGCTGTTACACCTTTCTCTGTTTGATACTGTATTTTGGTAATAATATCTAAACTGGGTGTAACACTTAATGCTGCAAACGCTGCTTGCTGGTCTTTCTGTGCCCCATCTGTAAACCATATTAGTCCCTTGTCAAGGGGATCAAACTGGGTCAGTAAAAGGTCCGGGATGTCTTTTCTTTCAATTTGTCTCTGTACATTACTAGGAAAAAAACAATCTAGTAACTTATTCTGAGCTTTCGTGAGAGGTGCTGTTACTATATCTTGGCCAGTCAATATTGTTTGATATTTACCAAATCTGGTTGCTGTCAATGCAGCCTGACTAGTCGTTAGCAAATGATGTATTGAATGAGCGCAGTGTAAAATTAACGAGCTATATGGCATCATAGCTCGCCATTTACCAATAGCGGCGACAATAGCAGTTAATAACTTTGGAATTTCAGGTAGAGCCATTTCCACTGGACTATAGGATCCAGATAGAAATGCCACTGCTTGTTTCGGTGTATCTTCTTGATTTACAAAAGCAGCCCATGTGTTTCCCATGTCTCGGACCCATATATGCACTTTCAGCCTGGGGTCTACAGTACCTAAGGGTTCAGCCTGTAGTAAAGTCTGTAATACATCTTGTATTACCATTTCGTCATCTTCAGTCAATTTTATTTGCGCCTTAGAATCAGTACCAGCCGGTACCTGTAAATGCCTCAGTAGAGGAGAAATGCGCGCTGAATAACTTGGTATCCATTGTCGACAGTAATTAAAAGTTCCCAATAAACCTCGTAATTGCTTTAAATTCTGGGGAAACTCCTGTTTCTGTAGTTCTAACAATAGGTCCTTTGTTATGTGTTTAGTAGCTGAGGATATTATTTGACCTAGAAAATTTACTTGAGTCTTAGCTAATACACATTTCTGTTGATTACATTTATATCCTGCCTCACCAAGCCTTTGTAATAATTTAAATGTCCATTCACAACATTCTATTTTAGTTTCAGCAGAAAGCAATATGTCATCAACATATGTAAATAAAGATACTGATTTAGGTAAAATACTTCTGAACTGCTCTAGATCCTTGTTCAATTGTTTTGAAAATACAGTCGGGCTATCTGTAAAGCCTTGGGGCATCCGTGCCCACCGATAAGCTTTTGTGCCTAATACAAAAGATGTTAAATCACGAGAAGCAGTATGTAAAGGAATTGCAAAGAATGCATTAGATAAATCAATGACAGAGTTGAACTTATATATGGGCTGTGTTTGTAATAATGTCAGAGGATTAGCACATACTGGATATTGTGGAATCACTATATCATTCAATGCACGTAAATCATGAACAATTCTGACATCATTTTCTCCTTTTGGCACAGGGAACAAAGGAGTATTATAGGGTGACTGTGATTCTTCAATAATACCATGTTTTAACAATCTAGCAATATGTTTCATAGTAGGTTCCATTAATTTTTCTTTTACTGGATAAGGACTCACATTTGGTCCCAGCTCAAATGGTACTGTTTTAATTCGATAAGCCGGAGCTGTTTTTGCTCTACCATAAGGAGCTTCCTCTGTGCTCCATAAATCTAAAGGTAGTTGATCCCATTTCCATGCATCCGGGATTTCATTCTCCTCCTCACTTCCTATTGAAGTGAGTAATGAAAGGAGACTTTTAGATTTTGGGATTTTAAAGGTGAGAGTTAATCCAAATTGAGTAAGTAGGTCTCGTCCTAGTAAATTTACAGGGCAATGTTCAGCAATTAAGAATTTAACTGAAGCTTCTCTTTTACCTTGTGTAGTGTTAATTACTACTGGGGTTAATTCAGTTAAATGTTTTTTACTGGGCTTGCCATCAAAGCCAATAGTGGTGTTTGTTTCAATGGATCTTTTTACAGCGCTTGGTTTAACACAAATAACAGATGATGTAGCGCCTGTATCAATCAAAAATTGCATTGGAACCTGCTGAGGACCTACTAATAATTGAATAAATGGCTCTGAATTATGTAAGAATACAGTATCTCCCTGGATCATTCCTCTATTCCCTGCAGTCTGTCAATAATTACCTTGGTCCCACACAGGGAATTGTGAGGGCTGTTGGCCAGCCTGTAACTGAGCTGGTGCTGATAACGGCGATGTCTGCAATGTTTGGTTAAGCGGCGGCGGTGTCTGTAATGTTTGGTTAAGCGGCGGCGGTGTCTGTAAAAATGTTTGTTGATCAGGGACTCCTGATCGCCTGCATTCAGTTGCATAGTGTCCAAATGACTGGCAATTCCAGCACTGCACATGAGCTCTTCTATCAGGGGACGGTCTATTCATTATCCCTTGTGCAAAACCTCTTCCTCCCCTTCCCCTTCTCATCCCTCGACCTCGGGGGATATAGGAGGGATATGCTCCCTGATATATTCCTGCATACGGGGTACGCGGAGGACCCTGTATCACATAACAATCCTGTATATCACTGCCTTGTAGGTTTACTGTATCCTGATTTCTTTGTGTTTTCATATTCTTTTTCTCTTCTAAGTCCGCTATCTGTAATGTCATTAATTTGCTAGCCATTTTCTGTTGCTCTTTATTAGAAGTTCTTATCATTTTGCAATGCACTGAGGCGAAATGCATTAAAGTGTTTCTCACCTCTGGCCATGTTTTTGTTGAAAGTGCCACAACATTATTCAAATTAGTCTGCATATTTGCAGGCAAAGTAGCATAGAATAAATGTAAAAATACAGGGATGTTTGGCTGTATATCAGCATCCTGCCCGGTTTGTGCCTTATACATGTCCATACATTTTGTCAAGTGCATTGCAAAATCAGTTAAGCCATCCCATTTGGTTGCAGTGATGGCCGTAAAATCTATGCTGGTAGGATACAGGACATTTAAAGCATTTACCAAATCTATCCTATCTTGGCCTTGGAAAGGAATTCCGTCAGCAATATGGGTGATAAGCCTTGGACGTGCGCTTACTGCTGAGAGTTGTGGTAAACTAATGCCGCAAGCTGCACATAGCGCCTTAAAATCCCCTATGGCTAAATGTGTTCCGGCCGTATTAGTATCTATTGCCTCGAGCCAGAGCCTTGCTCCTTTATGTATACTAGGCAATTTTTGTATAATCGTACTAATATCTACTGGTGTATATGGTTTATAAGCTGCAATGGGTGGCTGTTGCCCATTATCTCTTAGGAAGATAGGAAATTCTTTCAATTCCACATTATCTTTCTTGTTTCTTACTCCCTTAGAAGGTGGCGAGTTTAAATCTTGTATACATTTTAACCATATGTCTAGACCTTTATGGATAAATTCCAAATCTTCTGACTCCTTGCAATATTTGTTGACTAATTCCCTTATTTCTGAAAGCTGTGCTTCAGTTACTGGCCCTTCCGGGTGGCAAGGAGTGTTTATATTTGCATTGCCTAATTCTGTCTTAACAGTGGTCCACCATGGAGCCCCATATGAACCTTCCTCATTCGTTTTAATCCTTTCTTTAATCATCTCTGGTGTCAAGGATGACCCTTGAGCCGTTTCTGTTGACCGACTCTGTGGGGTTTCTGATAACACATTAACCCGTAATTGCTGACAGTCCTTGCCATCGGCAGGTGTCAGGTGCACTAATCCCTTAATTTTAAAGTTATCTGTTCCAGGGAAAAGCTCAGCAGCTTCCCGTTCAAATTTAGCTGCTTGTTCTAAGTCCGGATATAAGGGTTTAGGCTTTTGTACAGGACCTTTCAACGGACCATAGCCTGCTGGTATAGGCATTAAAATTTCGTGATCACTGTCTTCCAGCAGGGGACATGTAGTCACATATGGGGGCGGATTTAGGGATTTTGATCCTATCTCACCTATAACCTTATTTTTCTTTTTTATTTCTTTATCAGCTGTATATAAGTCACCTGTCACTGAAAATAAATTCCAGACATGCAGGTGTTTCTTTAGACTATTTTTCTTTTTATTATCTTGTAGGAATGTTAACAATGGCAATAAATGACTAAGTTTCAAAGATCCTTCCATAGGCCAGGAAAAGGAATCTTTAGCAGAGTATTTACCCCATTTGTCATTCGTTTTCTTAATAAGGTCTTTTTCAAATGGAAATAAATTAATTACATGCTGGACAGCCGTACATGTATCATCACTGTTAACATATAATGTACGTACCGTGTTAGGTTTTCCTAATTGTCCTTCTGGGACCCTTTTAGGGGTTGGGTGTGTTTTAACCATTTTAAACTGTCGTTTACTTAGGCTACGCACATATAACTGTATATAGTAACCAAAACAAAATAAGAACACAAAATATATACACGCTAATATCAACCCACACAGTAAATACAAGAAAAACAACAATTGCTGCAGCGTTAAAACCTCAGGCGCCTTTTCTCAAAACTATCACCACGATTTACACAGGACTCCTGGCTTTAATTACCGATCACTCCTGGACCAGTTGATCAAGCTGGGCCCTAGGGGATCACACCAGGAGAACGTAAATCTTCTACTCTTCCCAAGAAATAATCAGAGCTGCTTCCACAAACATGTGACGAATGCCCGCATTCAATCCACCAATTGTTTGTAATAACAACTCTGATTAAGTCTTAAATCATACAATAATATATTTATTATACTGAGTATAAGCAATGGTATACGCAGGAAGCAAAGGTATACTTACAACAATGTACATAGCACATCTATGGTCTGGAACATTTGCTTAATTTTTTCTTTTTGCAAACTCTTTTTATATACATTTTCAATAAGCTAATTGATAACTACTATTTACTCCAAACCACAAGATTTCAGTTAACCTTGCTGCAAATACAGCTGTTCTTTGTTCCTGTTTGATCTTATCTTACTTCATATGTACAAACTTTCTTCACAGATACCCTTTCTCATATCTGTTATCTTCACAGATACCCTTTCTCAGACCTGTCATCTTCTTATCTTATGCTCATCCTGTGACTTCACTTGTTGACGTTTCACCTGGATTCTGCTAATGTGTGTTTTGCTTTGCAAAACTAGGCCATAGTTCATATGTTGCTTTGCAGAACTAGGCCATAGTTCACCATAGCTTCTTCTTCTTTCTTCAGAGCCTTAATTCATTTTGAGGCCTCTGGTATTTTTTCCTTCAGGATATTCTACAACAGCGGGGCAGGGAGAGACAGCCTGCAGATAAGGTACTGAAGACCTATCTACTCCTTTCCGTTTGACTGGTTACCGTTTTCTACTGTACTCGGGCTCCAGTGCGTTACCGCCGAAACAACCGGGATAGGGCCAGAAGGCAGCGTCAAATCTGCCAACTGTTTTCGAACTTATTAGTACACTAACGGAAAAACCTATGACTCACTCGTATAAGACAAGTTTTTACTTACCTTTCCAGACAGCTCCAAGTACGTATTCCGTGGAATGTTCGATCTGAAGGCTTCTTTTTTCTTGCGGCACGTATTCCCGCTTCGGGATCCACCTGACTAGTTTCTACTCCGTCCCGGTACGCATCCCGCGTATCCCAGTATATATCCCACGTATATGCCCGTATATGCCCGGAGCCCCAGGTGGTATGTCGAAATATTCAGCTTGGACTTACTGATTGGTACTGTACTAGATCTGCCAGATAGCAGTGCGCGCCAAGGTCTAAGAGATAATAAAAGTTACTGAACAGTTTTTTTTTCTTTTCTTTGAGAGTAAGACTTACTTCCTCAAACGCTTCCTTCGTGGTTTCTGAAGTGCTTCAGGTCTCAAAAATCTCAAAGTAGATTCTGGATGCTTCAGGGTAGGTTCCCACTCCCGATCAACGGCACCCTTTCTTCCTTCGATGCTGGCAATGAGATATCCCTGAAGGTGTGCTGGTCCGCGATACCCGCATTAGGCCATCCGAGTCACGGAACCATCCTCTGCTACCATTATGTTTTTCTGTGGGTAGTCGGAAAGCACCTTCAGACAGCTTTATGATCTAAAAGACAAATTTATTGATAGCAATACAAAGACAATATAGAAAGAGGAACAAGGAAAGAGGAAGTCGTTGTTTCTCTGGAGACGCAGGTCAGTGGCAATTGGCGTTCAGCTTGCTTCTCAAAGCGCAGAGCCCTCGGGCTGGAGTTTATAAACATTTTTCATTGTCCAATAGAAATACATTGATGCGCATCCTGGGTGTATTATCTTCTTCTAATTTCCAATTATGAACGTTGCTTTATAGTCCAATCAGGTACCGTCTCTGGGGTGTTGGCTTCTTCCGGTATTGAGCTTGCCAAAGCACATGGTTGCGAAATATGTTGCCAGCAAAGTCAGGAAATACATAGCTCAGGCCTAAGGCCTATCTACATGGTAAAACAAAAGGCCTTTACTTAATCCTTACCCTCCTTGACCTATCTTCTGCTTTTGACACTGTTAATCACCATTGACTCCTTGATGCTCTGTCCTCACTTGGATTTCAGGTTCTTTTCTTACTTCTCCCATCACACTTTTAGTGATTTCTTTAGTGGATCCTCCTCTACTGCCATCTCACTATCAATTGGTATGCCTCAGAGTTCTTGTCCTGAGCCCTCTTTTTTCTCTCTGTATATTATTTCTCTCGGTGCTCTGATTTCCTCCCATGGTGTTCAATACCATCTTTATGCTGATGATTACCACATTTGCCTATCTACATCAGAAATTTAATCAGGAATCTAGTACCAGATTGCCACCTGCTTGTCTGACATTGCTGCCTGGATATCCCATCAACACCTTAAACTCAACATGGCCAAGACAGAGCTCTATCTTTCCCCCTCAAGCCCACTTCCCCTCTTCCTCCTTTCTCTATTTCTGTGGATAACACTGTAATCCTCCCAGTCCCCTCAGTCCATAACCTTGGAGTCATCTTCGACTCCTCTGTCTCATTCTCTACAATATCCAAAACACTATTAAAATGTGTAGTTCTTTCTCTATAGCATCATCAAAATTTGGCCCATCCTTTCTGAACACACTATCAGAACCCTTATTCAATCTCTCATCACCTCCCGCTTAGACTATTGCAACCTGCTCCTCACAGGTCTCACAGTGAGTCATCTCTCTCCACTACAATCTTTTGCCAAGCCACTTCAACCATATAACCCTCTTCCCGCATACAGTTCAAACTCTTTTTACTCACAAGAGCCTTCACTTTGCAGCTCCTCACTACCTTTTCTCTCTTATCTCTTTCTACATCCTTTCTCCTACACTCTGCTCATCAGGCAAGTTACTCCTATCTATGCCCTTCTCCTCTACCACCAATTCCTGACTCTGTGCTTTCCATCTGGCTTCACATATGCTTGGAATAGACTTCCTAAGCTGGTGTGTCATGTTCTCTCTCTCTTGTCTTATTTAAATCATGTCTAAAAATTCACCATTTTGAGGGCGCTCTTAAATCTTATCCTCTGATTATCCCATTTACAGTCTTATTAATTTTTGACAATTTTCTTAATAAATGAAATTCCTAAAGTTTCTTTTGTCCTATATGCTTGTCTTGATTAGATTGTAAGTTCTACAGAGAAGGGACTGTCTCTTTCAAGGTCCATATTCAAATGCACTTAGTAGGATAACTAAGAAATTATCTGGCTAAATGAAAATCTGGCCACTTATCTGGCTACATTCTAGGCAGATAACTATTTATCCAGCTAGAATTTGGCCAGATAAGTCAGGGGTGTTACAGGGGAGATCTAGAGGAATTCCAGGATGAATTAGTCAGATAACTTATCCGGTTAACTCTGGTCGACACATACGCCTTTCTCAAAGTTAGCCAGATGAATATACAATAATAGTAGGATAAGTTTATCCAGATAGCTAGCAGAGCCACACAGCAGCTGAATATGGATCCCTATATGTTTTTATACTGTGCTGAATACATTGAAAAGCACTACAGAAGTGTTACATAGTTATAGTAGTAGTACTAGTAGTAGTAGTGTTGCGCTGGAGGTGGCCTGGTGCAGGATTGGTATGGCCCTCCAGTCAGACCCAGAGAGCGCCTGCCACCAGGAGGCGGAGTACAGGAGGAGACAGAGGCTAGCTGGAGCTTCACCAATAGCAACCCGGGGTTACCTCAGGTTGAGCTCTTGGTTACCTGGGCCACCTGGTCTTAGGTGGGCCTCGAAGGATCTCCTGGAGAGGAAGTGTAGAGGAGTGCCCACCACAAATAAGGGTAAGCGGTCGAGGTCCACACCAGAATGTTTAGCAGTCACAGGAGGCCAGAACAGAGAGTCTGAATGGATAGCGAGGATTAAGGCCAGAATAGAAGATCAGAATGGTCAGCCGAAGCAGGGGTCAGAACCTGTAGTCAATCCAGAAGTAATCAGCAGGGATGTGCAGCAGGGACTGATTCGTCCCATTCGGGATTCGGATTCATAGGGGCTCAAATCCGCTGCATCCATTCTCGGGGGCCCCCGATCCGTTCATATGTCAAAAATACATTCGTTCCCCTCAAAAAACCCCATCCCAACCCTTTAAAGTTATGTATCTACAACCCCCCACCCTCCTGACCCCCCCCCCCCCACCACCAAGACTTGCCAAAAGTACCTGGTGGTCCAGCGGGGTTCCTGGAGCGATCTCCTGAACTCAAGCTGTCGGCTGCCGGTATTCAAAATGGCACCGATAGCCCCTGTGACATAGTAAGGGCAAAGGCTATCTGTTGTATTCGTAGCGAACCCCCAAGAATACAACAGATAAACCAACAAATAGGCCCCCCAAGACTTGCCAAAAGTCCCTGGTGGTCCAACGAGGGTCCTAGTGCGATCTCCTGCATGTGGGTCGTCAGCTGCCAGTATTCAAAATGGCACCAATAGACTTTGCCCTTACTAAGTCACAGGGGCTATGGCGCCATTTTGAATACCGGCAGCCGACAGCCCAAGTGCAGGAGATCACTCCAGGAGCCTCGCTGGACCACCAGGTACTTTTAGCAAGTCTTGGGTGGGGGCCTATTCGTTGGTTATCTGTTGTATTCGTGGGGGGTTGCCATATGTTTCGGAACCCCCACGAATACAACGAATATGGCATATACATTGCGGATTCACAATATGTCGAAAACAAATGCACACCCCTAGTAGTCAGGGTCCAGGCAGAGGTCGGTTTCAGGCAGCGGTCAAGAGTAGTCAGTGTTCAGGCAGAGGTCAGTGTTGTGTCCATTGCTGACTGACATCTCTGCTCCGCCCACCTTACCTCGTTGGCGACTCCCTTCGGGGTTGATGGAAGGCTAGCTGCTGCAGCGTCTTCATGCCGTCCTCTTCCGGCATCCCCGGACCGGCTCGATGCTGTAAGCGCCATGTTGACCAGATGCCTAAGGGCGCATGCGTGTGCGCGCGGCCCGACTGATGTACCAGCGTTGGCATGAACCTCAGGGACATCCCCCTGAGATGATGTCACCAGCTTCAGATATTTAAGGTCTCAGTTTTCGCTAACAAGACGAGTTAGCAAGGGTTCGCTTCCTCCTGGTCGCTGCAGATGGGATTCGCTCTCCGCAAACCCAGCTATTCTGCCTCCTCGGACTTCACTAGAGGTACCCGCTCCTCAGGGGCCTCGCTCTCTCTTTTTCTTTTCAGGTCGCAGTCCGGAACCGGTACTCATTCCTCTAGGGCCCACGTTCCGGACTTGCTTCTGAATACCACTTCTGCTAAGAAGTCATCACTGCTTACAACATTGTGAGTTTCCATCTTTCTCTCAGAGCTTCCCTGGGTCCAGGTACTCGCTCCTTGAGGACCAATTCATACCATCTCCTGGGCTGCCTTAAGAGACTATTTTGTGAGTGTTACCATCAAGGACTTGTTCCAGAACTCTGCATATACTGCCTACTCACTTTCTTAGTTTCTCTACAACTGAGCCACCCTGGGATCACTGTTCCCTATCTGAGGAACTATAGCCCAGCCAGGTGCTTCTAGCTCACTACTGCCACCTTTGGTGGTTTAATATATTGTTTCTAAGAAGTCTTTGTTGCTTAACATCAGTGAGTCTGTATCTATCTCTCAGAGTGTTCCCTGGAACCAGGTACTCGCTCCTCGAGGGCCTAATGTATACCAACTCCTGGCTGCCTTAAGATACTATTGTGTGAGTGTTACCATCAAGGACTTGTTCCTGAACGTTGCATGCTTTGCCTACTCACTTTCTTAGTTTCTCTACAGCTCAGCCACCTTGGGATCGCTGTTCCAGTACCTGAGGGACTATAGCCCCGCCGGGTGCTTCCAGCTCACTACTGCCACCTCTGGTGGTTTACTATATTGTCTAATAAAAAAATAGTGTGTGTCTGTCTCCTACACTAAGCCTGACCAGTGGTCCCTCTCGGGATTTCCGCCAAGGGCGTGGTCACCTGCCACTGTTCCAAGGATCCACCCACAACTATTCTAAATAACTATAGCTTGCTAAATACCAGCTTTAACAACAGAGCTTTCTCACAGATTGCTAACTCCCAGCTTTCACTGCAGAGCTTTGTTAACAGATTCTGACAGATTGCTAACTCCATGGATCCGGCTTGACTACATGATTCCGGCTTTATTCCAGGGTTACGGCTTAACCCCAAGGATCCGGTTTGTCTCCAAGGTTCCGGCTTAACCCCAAGGATCCAGCTTGTCTCCAAGGTTCCGGTTAACTTCATGGATCCGGCTTGACTCCAGAGTTCGGGTAACTACATGGATCCAGCACAACTCAATGCTTTGCAGGTTATACTGAGCTTGGCTCAGCACATTGCTGAAGAACAGAATGCCTTGGAAAAACTTACTTCAGCTTTCCATCAGCTACACACACAGAAGGTTCAAAGTACTGCTTCTAACCATGAAAGTCAGTTACAGGAGATAACTTTAAAGACTGCTGTACCACTGGCGGCTCCAATCCGCTTCTCTGGAGAAATACAGAAGACTCTGGGCTTTTTAAACCAGTGCTGCATGCACTTTACCTTACAACCATCTTTATTTCCTACTGCTCTCTCCAAGACTACCTACCTCCTTTCTTACTTGGATGGTAGGGCCTTGTCTTGGGTATCTACCTTGTGGAGCACAAGGATCCTATTTTGCAGGACATAGAAGGATTTATGGACTTATTTAAATCCGTTTTTGATGACCCTGCTCGAAATTCTGTAGCTGGTTTTGCTTTGGTGGAATTGAAGCAAGGGAACAGATCATTGGCTGAATTTGCCATAGAGTTTAAAACTCTTGCAGCAGAACTCTGCTGGGACCCCAGATGTCTCAAGACTGTCTTTTGCAGAGGCCTGGATACCCGTTTAAAAGATGAGCTGGCTGCTCGTGAAACACCTGACTCGATGGACGAATTAGTAGCCTTGGCTACTCGGATTGATCACCGGCTCCGGGTCAAGGTGAAGGAACTCCGGCCTAGGGTGTTATCTGGGTTGAATCAGGCTAGCTCTATACCTGCACCTCGAAAGGTTCCAGTAATTTCTGCTGCTGATAAAGATGAACCGATGCAACTTGGTCATGGATATTTGACTTCTAAAGAGAGAAGATTTCGGAAGAAGCGCGGCCTCTGCAAGTACTGCGGTCAGCCTGGCCATGGTGTCTCTACATGCTCCATTCGTCCGGGAAATGGATGGGCCTAAGTTCTTGGGCCTTACTGCGTCTTCTCCTCCACATTCTCTCCCAGTCTCTTTGACCTGTGGACTGGGTTCAGTTCAGACTCCTGCCCTGGTGGACTCAGGGAAAGGAGGCAACCTTACTCCTCAAACTCTAGTGGAATATCTGAAGAGTCCTCTCGCCAATTCAGAAGATCCACTATTGCATTACAACTTGAAGTGGGCTTTGGACAGTTCTCAACACCGCCACTTCTATAGAAGAATGCTATGGCATCCCCAGCAATCCTTTCCATTGCTGCTGATATTCATACACCTTCAATGTTCACCGTGGCTTGAAGGCACTCAACATCAATACCGTGTTCACGGATCCTATACCTTAGAGTATCTCTGTTATGCTCTTTTTCATTCGGAGGATGTGCCTGATGAGCCACAGCACATATTGGACCTGAAGAAGATACTCTTGGTAGCTACCCAGTCCGTATCCACTGGCAACATCATCAATTTTCATCCAGCTATATGTACTGGACTGTCATCTTTGAAGTGGTTTTTGGATGTTCTCTACATCACCATTTCCTCTGAAGTTTCAGTGACGTCCCCAGCAGCTTATCCACTGCTGATGATTTCCATAGACTGTGGCTTCAGATCAAGGACATGCTCATTTAAGCGAGTGACCATGCTAAGAAGTACCAATATGCGCTCCTTGTGCAGGCTCCATTCTTCAAGCCAGGAGACAAATCTGGTTGTTAACCAAGTACCTCTGATTCATCTACTCTCCTTTCGGATTGCTCCTCGCTATGTGGATCCATTCCCAGTCCTTCATCATACCATCTGAAGCTACTAACTGGTCAATTTCCATAACGCATTCTATGTTTCATCTGAAACTGCTCATACTCAGCGAATTGTCTTCAAATTTCAAGATCCACCTGTCATCTATGCAGAAGACAACTAGAGATCAAAAGCAAGAGATACTGGGTGTTCGTAATAGAGGCAAGATTTTTTGAATACCTTCTAAGATTGGAAGGGTTCGGCTCCGAAGGACACACTTGGGAGCCTCAGACCATTATCGTGGATAAGTGATGCTTCATCGATTCCATCTCGCGCATCTTTTAAACTCAAACCTGGTACCCGAAGAGGAGATCGCCCTTTGAAGGGGGTACTGTTGTGTCCGTCGCTGTCTGACGTCTCTGCTCCGCCCACCTTAACTTATTGGCGACTCCTTTCGGGGTTGATGGAAGGCTAGCTACTGCGGCGTCTCCATGCTGTCCTCTTCCGGTGTCCCCAGACCGGCTCGACGCTGTAAGCCGCCATGTTGACCAGATGCCTAAGGGCGCACGCGTGCGCGCGCGGCCCGACTGATGTACCAGCATTGGCGCAAACCTCAGGGGCGTCCCCCTGAGATGACGTCACCAGCTCCAGATATTTAAGGTCTCAGTTTTCGCTAACAAGACGAGTTAGCAAGGGTTCGCTTCCTCCTGGTCACTGCAGATGGGATTCGCTCTCCACAAACCCAGCTACTCTGCCTCCTCAGACTTCACTAGAGGAACCCGCTCCTCGGGGGCCTCGCTCTCTCTTTTTCTTTTCAGGTCACAGTCCGGAACCAGTACTAGCTCCTCGAGGGCCCACGTCCTGGACTTCCTCCTGTATACCACTTCTGCTAAGAAGTCATCGCTGTTTACAACATTATGAGTTTCCATCTATCTCTCAGAGCTTCCCTGGGTCCAGGTACTTGCTCCTCGAGGGCCAATGCATACCATCTCCTGGGCTGCCTTAAGAGACTATTGTGTGAGTGTTACCATCAAGGACTTGTTCCAGAACTCTGCATGTACTGCCTACTCAGTTTCTCTACAACTGAGCCACCCTGGGATCGCTGTTCCAATATCTGAAGGACTATAGCCCAGCCGGGCGCTTCCAGCTCACTACTGCCACCTTTGGTGGTTTAATATATTGCTTCTAAGAAGTCTTTGTTGCTTAACATCAGTGAGTGTGTATCTATCTCTCAGAGCATTCCCTGGAACCAGGTACTCGCTCCTTGAGGGCCTAATGTATACCAACTCCTGGGCTGCCTTAAGAGACTATTGTGTGAGTGATACCGTCAAGGACTTGTTCCTGAATGCTGCATGCTTTGCCTTCTCACTTTCTTAGTTTCTCTACAGCTCAGCCACCTTGGGATCGCTGTTCCAGTACCTGAGGGACTACAGCCCAGCCAGGCGCTTCCAGCTCACTACTGCCACCTCTGGTGGTTTACCATATTGTCTAATAAAAGAACTAGTGTGTGTCTGTCTCCTACACTAAGCCTGACCAGTGGTCCCTCTCAGGATTTCCCCCGAGGGCGTGGTCACCTGCCACTGGTCCAAGGATCCACCCACAACTATTCTAAATAACTACAGCTTGCTAAATACCAGCTTGAACAACAGAGCTTTCTCACAGATTGCTAACTCCCAGCTTTCACTACAAAGTTTTGTTAACAGATTCTGACAGTCAGGTCAGGCAGCAGTCAAGAATAGTCAAGATCAAGCAATGGTCAGTACCATGAGATCAGTCCGGAGGGTACTACCAAAGATGGAGAGACGAAAGAACAGGAGACGCTGGAACAGGAGACACTGAAACAGGAAATCCTGGAAGGCAAACTAGACACACCGGAGTGTATGACCCGATTGCCAAGGCAATGAGCTAGGCCTAGAGCGGCTGTTTAAATACCCTGCTCACGTGACATCAGACTCGGGCGCCACCTGAGGTTTTCCTGTGGTTGGCCCTTTAACTTGAGGAGAGCTCCGCGCGCGTATGCTAGGAGGCAAGGCCGACGCCGAGGAGGATGCCAAGCCCTGGTGCAAGGACAGCTGTGATGAGTAAGGCCGCAAAGGAGCCGGGGACGCCCATGGATGCTGCAGCCGAGCAGCGCAGGGACTCAGGGCGGAGCTGGTGGACAATCAGTCCAGGTGAGCAGGACCGGCCACAGAGCGGATGCAGCCGGGAAGCGCAACAAGTAGTAGTAGGGATTGTTCAATCCAGAGACACCTACATAACACAAAACATTCCATTTGGACAAATTATAAGACTCTCTACTGCAACAAAGTAAGACAGGAAAACATGTTTTTTTGCTCACTGTCCATAACTGTTTGTTAATATGAATTTAGTGTACCAGTGACACCATGGAAAATGATTTGGGAAATGGTTGTGATTTTAATATAAGGAAAGCATTCATTTGCTTTTAAATTAACACTGTTCATGAATTGATACTGATGTACTTTTTCTGAGTAGACGTAGGCAAACATTTGTCATAAGATCCTCATAGGAATATTTCTAGCAAGAATAAATGTTTCCTCATGCTATCTGCTTTATGGTGACTACACAAAAGCACTGCAGATGCTAAACATTAAGCTTGTCACATGGCAAGCATATTGGGAACTTCTTAAATTTTAACTCTAGGGTAGAATAAAGCTTGGTATTTGGATATTTTTTATTTTTATTTTTTGCATTGGGGCGAATAAATTAAATTTACATTATGTTATTGCCAACAAATTTTATAGTGGTCACTCAATATGTCCAAAATATACCAAAGAATCAGCTGTTCTTAAATTGTTGAGGTGGTGGGTTCAGATATTTAAATAGATATCACAATGCACTGATATTCTTACCACTGAGAAAGTGACTTCAGTGTGGCACTTTCCATTCTACCTTTAATCAAGAGAGAATAATTGCTTCAATAATGTGTTTCTGAAATTTGGAACTAGCCTAAAAAAAGACACTGCTGGGAGCACAGATCATGCATAGGTGTTTGCACAGACTCTTAAAAAAGCTGCAGTTCCAACAGGGACTATGCGAGTAACTCCCAGGATCTCCACAGACAACTGCATTATGTTACATAAAACTATGCACTAATTCCCCACAACCACCATTGGGATTTCCTGCAGTGTTCCATAGCAATCTATAAAAATAACCAAAGTTTTTACAGCCACCTCAATTTCTGCTGTGACACATTTAATGAGATGTGCTACTTTGGAACAAATAGGTATGAAGGCATTGTCTGCTATTATGAATGTGCTGCTGTTTCTTTCATTCCGTTACTTGTAGCACATGCTGAAATGATTAGTGTGCACTAAATGGTTTAAGAAGACATTAAAATCATGTTAGCATGTCTTAAATTGATATAGCATGTACTATGGTTTTAGCATGCTAAAACTATTTAACACTCGCTAAAATGAAATGTTACAAATCAAAACAGGAAAAAAAACCCCTCATTGAAACAAAAGACACAGGAGACTTTATATTTTGCCTGCATACACATATCTATCATAGCAAGAAATTCACTAAAATAGTTCACTGTAAAGTGGTGCCATTCTGTGTGGGCTTGATTCACCCATTGCAGTTTTTGGGCTCCAGAGAAAAATTTTATTGGGTTTTCCTTGGAGTGGAAGTGCTGGAACTTTAAGCGCCAGAACCATATTTCATGATGCTTGCCTTGTTTTGCACTTGTGTGCTGTACCCTTTCTGAGTTGCTTGTTTTTGTATTTCAGCTCCATCTCAGCATGTTTTTCTTCCAGCAACAGGACAGAAAGTGATGCCCTGGAGAAGAGGGAAACAGTGGCAGGATTGCAGGAACTGTGTTACTGAAGCCCGGGGTTGGGGGCGGTTCTCAGCTGGCTTCTTCTTTCAGGACAGGCTGAGCCTATCCCAGTTTCATCCTATTGTAATCATGGGTTTTAGTCTTAGGTTTCTTAGGAAAAAACAGGACTAAATATTCATGCATGGAATGGGTAAAACCAGGCCTGGATCAGTCTGTCTTCAAGCAAATGGAAGCTATGGCAACCCTATGAGCACCCAATTCAGAAGAGACTTAAAAAAATAATTTTAGTATTGCATATTTTGCTTAACATTAATCTCCTGTGACTTTTCTAATAGGTTTAGAGGTATAAAAACATGAATGATGGATGCAAGTAGAGGAGTACTCATGTCTCCTCTGATGGCATAGTCCCAAAAAGCAGTCCTGTGACTTTGGTGTTTACCCCCTCAGCATCAATGAGGTACAGAAGGGCTTCCCTAACCTGTTCTGGGGCCCCACAGCCAGTCGAGTTTTCAGGATATCCACTAGAGATGTGCATTCGTTTATGACGAATTAGGCAATTTCAACAAAATTGCCTAATTTGTCGTGGTTTGGGGGCCCGAACTGGCAGCCGACGGCAAAATCGCTCCCAGACCCCCGCTGGACCACCAGGGACTTTTGGCAAGTCTTGTGGGGGACAGGAGGGTACCCCAAGACTTGCCAAAAGTCCCTGGTGGTCCAGCGGGGGTCCGGGAGCGATCTCCTGCACTCAGGCCGTCGGCTGCCAGTAATCAAAATGGCGCCAATAGCCTTTACTCATACTATGTCACAGGGGCTACCGGTGTCATTGGCCAGTCCCTGTCACATGGTAGGAGCACAAGATGGCGCCGATGGCCATGTGACAGGGGCTGATCAATGGCACCGGTAGCCCCTGTGACATAGTAGATCAAATGCTATCTGCGCCATTTTGATGCGAGGCAGGCCACACAGCCCGATGGCATGGAGATACAAATCACTTGCAGGACCCCGCTGGACTATCAGGGATGTTAGTAAGTCTTGGGGAGGAATCGGGATGGTGGTGGGGGTTGAATGTAATGTATTATTGTAAATTTTAATGCTTGGGGTGGGTTTTTTTGAGCTTCGTTTTCCCGCGTCGTTTTTTGGGCCCGTTTTGTTTTTCCCTATTTAGTTTTTTGTTCGTTTTTCCAAAAAACTAACCGAGGAAAAACGAAATTTACCCCGAAGCATCCGTCTCAAAAAACGACCCGGTAGAAAAAATTGAAGCTCATCTCTAATATCCACCATGAATATGCATGAAATGAATTTGCATATACTGAGTCTCCGTAGAATGCAAATGTATCTCATGCATATTTATAGTGGTTATCCTGAAAACCCGACTGGCTGTGGTGTCCCCAGGACAGGTTTGGGAAGCCCTGAGGTACAGGATGGTCTTTGAGGGAACATGACCTCTTTTGTAGGTGAAATGTTGAAAGTCATTAAGCAAATGTTATCTGGAAAAGAAGCTTTTGAGTACAGTCTACCACCTGAATAGATTGACTAAACATTTTATTCACAGAAGGCAAGAGCATGGAGTCACTCAGGACTTAAAAGATGCTCTCATTATTCACATGTAGGGACACACTGGTTTCCCCCCTACTGAATAATTTGGTAATTAGACTAGGAAGGTAAAGTAGCTTTAGAGGATCATACCATCAATTTCACAGCATCCCCTTGTGATGAGCAGTGTTGGTGGCTGCCTGTTCCTATATAAGGACAGATCTCCTTGTAATAGGGGTATGTAGCCAGAACACGTCATTGTTTTTTCTGTATTTTTTTTATTTGTTTTGTTAGTTGGTTTTTGAAAACTTTTGTTTTCATTTAGGGGTGGATTTTCAAAGGGTTATGCGCGAACCCCTGCGTGCGATGAGCCTATTTTGCATAGGCTCGGTGGCGCGCGCAAGTCCCGGGACGCGTGTATGTGCTGGGGGTTTGAAAAAGGGGTGGAAAGGGGGCAGGGCCGAGGGCGGGGTGGCGATCCAGGGGAGGTGGTTGTGGGCATGGCACCAATCCGGGAGCGATCCCGAGTCCTCCGGCACAGTGACAAGAAGCAGGCGTAAAAAATAAAATAAGGTGGGGGGGGGGATTTAGGTAGGGCTGGGGGGTGGGATAGATAGGGGAAGGGAGGGGAAGGTGGGGGGGGGGGGGACTGAAAGAAAAGTTCCCTCCAAGGCCGCTCTGATTTCGGAGTGGCCTTGGAGGGAACGGGGAAAGCTATCGGGGCTCCCCTCTGGCTTGGCGCATGCAAGGTGCACAAGTTTGCATCCCCTTGCGTGCGCCGACCATGGATTTTATAACATGCGCATGGCAGTGTAGTAATAATATCATTTACGAAACAACAATATAACAAACTAGAATATAATACAATAACGGTGCTGTGGGATAATACAAGTTCTAAATTGAATTGATGATAACACAATACAATATATCATGTTCAGGGAAAAAGGTGGGCGTAAGGGGGCGGAGGAATATGGAGAGAGAATGTGGGTAGAAGGGACATGGAGCTGGGAGTTATCTTGGTGAGGTAACTAGAGTGTCATATCAGTTTAATTGTATATCATAGTGTGAAAGCTAGTTCAAATAGCCATGTTTTGAGATCATGTTTGAATTTCTTATGGCAGGATTTAATGCACACTAAGGGGCAGATCTTAAAACCCGCACGCGGGCGTAGATTTGTTCGCGCAACCCGATGCAAACAAATCTACGCCCGATTTTATAACATGTGCAAACAGCCACGCGCATGTTATAAAATCCAGGATTGGCGCGCAAGGGGGAGCGGCCTCCGAGGGAACTTTCCTTCCACCTCCACCCACCTTCCCCTCCCTATCCCGCCCCCCCCCCAACCCTACCTAAACACCTCCTTACCTTTGTTCCAAACGTTATGCTTGCCCGAGGCAGGCGTAACTTATGAGTGCCAGCCGACTGCCGGCGTGCCATGCCCCGGCACAGGCCACTATGTCAGAGCACTCGGCCCTGCCCCCGGACCACCCCAGACCGCTGTCATGCCACCGGCAATGCCCCCACCCCGCCCCCGGCCCGCCCCTTTTTCGAGGCCCCGGGACATACGCGCGTCCCAGGGCTTGCGCGCACTGCCGAGCCTATGTAAGATAGTCTCGGCACGTGCAGGGGCATCTTGGGGCAACTTTTTGGGGATTACGCACATATGTTACGCAAGTAACCCTTTGAAAATCTGCCCCTAAGCCAAATGTTGCACAGTTAATTGTTTGTAATCCATGTATTGTTATCCATGTATTTTTCTTAAACTGAAAAATGTTAGATATGTTTATTTTGAGCTTTCTCAACTGAGGTTTTTTCTTGATTCTTATAAAGTATGGCTACCTAATGCTGACTAGATAGTAGCTGTATTGTTAGCCAATGCCGTCTGTTCATTATTTGCTTTTCTTTTTTATGTATTTCTCACTGTTTCTAGCTCTATTTTTCTTGCCTTCCCCTCAATTTCTTTAAACATTGGGTTAAGGAATTGGGCTATATATCTTTTTTCTTTTTGCCTCAATGATTGTTTGATAATTGATGTTTCTAGGACCAGAATTTCTGATACAAGTTCTCTTGTGTTTACTTATGAAATTGCAATAAAAATAAAGTGAAAAAATAAAATAGTGCATGCTAAATCTATTTAGTGTACATTATTCTGATTTACTGGCACTAAAAAAAAAATTGTGGGCACCAAAAACCTGAAAATAAATCAAACTAATCCCTACTTTGTGGATGTGTGAAATTTTAGTTATATCTCAGAGAGGAAGGAATGTTTTCTGTTGAGTTCCTAACTTTGGGGCCGATGCAATAAATGTGCATAGAAAGTGGGCACTGAACAGTTAGCGCCTGCTTTCTAAACACACCTCAGGCACTCCCAAGGGGGGTGCCATGCAATATTTAAATTAGGGGGTCGCATTAGCTGGAGGCGCTAGGGTCGTTTTTGCGCCCCTAGTGTCTATTTGCTAACGAGAACCTGAACGTTTTTCCTAACTCAGCCATCCGCCGGTTAGGGAAACCAACGCTGGGTATTGAGCATCCATTTTCTGCACCAAACTGTCAAGTGTTATTTTTTTTAAACTTGTTTCTTTAAGTTTTTCCTCCTACTTAATATTGCAATGATTTTAAGAAAAGCACTATTTTCTGCTTTTCTGTACTTGTTTTAAATGCACTCAGCTATTAAAGCCTGCTCCAGGTAGGTTTTAATAGCTGATTGCTAAATGTGCGTCCGAGACACACTTTTTTTTTTTTGGCATCGGAGTTAATGCCTAATAGCCTCATTCACATGCATTTGCATGTGATGAGCACTATTAGATTCATTCCGCGTTGGACGCACGTTGAATATGCACTAATCCCCTTATTGCTTTAGGGGGACTGATTAGCACCTATTAAACCAGCATCTGTCTGCAGGTTATACAGTGCACTTGGCTGAGTGCACTGTATTGCATCGGCCCCTTTGGGTTTGAGAAGAAATCCTAGGCCTCACGCTTTGGGCCTGGATTAGGAGAAGCATTGATAATCTTTTTCTTTTGAGTTTTTGCCCCTTTTGAGGAGGAGACAACTGCTTTGTCTGAATTTTTTCTTGAAAGACGTTTTCTACCTTTCCTTTTCACACATTGGAGGAGAGTTTGCATTTTTTCATGTTTCTCTGCTTGGTCAAATCAGGAAGTAGAGCTCAAATATTAATGCAATCTGAGGAGAGGAAAGTTACCAAGAAAAGAGGAGCAAAGTGGAACCTATCCAGTTATTACCACTCAGATATTCATCTAGTATCCAGGAATTGGAGGGAAGAGGTCTCACTCAAGTACCACAGGCATAAGGAAGTAATTACCAAGATATCTGAGTTAAATGCTGGTCAAACAGAACTGAGTGTTCTGCAGACTTTTAAAGAACTGAGTGTTTGTATTTAATACACACTACAAAAAAAAACAAAAAAACAACCCCAAAAAGTAGCCAGAAGCTAGAAATAAGCTTGGAGCAGTGTATACCTAAGTAAAAAGGTTGTTCAGCTCAGTTACTCACCTTGGAAAGGTGTTGAGGTAGTGTGATTGGGTTTGAATAGGTACCAACATTTGTTAATCAAGAGAGCAGTGAGTCACTCTGGCTGACTAACTGAAGTTAGACTGTATTTACCAGCCCACCCACCCCTAACTCATCCCTTAATTTATAGGCAGGTGCCACTTTCACAAAAAAAAAAAAAAAAAATCAACAAAAACTTTATTGAGAATTCAATCAGACCCTGGTAGGCCACTACCAGACACATAGGGGTAGATTTTTAAACAGCGCGAATAGGCCTACTTTTGTTTGCGCTCCAGGCGCAAACAAAAGTACGCTGGATTTTAGTAGATATGCGCGGAGCTGCGCGTATCTGCTAAAAACCTGGATCGGCGCGCGCAAGGCTATCGATTTTGTATAGCCGGCGCGTGCCGAGCCGCGCAGCCTACCCCCGTTCCCTCCAAGGCCGCTCCGAAATCGGAGCGGCCTTGGAGGGAATCCTCTAACACCCTCCCCTCACCTTCCCCTCCCTTCCTCTACCTAACCCACCCGCCCGGCCCTGTCTACACCTCCCCCTTACCTTTCTCCGGGGATTTACACCTCCCAGAGGGAGAAGTAAATCCCCGCGCGCGAGCGGGCCTCCTGCGCGCCGGGCCGTGACCTGGGGGCGGGTACGGAGGGCGCGGCCACGCCCCCGGACCGCCCCGGGCCGTAGCCACGCCCCGTACCCGCCCCAAAACGCTGCCGACACGCCCCCGAAACGCCACGATGACCGGGCCCGCCCCCCCGACACGCCCCTCTCGGAGAACCCCGGGACTTATGCGAGTCCCGGGGCTCTGCGCGCGCCGGTAGGCCTATGTAAAATAGGCTCACCGGCGAGCAGGGCTCTGAAAATCCGCCCCATAGTGATTTCACTAATACATTTAAAGGACGTTAGACACATTCCTACTCTCATAGCAACCTAAAACTTAACTAGGAACTGATCAAAATTGAGATGAAGGCAGCAGTCCAGCAGCAGTAGGGTTTGCATCGAGTGTCACATGTATGATTTTTTACCCACTGGTGAGAAGTTGTACATGTGCATGTGATGCAAAGAGCTCCTGGGTCTCAGAGAACGAGTCCAATCTCTGGAGGAGCTGAGGCAGACAGAGAGGTATATAGATGAGACCTTCAGGGACATAGTAGTCAAGTACCAACTTCAGACTGGCAGCCCTGGTGCTGCCTTGGAGGAAGAAGGTCTCATGATGGCAGAGCATCAACCAGGTGCAACAGGAAAGCATCCTTTAACAAGGACCTGCTCTCTAGGTGATGCATTGTCCTTTCGCAATGAGGATATCTCCCCAAGGCCTACCGCCCAGGAGAGAAGGGTTAGGTTGGCCGTCATAGTTGGTGATTCAATTATTAGGAATGTAGATAGCTGGGTGGCTGGTGGGCGTGAGGATCGTCTGGTAACATGCCTACCTGGTGCAAAGGTGGAGGACCTCACGCGTCACCTAGATAGGATTTTAGACAGTGCTGGGGAGGAGCCAGCTGTCGTGGTACATGTGAGCACCAACAACATAGGAAAATGAGGGAGGGAGGTTCTGGAAGCCAAATTTAGGCTCTTAGGTAGAAAGCTTAAATCAAGAACCTCCAGGGTAGCATTCTCTGTAATGCTCCCTGTTCCACGCGCAGGTCACCAGAGGCAGGCAGAGCTCCGGAGTCTCAATGCGTGGATGAGACAATGGTGCAAGGATGAGGGATTCAGTTTTGTTAGGAACTGGGGAACCTTTTGGGGAAGGGGGAGTCTCTTCCGAAGGGATGGGCTCCACCTTAACCAGGGTGGAACCAGACTGCTGGCGCTAACCTTTAAAAAGGAGATAGAGCAGCTTTTAAACTAGAACAAAGGGGAAAGCCGAGTCGCTCAGCAGCGCATGGTTCGGAGAGAGGTATCTTCAAAGGATTCTAATGATGCATTAGAATTAGGGCATCCTGACAGCGAGGTTCTAATAATTAGAAAAATAGTCCAAGTGCCTGTAAATAAAAACTCACCTGAGCTAAAAAATCCTAACTTAACCGTATCAATTTAAAAGCAGAATGAAAATACAAACAAAAAATAAACTTTGAAATGTTTGTATGCTAATGCCAGAAGTCTAAGAAGTAAGATGGGAAAATTAGAATGTATAGCAGTGAATGATGACATAGACTTAATTGGCATCTCAGAGACATGGTGGAAAGAGGATAACCAATGGGACAGTGCTATACCGGGGTACAAATTATATTGCAATGACAGAGAGGAGCACCCGGGAGGAGGTGTGGCGCTTTATGTCCGGGATGACATAGAGTCCAACATGATAAACATCCTGCATGAGACTAAATACAAAATTGAATCTTTATGGGTAGAAATCCCTTGTGTGTCGGGGAAGACTATAGTGATAGGAGTATACTACCGTCCACCTGGACAAGATGGTGAGACGGACAGTGAAATGCTAATAGAAATTAGGGAAGCTAACAAAATTGGTAGTGCAGTAATAATGGGAGACTTCAATTACCCCAATATTGTCTGGGTAAATGTATCATCGGGACACGCTAGAGAGATAACGTTCCTGGATGGAATAAATGATAGCTTTATGGAGCAATTGGTTCAGGAATCAACGAGAGAGGGAGCAATTTTAGATCTAATTCTCAGTGGAGCACAGGACTTGGTGAGAGAGGTAACGGTGGTGGGGCCGCTTAGCAATAGTGATCATAATATGATCAAATTTGATTTAATGACTGGAAGAGGATCAGTGTGCAAATCCAAAGCTCTCGTGCTAAACTTTCAAAAGGGAAACTTTGGTAAAATGAGAAAAATTATTAGAAAAAAACTGAAAGGAGAAGCTACAAAAGTAAAAAATGTCCAAGAGGCGTGGTCATTGTTAAAAAATACCATTCTAGATGCACAGACCAGATGTATTCCACACATTAAGAAAGGTGGAAAGAAGGCAAAGCGATTACCGGCATGGTTAAAAGGGGAGGTGAAAGTAGCTATTTTAGCCAAAAGATCTTCATTCAAAAATTGGAAGAAGGATCCAACAGAAGAAAATAGGATAAAGTATAAACGTTGCCAAGTTAAATGTAAGACATTGATAAGACAGGCTAAGAGAGAATTAGAAAATAAGTTGGCTGTAGAGGCAAAAACTCACAGTAAAAACTTTTTAAATTATATCCGAAGCAGAAAGCCTGTGAGGGAGTCAGTTGGACCGATCGAGAGGTTAAAGGAGCACTTAGAGAAGATAAGGCCATCGCAGAAAGATTAAATGATTTCTTTGCTTTGGTGTTTACTGAAGAGGATGTTGGGAATGTACCCATAATGGAGAAGGTTTTCATGGGTAATGATTCAAACGGACTGAATCAAATCACGCTGAACCTAGAAGATGTGGTAGACCTAATTGACAAACTGAAGAGTAGTGAATCACCTGGACCAGATGGTATACACCATAGAGTTCTGAAGGAACTAAAAAATGAAATTTCAGACCTATTAGTAAAAATTTGTAACCTATCATTAAAATCATCCATTGTACCTGAAGATTGGAGGATAGCAAATGTAACCTCAATATTTAAAAAGGGCTCCAGGGGTGATCCGGGAAACTACAGACTGGTTAGCCTGACTTCAGTGCCAGGAAAAATAGTGGAAAGTGTTCTAAACATCAATATCACAGAACATATAGAAAGACATGGTTTAATGGAACAAAGTCAGCATGGCTTTACCCAAGGCAAGTCTTGCCTCACAAATCTGCTTCACTTTTTTGAAGGAGTTAATAAACATGTGGATAAAGGTGAACCGGTAGACGTAGTATACTTGGATTTTCAGAAGGCATTTGACAAAGTTCCTCATGAGAGGCTTTTAGGAAAAGTAAAAAGTCATGGGATAGGTGGTGATGTCCTTTCGTGGATTGCAAACTGGCTAAAAGACAGGAAACAGAGAGTAGGATTAAATGGACAATTTTCTCAGTGGAAAGCAGTGGACAGTGGAGTGCCTCAGGGATCTGTATTGGGACCCTTACTTTTCAATATATTTATAAATGATCTGGAAAGAAATACGACGAGTGAGATAATCAAAATTGCAGATGACACAAAATTGTTCAGAGTAGTTAAATCACAAGCAGATTGGA
Organism: Rhinatrema bivittatum; assembly: GCF_901001135.1. Lineage (NCBI taxonomy): Eukaryota > Metazoa > Chordata > Amphibia > Gymnophiona > Rhinatrematidae > Rhinatrema > Rhinatrema bivittatum. The sequence continues at coordinate 303,719,648 of NC_042616.1, forward strand.
TAAATTGCAGGAAGACCTTGTGAGACTGGAAAATTGGGCATCCAAATGGCAGATGAAATTTAATGTGGATAAGTGCAAGTTGATGCATATAGGGAAAAATAACCCATGCTATAATTACACAATGTTGGGTTCCATATTAGGTGCTACAACCGAAGAAAGAGATCTAGGTATCATAGTGGATAACACATTGAAATCGTCGGTTCAATGTGCTGCGGCAGTCAAAAAAGCAAACAGAATGTTGGGAATTATTAGAAAGGGAATAGTGAATAAAACGGAAAATGTCATAATGCCTCTGTATCGCTCCATGGTGAGACCGCACCTTGAATACTGTGTACAATTCTGGTCGCCGCATCTCAAAAAAGATATAATTGCGATGGAGAAGGTACAGAGAAGGGCTACCAAAATGATAAAGGGAATGGAATAGCTCCCCTATGAGGAAAGACTAAAGAGGTTAGGACTTTTCAGCTTGGAGAAGAGTCGGCTGAGGGGGCATATGATAGATATGTTTAAAATCATGAGAGGTCTAGAACGGGTAGATGTGAGTCGGTTATTTACTCTTTCGGATAGTAGAAAGACTAGGGGGCACTCCATGAAGTTAGCATGGGGTACATTTAAAACTAATCGGAGAAAGTTCTTTTTTACTCAACGCACAATTAAACTCTGGAATTTGTTGCCAGAGAATGTGGTTAGTGCAGTTAGAATAGCTGTGTTTAAAAAAGGATTGGATAAGTTCTTGGAGGAGAAGTCCATTACCTGCTTTAAGTTCACTTAGAGAATAGCCACTGCCATTAGCAATGGTAACATGGAATAGACATAGTTTTTGGGTACTTGCCAGGTTCTTATGGCCTGGATTGGCCACTGTTGGAAACAGGATGCTGGGCTTGATGGACCCTTGGTTTGACCCAGTATGGCATTTTCTTATGTTCTTATGTTAACATTCTGTTAATAAAGACTTTCTAATAAAAAGCCCATCTACTCTTAAGGGTGAATTGTCAAAACCTCATGCATGTAAAAATTAGCATATATGCACATAAGTAGCGTCTAATTATATATTTCATATTTTATAAAAGTAAAAAATATGGGGCGGATTTTAAATGCCCTGCGCGCGTAAATGCCCTGTGCGCGTAAAATCGGCCGGATTTACGTGCGCAGGGCCCTCGCGCGCTGGCGCGCCTATTTTGCATAGGCTGCCAGCGCGTGCAGAGCCCCGGGACGCGCGTAAGTCCCAGGGTTTTTTAAAAGGGGCGGGAGGGGGCGTGTCGGGGGCGTGGCAGAATGATGTGGCGTTTCAGGGGTATGGTGCGGCGTTTTGGGGGCGGCAACGCGAGCATGGTTTCAGCCCTGGGGCGTTCCGAGAGCGTGGCCGCGGCCTAAAGACCAGCCCCTGGGACTGGAACACGAAGCGGGGCAGCCGGCCAGTGTGCGTGCAGATTTACGTCAGCTTTTCGCAGGCGTAAATCGTGGAATGAAGGTAAGTGGGGTTTAGATAGGGCCGGGGGGGTGGGTTAGGTAGGGGAAGGGAGGGGAAGGTGGGGGGAGGGCGAAGGAAAGTTCCCTCCGAGGCCGCTCCGAAATCAGAGCGGCCTCGGAGGGAACAGGCAGTGCGCGCTGGGCTCGGCGCTCGCAGGTTGAACAAATGTGCACCCCCTTGCGCATGCCGACCCCGGATTTTATAAGATACGCGCGGCTACGCTCGTATCTTATAAAATCCAGCGTACTTTTCTTTGCGCCTGGTGCGCGAACAAAAGTACGCGATCGCGCAATTTTTTAAAATCTATCCTTATGTGTATTTTCACTTTTGCTCTCACATAAATATGCACTTAAAAAAGGGCAGTGGGGTCAACACTTACGCATGTAAGATGCTATTTTAAAAGACGCTTATGCACGTACATTTTCCAACTTACTTGCATATTTTTACACCTGCTAATTATCGTGTGTAAGTGATATTCATCCAAATTTTAAAAGGGCCACACACATAAATTTCGGGGGTTACGTGCATGGCCGGGCCTTGCACATGCCGCACACATTTTAGAACAGGCCCAGCTACACACGTATTCCCCAATACATGATGAAGTGTGGGCCTGTCTGAAAGGTGCAAGGCAGGAGGTGTGGACTGGGCAGGGAGGGACGAGGGTGGGCCAGGACAGCGCCATTAGATGCTGTCCCAGAGAAGCGGGCGCGAGCAGTCAGCTGGCATGCGGAAGATACTTCTGCTCCGGAGGAGCAGTAAGTATTGAAATTTTTAAAAAGGGGTTAGTTAGGATATGTTTAGGGGTCGGGGAGGAGAGGGGAAAAGGGAAGAAGGGTAGGTAGGGGTAAAGGAAAGTTCCCTCCCTTTCTGCTCCTTAATTGAAGTGGACTGGGAGAGAACCTGGCAAAGGCCCGATCGCGTCGCCAGCATAATAAAGAAAATACCCCCCTGCATGCGTGAGTCAAGGGCTTCCTGCACATGCACACATGGATTTAAAATCCGGTGTGCATGTGTGAGCTTATATCATATTTTATAACATGCACTCACCGACACACGAAATTTATAAAATGATCGCATCCATGTGTGCGTGCTGGGAACTGTGCGTACATGGATGCACGTGCTCCTTTTGAGATCGATCCATAGTGTAGTACTGACTAGATGGAGGTCTGAGTATAATGGTGGAGTTCAGGCTGAAGAATCAGGAAAGCCTTAATGGCTTAAAGAAGGACTGGGAAAACTGGGGGTCTAATTGGTAAACTTTTTATTTCAATTTTGTGTGCATGTTTTAAAATTGGCAAGTAAGTCCTACTTTACTACCGTGTGTAAAATATACACATGTATATTTTTTAAATAGGTAGGAAAGTGCACATGTTCAATGCAATGATAACATGGTTTCAATACGTAATGATAACATGGTTTCAATGCGTAAGCCTACATTCACATATATTTTGCTGGTTAGAGATATATATTTAATAAAACGTATATATCCTACATGTTGGTTATTAACTTTTTGTGTATATCTACTCATAGCTAAATATGCATGAATATGCCTCCATGTGTATTTGTTTAAAAGTTATCCTCCCTGCAGAGAGAGTGAGTTGTTTGGAGATTGCAGTTGTCCTCATGACTGTTTTATGATGTAGGTATTGGACATTATACCATCGCCACATCATTGATCTTGATCAGTTCCATCTATTCCGCCTCCACAGAATTGCCAACATCAGATGGGAAAAAAAGAGTTTCTAGCATTGAGGTATTTTACACATGTAGTATAACAGGTACCAGGGCCGGTGCTAGCATTTTTTGCTGCCCTGTGTGAACAATTACTGTACTGCTCCCCCACCCAGCCCCCAGTTCATCTCCATCCTGTAATCTAAACTTTAAAATCTGACATTCCTCTCTACCCAGGTCTAGCCCCTCTCCTCTGGAGCCCATGGCCAGTCAAGGGTATTACATGTCATGTCACAGGCAAAACTTTAAAGGCCCACCCACACACACATGCACAATTAAAAATTATAAATTTATAATAACAGATTTTATATTAAAAAGAACATTCTGAATATAGTCTTCTTAGGTAAAAATATCACTTACAACAACCTGTATATTATATTTACATGTATTGCTGTGGTGCCAACAGAAAACCCTGTAAAAATACCCATATGATATTAGGCCTATTGTAATGCATTTTGGATGTGGGCTTGACCCTCAGAAATCCTTGAGTACTCCCATACCAAATCAGCACTAACTGCCAGCACTCAAACAATAACAATCTTACCTATGAAAAAGTAACACTGCAAATATAAACCAGCTCCTAAAATACCTCTTATTAGGAAAACAGAACAAGCCAGACTGCCATACATCCCTACAAAGAAGCTACATGCTAACAGAAAACCTCACCTTGGTCACACAGGCAGAACACAGACAGTCCATCACTAAATAAAAAGTCCATCACAGAATAAAAGGAGACCATAAAGTATAAATAAAAATTTGCAGGCAAAAACTGAACTGGAAACTGCAACAAGGCACACTCTGTATACAATGCAACAACAGAAACATCACCATTCGTAGTAAGGCATATTAATAATGAAAATACATATTTCAAGACAGCTGAAGAATAAATATCCACTAATTAAAAACTCATATTGATTATTTTTTTAAATTTCCCAAACACCAGTTAAATATTTGAAAAGAGCAGACATCAAATAACACCCAGTAATTAAAACTAATAAGGATAAAAATAAAATGTTCTGCTCGTCATACCTGGGAATTTTTGGTTTCCAGTCACCTTGAGATTGTTGTGGTTTAATGGGGGAGGGAGGGCACACAAACTTTCCTTTCTCTCTCTCATATATGCACACACACTTTCTTTCTCTCATACAAACTACTCATGCTCACACACTTATGCTTCCTCTCTCAGATGCACACAGTTCGTTTCTGGGGAACATATACATATGTTCCTTCTCATACATACATTCACACACCCACAGACAGATGCTCGTTCTCACTCACACATTCCCAAACATTCATACTACCTCTCTCACATTTTCCTTCTAACACACACACACATGCATTCCCTTTCTCATACATACACACATATGTGCTCCTTCTCAAACATATACACACATGTTCCCTCAAACACAGGGGCTTCACCTTCTTTTCTTCCACTTGCTCCCCCGGCAGCCTTGGGGCCACCTCTTCACTTTGGCCTCCATCAGATCAGGATAATGTGGCCTCCATTCCACTTTGGCTGCTGGTGAGATGGGGACCAGTGGCAGCCAGTTATCCTCCCTGCATAGAGAGCGAGCTGTTTGGAGATTGCAATTGTGCCCATGACTATTTTATGATGTGAGAATTGGACTTTACACCATCGCCACATCATGAATCTTGATCAGTCACTAAAAGCGGCCTGCCAGTTCAGATTTAGTTAGCGGATTGGGCAGAGGAAACCTAATCCCCTGCCCTATCTGGTACATCATTTCCTAGATCTCCCACATGAGTGGTGTGAGCTAGCAATAGGAGCAGCAGCAGCAGCATTTGAATGACATCGTCTTCTGCTGCCATGGGGCCAGTTTCACGAGAGGAGCAGTGATCTTGCAGCTCTTCTTGTGAGACTGCCAGGTGGCAACAGGACATGACGTCATTCAAAAGCTGCTGCCGCTGCTCACTGGTGCAAGAGATCTAGGGTTTGATGCATCGGATCAGGCAGAGGTTTGCGTTACCTATGTCCAATCTGATAAATAAATCTGAGCTGACAAGCCTCCTTTAGCAGCTCCTATGCCAAGGGCAGTCTGCTGACCTTTTCTTTACTTCACTTCGGCCGCTGGAAGGGTGGAGTGAACCAGGTGGCCTTGCAGCCTCTGTTCCATTTGGGCTGCAGGTGGCCCAGTCTGCTGCCCTGTGCAAGTGCAAGTATATGATAACAAAATCGTCCAGGATGACCAATAAAACATAAACATGAATTTAAAAACATTTAGGGAAAGAATAATTAGAAAACTTTTAGTACACAAAATTTTACATGTATAAATAAAGAATAAATAAAAAATAACATATAATAAAATATTTTACATATAATAAAAATATATATAATAAATCAATAAATATACAGTAGAAAAATATTATACAAAACCACTAGAAATACAGAATATAAGAAGAAAAGAAGGATACTCCATCTATATCTTATATATACAGTTCAAGATGTAAAGAGGAAAGAAGATGCAATCTAAACTGTTTTAAACCATGGATCCTGTTGAACAAATAAAGAACTAAATGATATAACACAAAAACAAACCCAAAATATCCCATAATATAGACAATAGGATATTTGGCTTATCTAAGTTGTTCCAAAGAAGCATGGCATGTGTTTTTATCAATTATTTTATTATTAGATATTTAGTTTTAATTTTGGTTTAATTTTTGAGTTCTATCATTTAATTCTTCATTTGTTCAAGAGGCTCCACAGCCCTGATGCCAGATTCCAGCCCTGAGACCTTGGTCAAGCGCTGGGGCCTGGCCATAAGACCTGGTCCCAGTGCTTCCAACAAAGACTAGCCCTTTGTGCCCTGGTGTTCAGCCTAGGCTTTGTTGGCAGCACTGAGACCAGGTCTTATGATGCATTAGAATTAAGGCATCCCAATAATAAGAAAAGTAGTCCAAGTACCTGCAATTAAAAACTCACCTGAGCTAAAAGATTCTAATTTATCCCTATCAATTAAAAAGCAAAATTTAAATACAAACAAAAAACAGACTTCGAAATGTTTGTATGCTAATGTCAGAAGTTTAAGAAGTAAGATGGAGAATTAGAATGTATAGCTGGGAATGATGACATAGACTTAACTGGCATCTCAGCGACATGGTAGAAGGAGAATAACCAATGGGACAGTGCTAAACCGGGGTACAAATTATAACGCAATGACAGAGAAGAGCATCTGGGAGGTAGGGTTGTGCTTTATGTCTGGGATGGCATAGAGTCCAACAGGATAAAGATTGATTCTGCATGAGACTAAATGAACAATTGAATCCTTATGGTTAGAAATCCCTTGTGTGTTGGGGAAGAGTATAGTGATAGGAGTATACTACCGTCCACCTGGCCAAGATGGTGAGATGGACAGTGAAATGCTAAGAGAAATTAGAGAAGCTAACCAAATTGGTAATGCAGTAATAATGGGAGATTTCAATTACCAAAAATAGGTATGTCTATTTGTCCATGGAACAATGACCTAAGTAAACTTTTCAAGAAAATACGTTGTATCACAAATATTTATTCTTTATATCATTGGTGCTATAGATATTTCATAATAGTTTTTCATCACAATTTGTATACGAATTTGGGACCTTCATAACACCCATGGTTTAACAAGTATAGGGCCTCATTTACCAATATCGCATTGGTAACGCATTAAGGGGCGTGTCCCATGCAAATGAGGCTTTTTTCGTGCAGTGGGGAAACATCGCGTGCGGCGATGTTTTCGCGATTTGCGCAAATGTGTTTGCAAATCGCGAAATATCTTCGCGGTGCACGATAAAACCAACAAATCATCGCACTGCACGAAAGTATCCGGACAGCCTATTTCCGCTCTTAGGTGCTGCAAGCAACATGTTGTATGAAACTGAGCAATTGTCTCACACCTCTGTTTAGTTCCCGGACAGGCGAGAGAGAGAGAGAGAGAGAGAGCCTTGGAAAATGACCCCCATAGACTTGTGTTTGCACTGCTACAGGTCCTTTTTAATCATTGGTCCACTAGTCCAATTTTTCAAAAAAATTTTTTAGATTTTAAACATTTTTCTTAAAATATCAAAGAACTGTACTTCCCTTTATTCTTTGAAATGGTACCAGAGTCAAGAGTCTTCCGGATAATTCACAGGGTGCTGTATAGGGCCTCATTTACCAATATCGCATTGGTAATGCATTAAGGGGCGTGTCCCATGCAAATGAGGCTTTTTTCGTGCAGTGGGGAAACATCGCATGCGGCGATGTTTTCGCGATTTGCGCAAATGTGTTCGCAAATCGCGAAATATCTTCGCGGTGCACGATAAAACCAACAAATCATCGCACTGCACGAAAGTATCCGGACAGCCTATTTCCGCTCTTAGGTGCTGCAAGCAACATGTTGTATGAAACTGAGCAATTGTCTCACACCTCTGTTTAGTTCCCGGACAGGCGAGAGAGAGAGAGAGAGAGAGAGAGCCTTGGAAAATGACCCCCATAGACTTGTGTTTGCACTGCTACAGGTCCTTTTTAATCATTGGTCCACTAGTCCAATTTTTCAAAAAAAATTTTTAGATTTTAAACATTTTTCTTAAAATATCAAAGAACTGTACTTCCCTTTATTCTTTGAAATGGTACCAGAGTCAAGAGTCTTCCGGATAATTCACAGGGTGCTGCTGCGGAATATCTCTGGATACTTTTGTCAAGAATGATTTCGACGCTGAAGCAGTAAATGGTGGCAGGTCTGAATTATCAAAAGGGACCCCTACTGAACTGAGATGTTTTTGTCGAAATCATTCTTGACAAAAGTATCCAGAGATTTCCTGCAGCAGCACATATATGCCATATTCATTGTATTCATAGGGGTTCTGAAACGTATGGCGAACCTCCATGAATACAACGGATCACCAACGAATAGGCCCCCCACCCTCCTGACCTCCCCCCCAAATCTTGCCAAAAGTACCTGGTGGTCCAGCGGGGTTCCTAGAGCAATCTTCTGCACTTGGGCTGTCAGCTGCTGGTAATCAAAATGGCGCCGATAGCCCCTGTAACAAAGTAAGGGCAAAGGCTATCGGCGCCATTTTGAATACCGGCAGCCGATGACCCGCATGCAGGAGATCGCTCCAGGACCCCTGTTGGACCACCAAGGACTTTTGGCAAGTCTTGGGGGGGGGGGAGGTACTCCAACGGGGGTCCTGGAGCGATCTCCTGCATGCGGGTCTTTGGCTACCAGTATTCAAAATTGCAGTGATAACCTTTGCCCTTATTATGTCACAGAGGCTATCGGTGTCATTAGTTGGTTGCTCCTACCATGTGACAGGGGCCGACCAATGGCACCGGTAGCCCCTGTGATATAGTAAGGGTAAAGGCTATCGGCGCCATTTTGAATACTGGCAGCCGACGACCCACGTGCAGGAGATCGCTCCAGGACCCCCGCTGGACCACCCCCCCCAAGACTTGCCAAAAGTCCTTGGTGGTCCAGCAGGGGTCCTGTAGCGATCTCCTGCACGTGGGTCATCGGCTGCCAGTATTCAAAATGGCGCCGATAGCCTTTGCCCTTACTATGTCATAGGGGCTATCGGCGCCATTTTGAATACCGGCAGCTGACAGCCCGAGTGCAGAAGATCGCTCCAGGAACCCCGCTGGACCACCAGGTACTTTTGGCAAGATTTGGGGGGGTCAGGAGGGTGGGGGGCCTATTCGTTGGTGATCCGTTGTATTCATGGAGGTTCGCCATACGTTTCAGAACCCCTACGAATACAATGAATATGGCATATATGTTGCGGATTCACAATACGTCGAAAATGAATACACACCCCTATTTAGATGATCAAGGGGTTAAAGGGCCATCTCGGAAAGATTAAACAATTTCTTTGCTTCGCTGTTTAATGAAGAGAATGTTGGGGAGATACCCATTCCGGAGAAGGTTTTCATGGGTAATGATTCAGATGAACTAAACCAAATCACTGTGAACCTAGAAGATTTGGTAGACCTGATTGACAAACTGAAGAGTAGTAAATCACCTGGATTGGATGGTATACACCCCAGGGTTCTGAAGGAACTAAAATATGAAATTTCAGAGCTATTAGTTAAAATTTGTAACCTATCATTAAAATCATCCATTATACCTGAAGACTGGTGGGTAGCTAGTATAACCCCAATATTTATAAAGGGCTCTGGGGTGATCTGGGAAACTATAGACCAGTTAGCCTGAATTCAGTGTCGAGAGAAATAGTGGAAACTATTTTAAAGATCAAAAGCACAGAGCATATAGAAAGGCATAGTTTAATGGAACACAGTCAACATGGATTTACCCAAGTGAAGTCTTGCCTCTCAAATTTGCTTCATTTTCTTGAAGGGCTTAATAAACATGTGGATAAAGGTGAACCAGTAGATGCAGTGTATTTGGCTTTCCAGAAGGCATTTGACAAAGTCCCTCATGAGAGGCTTCAAGAAAAGTAAAAAGTCATGGGATAGGTGGCAATGCCCTTTCATGGATTACAAACTGGTTAAAAGACAGGAAACACAGAGTAGGATTAAATGAACAATTTTCTCAGTGGAAAAGGGTATACAGTGGAGTGCCTCAAGGATCTGTACTAGGACCCATGCTTTTCAATATATTTATAAGTAATCTGGAAAGGAATATGACGAGTGAGGTAATGAAATTTGCAGATGACACAAAATTATTCAGAGTAGTTAAATCACAAGCAGATTGTGAAAAATTGCAGGAAGATCTTGTGAGACTGGAAGATTGGGCATCCAAATGGCAGATGAAATTTAATGTGGATAAGTGCAAGGTGTTGCATATAGGGGAAAATAACCCATGCTGCAGTTGCACAATGTTGGGTTCCATATTAGGTGCTACCACCCAGGAAAGAGATCTAGGCATCATAGTGGATAACACTTTGAACTTGTCGACTCAGTGTGCTGTGGCAGTCAAAAAAACAAATAGAATGTTAGGAGTTATTAGGAAGGGAATGGTGAATAAAACGGAGCATGTCATAATGCCTTTGTATTGCTCCATGGTGAGAATGCACCTTGAATACTGTGTATAATTCTGGTCACCGCATCTCAAGCAAGATAACAACATAAGAACATAAGAAAATGCCATACTGGGTCAGACCAAGGGTCCATCAAGCCCAGCATCCTGTTTCCAACAGTGGCCAATCCAGGCCATAAGAACCTGGCAAGTACCCAAAAACTAAGTCTATTCCATGTAACCATTGCTAATGGCAGTGGCTATTCTCTAAGTGAACTTAATAGCAGGTAATGGACTTCTCCTCCAAGAACTTATCCAATCCTTTTTTAAACACAGCTATACTAACTGCACTAACCACATTCTCTGGCAACAAATTCCAGAGTTTCCAGAGATATAATTGAGATGGAGAAGGTACAGAGAAGGGCGGGCAAAATGATAACAGGGATGGAACAGTTGCCCTATGAGGAAAGACTAAAGAGGTTAGGGCTGTTCAGCTTGGAGAAGAGACGGCTGAGGGGGATATGATAGAGGTCTTTAAAATTAGGAGAGGTCTAGAATGGGTAAATTTGAATCAGTTATTTACTTGTTCGGATAATAGAAGGACTAGGGGGCACTCCATCAAGTTAGTATGTAGCACATTTAAAACTAATTGGAGAAAATTATTTTTCACTCAGTGCATAATTAAACTCTGGAATTTGTTGCCAGGGGATGTGGTTAGTGCTTTTAGTGTAGCTGGGATTAAAAAAGGTTCGGATAAGTTCTTGGAGGAGAAGTCCATTACCTGCTATTAATCAAATTGACTTAGAAAATAGCCATTATTACTAGCAGCAGTAGTGTGGAATCTGCTTAGTTTTTGGGTACTTGCCAGGTTCTTATGGCCTGGATTGGCCTCTGTTGGAAACAGGATGCTGGGCTTGATGGACCCTTGGTCTGACCCAGTATGGCAATTTCTTGTGTTCTTATGTTTATATCTTGCACACACATATGCACACGTTATAAAAAAGCCCCGGCGCACATATGTGTTGCTAATTTTATGTGTGCATGCACAGCCGCGCAATGTCAGCTTTGACTGCACAAGTGATGAAATTTTATACAGGTTTGCACGTCCATGCCATGACTAGTTTCACCAGTTCTTCCACCAGTTTGCCCAGTCTACAGCTAGGTCCTCCATACACTCCTGGTTCTTAAGCCTGCTCCCTCCCTCAGTTAATCCACACACCTCAAACACCTCAGAGATGCCTGGAAATAGTTTTATTGTGACTTACACCTCCTCCATAGCAGAAGTAACTTCCCAGGTGAATACTTCTCTTGGCCCCACCCGGAATGGCCATGCCACACCCATTCTGCACCCACTTTCTGCCCCTTTTTTCCCAATGCGAGATACTCGTGCGAGGGGACCTGTGCGCGCATTTGGCGGTTTATAAAATCAGGTGTCACATGCATGTGTAACATGATTGCCCATCTCCCAATTTTGGCATGTGCCTGGCTTTTATAATTCACTTTTTACAGAAGAAAAGGATAAGCTAAAATAAAAAAAACCCATTATAGTGGCCACAATTCCTTCTGAGTGACATTCCAAAGTACTATTGCAACTATTCATGAAAGAAGAGCAGAAAGGGGGATAAAAGTAGTGATGAAGGCATATATTAAGAAAAGAGACACACATGTACACACTCATCCAGAAAAAGGGCAAATAAACATCACACAAAGTATGAGGAACGGAAGAACCCCCCTCCGGAAACAGAAATGGAACCTCCTTCTGGCAACCAGGCAGCAGGATGCCCTCATCTCTGGGATATCAAGTTCAGCGTACAGGATAATGAGATGTTCATATGCCTTGCTTTTTGGTAACCGTCGACTGGATGGCCAAGACTTCAAAGGCATCCAATGGCCAGATCTGGCACAACATAATCCAGGGCATCTCCAGGCATAGCAGAGTCCATTGAAGCAGAGAGCAGGTGTCCCATAGGTACCGGGACATCAAGGCACATCCGAAAGCCAAGGTGGCAGCCAGAAAAAAATATATACAGTGGACCAGAGGAGGAGCCCTTGTCCTCACCCCCATGGAGAAGCACCTCGTGCAAAGGCTGGGACAGGATGTCTTCAAGGGCATGGCTGAGCAGCTGGAAACCATGTGAGCCATGACCGGTAAGTTAACCTCACCTGTAAATGAGCAGGCACCAATGTGTGTACACATCATTTGGCATAAGATGCTCACAATGCTAAGAAGCAAAGAGCACCTCTGATGTCAAATGAAAAAAGGATAGTTGCTGTCACTGGTACTTATGTCTTATGTTTTGTTTCCACAGCTCTCGTCCACGAAGCTGCCAGTCCCAGCCAGGAAGCCCCAGGGACCAGCAAAGCAGCAGCACTTTTGCACAGGTCCTTCCTGATGGAGGCCCAGAACCAGGTGAGCAAGGAGGAGGGAGAGCAGCAGCAGCAGCCACAGGAGTCTTTGCAGATGTTGCAACCCCTGGGTTCACCAAGCCCACTCAATGTGTCCCTCAACCTCTCAGTCTTCATGGAGGAACAGAGCCTTAAGTGGAAGCCTATAGATTCATCACAACCTCGCATCAGCACACCACAGCACCAGCCTGAAGCACCACGACTTTGGCAGAAGCAGCCCAGTAGCTCTTTCATGCCACATTTGGAGGCCCAAATTCCTGCACTCCACACCACCATCACAGCACCGCCAAGGGCTCCGGGCCCGGCACCAGCGCCAACAACATCCCCACCACCAACAGAGGAGTCCATGCACAAGCAGTTGAACCAGCTTGGAAAGGAGGCATGGGGTACACCCCCAACATATACGGGCAGAGCTAGAGGACATCAGGAGGGCTGTCAACAGGCAGAATCAGATCCTGTGAGATCAGATTGCCGCAAACGCACAGAATGTTACAATGTGGCCACAGTAGTCAATAGCATGATGAATATGCTATGCAGATCCTGCAAAGAATGCCCGAGCAGCCATCTGAGTCTTCCTCAGCATCACTGGAGTCCACACCCCGCAGCAGCCCCTGGGCTGATAGATGCCCGAGGGGTAGGCCCCAAAAGACATGCCCCTCCCCCAAGTGGCAAGCCACAATGTGGCAAGGAGCCATAAAGACCCAAAGGTAGTGGCATCGGTTGCCAAATAAGAAGAGTTGTATCAAGAATCCTGAGTGGGCCTCTCTACAGAGTTCCTGTGCAGCTAGATGGAAGAAGCCTTCTGTGCCCATCCTCACTACAGTGTTCCTGTGCCAGCATGCAGAAGGGATGGTCTACTGTCAGTCATTGTGGTCCAGAAGTCTAATTATTAAGCCCTCCTTGATGCTCTGCCCATATTCCATCCTCCTTGATGCAGCCTCCAGTCATGGTCCAGCTGCTGCTTCTTCTCGTCATGTCTCATCTCCTGTTCTGGATTCTGGTGTCTCATCTCATCTCAGTTAATGCTGCTGTGGTTTTCTCCTGGGTCTCCTACCAAAAGTAGCTCAGCTCTTCTGGACTACTCAATTGCATCTGGGTATTCCAACAATTGCGTGCCAGGACCTTGTAACTGAGCTAAGGCTACTGGTGTGTAGCAGGCTGCCAACCTTGAAGCAGTACATAAGAGCTGCCACACCTGTGTTAGCTGAAAAAAATGGTACCTCACAGTGTGATTGTGAATGTCCCTTATGGCTCTGCAATATGTCCTCCATAGAAACCAATTTGTGAGCCCTGACAGAGGGAATATGCCAGGTCTCCAACATGCACAGGACACTGCTTCTGGTTGAGGTGTGTGAGGCTCCAGACAAATTTGGTCAAGAATTTTGATGATGCATCACTAACCGGCCACATGTGATCGTGCAGTACTAGCAGTGTGGACACTTCGAGCTTGCCATTAACCAGTGAGATTTAAATAGCTCCCAATGGGAAGATAGGAACAGGGCCATTTTGAAAATGAACACATGGAAAGTATATAGTGCCTGCTCTTACACCAAGCTTTAGAGCCAGTGCATTGTTTGCCATCACAAGACTAGCAGGCCTCTGCAGCATGGGAAGAAAAAGCCAAGCCCTGGGGCAAAGGCCTGCAGGTGTTACTGTATAAGCCACTTGTCATGGCAGTGCTGCTTTTCATCCCCCCCAAGCCACCCCCTGTGTCTGTGCTGTTTGCCTCAAACACATAGCTAGAGATGGAATATAGAAAGAAGCAACTCTCTTATCTATGAGCCAACCGTCATCGTACAGGCCATCCTCAAAATTTTCACACAGGCCCAATTGCCTAAGTATAAAGGAATCATGTATGTCTCCCAGGTACCTGGCCACCATGTTAAGGATGTGCATTCCAGCGTCACAGACCACTTGCAAATTGATGGAGTGGAAGAGCTTTCTGTTGCAGTAAATCTGCTCCCTGTCACAGGATGGAATGATGGCCATGTGAATGCAGTCAATAGCTCCCAGAACATTGGGAAAGTTTGCAAAGACACAAAAGCCACTCTTCAAGTCCATCAAGTCCTGCCTGTCCTGAGGAAATTCTATGTAGTGATTGATGCAGCCAGAAACTGCTGTGATGACCTGATCCAGACAGCATGAAAAAGTGGTTTGGGACATTCCCCCATGACACTTACTGTCATTTGGAAGGAGCTGGTTGCCGTGAAATGAAGGGTGACAACAGTTTGGTGAGGCCAGGCATTGCGAGGGATCTTTCGTTAACCAGATCCAAATCCTCTCGGATTTCATCATATAAATCCAGGATAGCCTGAGAGCTGAGGCGATACCTGCAAACCACTAGGGGTGTGCATTCGGATTGACCGCATTAGTAAAACGCAACTCATATTTTTTTTTTACTTAAAAAATTGTTTCGACATAAACGATCGGATTTCCCACATATCGAACATAGATATGTTCGATATGTGGGAAATCGCGATTGTTGAGCCAAAATAAAAATATAAACCCCCTCACCCTCCTTAATCCCCCCCCCCCGACTTACCACAACTCCCTGGTGATGGAACGAGGAGTGAGGACGCCATTTCTGCAATCCTTGGCGAGAAGCATGTGACGTCGGCGGCACGTTGAGTGACGCCGGCGTCACGTGATTCCCGGCTCGTTCGCGCCGGACGGCTCGTTCGGCCCAAAAAGAACTTTTGGCCAGAACGAGCCGTCCGGCGTGAACGAGCCGGGAATCACGTGGCGCCGCGTCACTCAGACGCGACGTCACGTGATTCCCGGCAAGTTCGCGCCGGACGGCTCGTTCGGCCCAAAAAGAACTTTTGGCCAGCTTGAGGGAGTCAGGAGGCCCCCCCAAGCTGGCCAAAAGTTCTTTTTGGGCCAAACGAGCCGTCCGGCGCGAACGAGCCGGGAATCACGTGACGCCGCGTCACTCGACGTGCCACCGACGTCACATGCTTCTCGCCAAGGATTGCAGAAATGACGTCCTCACTCCTCGCTCCATCACCAGGGAGTTGTGGTAAGTCTGGGGGGGGGATTAAGGAGGGTGAGGGGGTTTAATTTTTTTTTTTGCACATATGTACATATACCCAACTCATTGGATTTTTTTTATGTCCATATTGGCCGCAAGTGGGACCCCCTTTCGGACATAAAAAATATGAACATAAAATTTTGCTCTGCACATCCCTACAAACCACATAATCCTCTGGCATGCCCGGAGGCTGAGCCAGGTGGGGCCCATGGCTCAGCAGGGACTTCCTTGGAGGGCTTGGAACTGGCTTTGCCTGTTCTTGAGGTTGTTGTTGTTCCACTTGTTGTTGTCTGCGGTGAGCCTCCCGAAGCATCCAATATCCCCCAACAATTAAACTTGCCACAAACATTATGGCTTTAGGAAGTTAGACCAGGTAAGAACGGGTGTTTTTATTGGGGCAGGAAGGTCTGGTAGATGAGTCCGTTATAATTCCTCTTTTTATCGCACGTGATAATTGCTGCGATAATAACCACGATCCGCAATATCGGCTGCGGAAGAGTGATAAATAGTTTTTTCGCTGTACCGCAAAAAAAAGTGTAGTTATTTCCGGTGCTAAATCCCGCGATACTGTGCGTTACTGTCTCGCATTCCGCTCTAGCAGATCCTCATTTCAATTTACTCCACCCAAACTCCTCCCACTCTAAGAACATAAGAACATAAGAAAATGCAATATAGGGTCAGACCAAGGGTCCATCAAGCCCAGCATCCTGTTTCCAACAGTGGCCATGGCCAATCCAGGCCATAAGAACCTGGCAAGTACCCAAAAACTAAGTCTATTCCATGTTACCATTGCTAATGGCAGTGACTATTCTCTAAGTGAACTTAATAGCAGGTAATGGACTTCTCCTCCAAGAACTTAGCCAATCCCTTTTTAAACCCAGCTATACTAACTGCACGAACCACATCCTCTGGCAACAAATTCCAGAGTTTAATTGTGCGTGGAGTAAAAAAGAACTTTCTCCGATTAGTTTTAAATGTGCCAGTTAGCTAGAAAAGTATCTCCTCTCAGTTATGCCACCATCCTACACACCATGTATCCAGCTAACTACTTAGCCAGATAATTAGTTATCCAGCTAAGTGGTGACTGTTGAACACAGGTGAAATATTCAAATTCCGCCACTTAGCCGGATATGTCAGAATTTATCTGGCTAAGTGGCGCTGAATAACTACCTCTATTTAATTAAGCACCACACTAATCAAAGTTTAAAATAGAGAAATTCTTAATGCACATGTAGCTAAATGTATATGTAAAACTTTACCTGGTTGAAAATGATGGCATAAATGTATCACATTATTGGCATGTTGGTTTTGAAAAATTTAAGTTATGCATGTAATTTTAGAACATTCTCCCAGATCAACTCTTTCTAATGCATCTAAATATATGCACATTGTAAACTTACATAATTTTAGGTGACTGAAAATCCACTGAAGCACATCCAACCTACCTACATGCATAATTACATATTTTATGTAAATAAAACCTAAGCTTTTGAAAATGTAGCCATTGATATTTATTTTGAGTGCTAACCTGCACAAAATAATGACCTATTTTGGAAATACGACTGTATTGATTGAATAGGCCTCTGAAATATCCTATTTACTAAACTAGATTATATTGAGGAATAGCAAAACAGTAAAACAGACTTTTATTTTACATTTGGAATTTGGTTTTTATTGACAAAATTGATAACATTTTCATGAAGATTTGCTTTATCATATAAGCTAACCACAGGTAATGGTGGACTTTCAGACCTCACAGAGGCCTAAAAAGTAAATGCATTAGTTTTGTTTCTAAAATTTTGTCTCTTTAGATATTTGTTACTGATTCCCCAGTTACAATACCATCAAACCTCATGTATTTACTAAAAACAGTTTGGTCCCTGCACTAGAAAAACTAGTGGTGTCCAAATGGACCCTTGCAAGGAGTCCAGCTGTGCTCTCACCTGAATGAGTTTTCCATAGGAGTTTAATTTGAATATCACCCAGTAAACTTCTACGTCTTGTTCCAAGATGGCATAGCATGCTTTTTTGTGTGTGTTCCTTATGAGTATGCTGGAGGGACAATATTTTAGAAATTTTTGTCTCATTTATGTCTGACAATATTTTCCCAATAATTGCTGGAGAAACAAACAAGGAGGCAGACAGTAAGTTCTGGGAGTGGATCAAAAGTTATCCTGATAACGTAAAAACTAGAGGTGGGCATTCGTTTGCAACAAAATGGGAAATACCAATGATATTTCCTACTTTGTTGCTGTTAACAATTTTTTGTGCTACATAGTCTCATTGTACCCTGATTTGGACTAGTCTGCCCAGAGCTTTCCAAGCCTTCTCCTCGATGGCTTCCTGAATCAGCCTGTTTTGCAGCCTCCACTCCACCAAGAACCTCAGCGACCTTGGCCTCCAGCCTTACCAAGCTCCTCCTCACTACTTGCTCTATAACCAACCTCCTGTCCTATGTAACCCAACCTTGCCACTTCACCCTTGCCTTTTCATGGAGTCACCCTTGGCTCTTTGATCTGGCCACTGCTCCTTGCTTGCCTTATGGATTCTGGGCCTTCTTGCTTTTGCCTTGCTTTGTGGTCTCTGGGCCTTCTTGCTCCTTGCCTTGCCTTGTGGTCCTCAGACCTTCTGCTATCTTGCACCCTGCCCTGTGGCTTCCAGGTCTGCCTTTCCCTTCTTATCTTGCTTGGCGGCTTACTCGAGGCTTTGCCTTGCCCTGTGGCCTTCAGGCTTGACCTTACTTTGCTTCTTTCTCCGTGGCTTCTCCAAGCCTCTCCTTGCTTACCAGCTTTTGGGCCTTCTGCTGGCTGCCTTTGGGCTTTTGTCCTGTGTTGTCTTGTCTAGTCCTGTTCTAACCTGCCCAATCCTAGCCTTAGTATCCTTTACTGTCTTGCCTATGTATTGTCTTGCCCCAGTTTGTACCTAGTTCTAGTCCTTGCCAAGTTCCAGCATTTCTGTATTTGTGTTCATTCCCAGTTCCAACTCAATGTCCTGTCCCTGTACACAGTACTAAGGTTCAGTCTTGCTCCAGACTATCCAGCCTGTCCCAGCCTTGCTCCAGGCTATCTAGCCTTCCCAGTCTTGCTCCAGACTATATGCCTGTCCAACCTTGTTCCAGTCTGACCAGCCTTGCTCCTGCCTGCATAGACTCACCATTGTTGTGGAATACGCACATTCGGACCGAGCTTATGGCCTTTGGGTACTGTTGCGGAGCGCAACCGCATGCCCAGTCAGGGGCTAAGAAGCATGATCCATCTGGAGAGGAATGTGAGACTTTGAGCCACGGCCTGACTCAGAGAGGAGCCCCAAGACACACTGTGGGAGGTGAGCTGGTACCAGCACGGATGGATCAGGAACAAGGCTGGAGCGAAGACAAGGCGTGGAATATCCGGGACGGGAACAAGGCTGAAGATACTGACTTTCCACCAGACCTGCATGCTACAAGAAGACCAACAATGCATTGTGGTCAATGAACAATACTCTGATCTTTCCAAGCCCTTTTGGACCTGCTGCTGGGTAACGGCAAGAAGCAGCAGGCCAGACGGAGGCCAGGCAAAGATGTAGATGCTTGGATGAAGACTCAGGCAAAGACATAGGTACTTGGATGAAGACTTAGGCTTAAGGGTCAGGAAACGAAAAATCAGGATCAAGTCAAATACTAGGTTGAGGCTGCGATGCAGCGCAACCTACACAGCGCACCCGCAGGACTGGTCGCGGACCACGTTTGATGCGGGGCAGACTCTAGATGAAATAATGGAGCAAGTAAGAAGAACATGTCCCAGAAACTGAGAGGCTTGCACTGGTGTGCGCCCTACACAGCCACTTTTGCCTGGTCATGGACCATGCTTAGTTGATGCAGGTACCAAACAGAGCCCAACACATAGACAGAGCAGACACAAGGAATCCGAGGGCCTGCAAAGTTCAAGACAAGGACCAAGACAGTACTTGGCTTCAAGCAAGGATTACCCTCCGGAGGCTTGCGCTGCGAACGAAGAAGGGTGGACATCAAGGAACCAAAGGTACAGGACATCAAGGCTGGATCACAGGACATCATGGATATCAAGACTGGATCACAGAACACAGACATCAGGACTGGATCACGGAACATCAGGAACGTGAACATCAGGAACATCAGGGCTGGATTGCAAACATCAGGAACATCAGGAAACATTCCAAACTACAGATGAAGGAATTCCAACGAGGGACAAGACCAAGACATCAAGACGAGGAGATCAGAAACATCAGGATCAGGAACATGAAGAACATTGACCACGAAGCCATCTACGCAATGAAGACCGTGGAGAACCTGGACCAGCAGACAGAACACAACGATGTGCAAGTTGATCTGAAGGCCTCAAGGACCTGAAAAGAAGCTCTTTTATAGGGCTGAACCAGGAAATGAGCTGACAAGGACTTCCTGTAAGGCCTCATTTTTTCCCGCCACTGGCCCTTTAAATAACTTGAAGAGGCATGCGCCGGCGCTTAGGAAGGGCCAGGGAGGTGAAGCAGGACCCTGGACAGTGGCGTCCCTGCCATGAAGAAGCAGACAGAACAGGCAGGCTTCAGACATAGGAGCGGCCTCCAGGTCGCAAGATGACATCGGGGCGGCAGCGGCTTTCCCCTGCCGCTCAGGAGGACTTTGATGGTGTCTCCATGCCGCGAAGAGAACAGCTAACTAGCGCAGCCTCCAGGCCACATAAAGATGGCAATGGCGGCGGCCTGCCGCAAAGGGTCTCAGCAGCGGCACTAGGCCACAACGAAGATGGCATCAGCAGCGGCGGCTCCAGCCGCAAAGATGGAGGACATCGGGCAGGGTCGGCCTGCTGCAAAGGATGGCGGAGGCGCAACGGTCCAGGCTGTGAATGCGGCAGCAGCAGCGACCACCTGGCCGCTTGGGTGGTCAGCAGCACGACGATCCAGGCCATGACTGCCGCAGGATGGCTCCAGCAGCGGCAGCAGCTCGGGTGAGTGGAGAGGCCTGCTCGCGGGGATTAGCTCCGCGGGTAGGAATCATAACAACCATGATGTACTGATACAGGAAAGACCTACTGGCCCCAGAACCCAAGAGCTCAACCTGTGGGGGAATGGGCTGGCTAGGTGGAAGACCAGCCATAGTCCTGCCCAGCATCCATCCTTACAGTCCTGTACCGCTCCTGGGGTGATGTACTCAGAGTCCAGAAATCCTGATAGTTGCATTTCAGGAATTTAAAAAAATGATAGGAAGAAATCACAATATTTCATGCTGTTTTTCATATCACTTTTTTTAGGGGGAAGCTAAAAATAAAAGTTAATAAAAAAAAAAATAAACAGAACCCATCCCACCTCTTACCATTTATTAAAATAAGAAGCCCTCCCACATGTGGAACCCCCCCCCCCCCCCCCCGCCCACCCTCCTGTTCCTCCCACAACTCAATAAAAATCCCTGGTGGTCTTGCAGGGGACCCAGGAGGGACCTCCTCCTCCTGGGCTGATGCCTGCCATTAGTCAAATTGGCACCAGCCACCCTTTGCCCCTAGCATGTGACAGAGCCAAATCACAGAGGTTATGAGGGCTGAAAAAGGTTTATATGTGGAGAGCACATAACTACAATGAAGCTGTGTTCTAATTGTGTTCAGTGCAAAGGTTCATCTTGATGTAGAGATCTTATTAGTAAACATATGCTATCTGAGACACTGAAAGAACATGTTTATTCCTAAGAAAAAAACTTTGTTTTCCAAATTTTGTAACAAATAAAAATTAGGTTCTCATGAGAAATAAGTTATTTTAACTAAATAATATGTTTAATTAAATGTTAAAACAAAATAAATCATGTTTTTCATGAGTTACTTTATATTATTTATTGGAGATTTGGGTCAGGGTCCACAAGAACCCTGTAATTGCAACAATATCCAATTATAGAGTATGAATGTCCTCAAAAGAATATTAATTTTTTCTTTTCCTGACAGTCATTGAAGGTAAAGGGGTAAAACTTTTAAGATTTACTATGTTAAATTATAATTTTGGAATACATGTAGTCAGTGGAGAATATCATTTTTCTTTAAGTTTAACCATCGAATCAAGTAGATCAAATATAAAAGTCTGGATAAAATAAGTAGTTGTATATTTAATATTGTAAAGTTAAGCACATCATCTGCTTTAGATACTGCTTTCTTGTATTACTGGTTTTCTAATTGGCAGACACAAACATTCACAATTATAAATTATCTTTGCTCATTGTAGACCCTTGAACTTAACCATGTGGGTTGCTTGCAACACCATAGTAATTTCCTGTGCATTTACGTTTTATGTCTTAATCAGAGATAAACGTGTTGTTTTCCCAGTGACTAAGTAGGAAAAGTGATGTTAAATTGTTATGAAACTCAGCACTAAGGAAGTTTTGGCACAGATCATTTCCAAATTCCAAAGCATACCACAAAACTGTAAAATTATTTTCAGAAATTTTATGGACACGGTTTTGAGTATTTATGAGCAGCTACAGACTTTTTTAAGTACATAACCATTAGATGAATTAGAATAATTTACTCTTTTTCTGAGATGTTTCCAATGTTAAAAATACAGTAAATAAGTGAATAATTTGCTATTTTGCCCCTGTAACTGCCAAATTGTGTATCTTTCAAAAGCAGAAAATGTAGGCCAAAATCTAGGTTACTTAACTTCTTACCCAGTGCTTGCATCTTATGTAAACGTTTATGCCAGCAAAATTGCACCAGGCCATGCAGGACAGCATTTGTTTTTGTTTGTGGCGGAGCCTCTGAAGCTGCGGCTTTCCGGTGTCCAGTAGTCCCCTACTAGGGTTGCCTGGCAATGTGAACAGATTCTCAGGGATCAGGGCTGGGGGGATGGGGGGGGGGGGGGGGCTTGCTGGCAGGTGAGGCCTAGGATCATGAGGCAACTCTTGGGAACCCGTCCATTTTGCTGGGGCATTATAGCCCGGATACAGCAGGGTTCAGCGCTCCTGACCTCTAGGCCTAAAAATGGAGGTAGCACTGTAAACCCCTCCATGCAGACCACACCTGTTTGGGCGGTGGGGCTCGGTGGGCAGGATACACAGAGATGGAGTTATGTCAGGTAATAATATACTGTCTTTATTAATTAGGACAGTAATCCTGGCTCATGCTGCTCCACTGCCCCCTGTGTGTGAGTTAGAAATGAGTCTCTGCAGCTCATTAGGTGTATGTCAATGGCCGGGGGAAATGGGCATGCGGCCGATAGCACCTGCGAGGCCTTGACTTGTATTCATCCACCCCCAGGGAAGTTCCCATGAGCAGATGTAGGTCTGTTAAGTGAAAAGTGGTGGTCATCTTAGGAAGAGTGTTTTTTGTCTGGCTTCGGCCCAGAGCCTAGTGGGCATGATAGCTTTGGTGGCACTATCCTGTGGACTAGTGGAAGGGGTGTAAATTTTACAGTGATTACAGGGGGATTTTTACAGTGGGATTTTACAGTGGGATTACAGTGGGATTTTTTTTACAGGGATTTTACAGTGGTCTCAGGCTGCTGACGTAGAAGGGCATTTGGACAGTAGCATATTGATAGGTTACACTGGATGTCAAAATGCAATAATAACAATAATAAAAAAAAGCCTTGAGAAGAGAAGAAACATAGTAAATATTTCCTTTCAGGGAAGATAGTGATTGCATGGAACAGCCTCCATGGAAGAAAAACAGAGGATCTCATAGTGAGTGACAGGAATTGTAAAACTAAATTATACATTCCTTCTGTTAAGGGTAGTGACCTGGTGATTTGTGAGTCTTTTGTTTGTCAGTTTGATCTATTACACCTTCTGGTTTCACAGGAGTTGGTCCAGAGCATGGCTACTAGATCGGTCATTCTCTTCATTCCATAGCATGATAGAGTTAAGGTCTAAACATGCATATCCTAGTGGAAAGAGTGAAATAAGGGCGATATGATAGAGACATTTAAATGCTTCACCATGTGCAGGAACTGCCTTTCAACAGAAAGGCAGCTCTAAAGTGAGGGATTATGGGATGAGGGGAAATGTGGGAAAACTTGGCAGAAATCTTAAAAATACCTGTTTATGCTCCAAAAGCCACGAGTGAAGTTGTCAGTCCTCCTCCTTCATATTGCTATGCCACCTTAGATATGCAGGTTAGGGATGTGAATCGTTTTTCAACGATTAAAATTATCGTCCGATATTTTTAATATTGTCTTAAATCGTTATAGAACACAATACAATAGAAATTCTAACGATTTATCGTTAAAAATCGTTAAATCGTGTTAGTGCGCACTAACAGAAAATGATACAAATTGACACTTTCCAGGTCAGTGAAGGTCAGTTAGGAATGAATATGTATTCCTATTCGCTGGCTGTGCTCTTATCTATTGATGTTACCAAGGTTCCCACTGAGGTAATGGTTGGGGGGATGTGAAATGGAAACAGTTGGAAGCTTGACAAAAAAAGTAATGTGATGATCATCACTCATGTGACTAGAACTTGTTTGTTTATTATTTTTGTTAGCAGGCACGTGAAATGCCTAGGTAGGCAGGCAGTGCACCACTCCAGCAGTCACATCATTGCTTCCTGTGCATTGCATTATGTACACACATTGACTCCAGCTTGGGGACAAGGCAGGTCTCCTTTACTGCACACATTGACTCCAGCTTGGGGAAAATGGCAGGTCTCCTTTACTGCACACATTGATTCCAGCTTGGGGATAAGGCAGATCTCCTTTACTGCACACATTGACTCCAGCTTGTGGAAAAGGCAGGTCTCCTTTACAGCACACTGACTCCAGCTTGGGGACAAGGCAGGTCTCCTTTACTGCACCCATTGACTCCAGCTTGGGTACAAGGCAGGTCTCCTTTCCTGCACACAATGACTCCAGCTTGGGGAAAAGGCAGGTCTCCTTTACAGCACATTGACTACAGCTTGGGGAAAAGGCAGGTCTCCTTTACTGCACACATTGATTCCAGCTTGGGGATAAGGCAGGTCTCCTTTACTGCACACATTGACTCCAGCTTGGGGAAAAGGCAGGTCTCCTTTACAGCACATTGACTCCAGCTTGGGGAAAAGGCAGGTCTCCTTTACTGCACACATTGATTCCAGCTTGGGGATAAGGCAGGTCTCCTTTCCTGCACACATTGACTCCAGCTTGTGGACAAGGCAGATCTCCTTTACTACACACATTGATTCCAGCTTGGGGATAAGGCAGGTCTCCTTTACAGCACACTGACTCCAGCTTGGGGACAAGGCAGGTCTCCTTTACTGCACCCATTGACTCCAGCTTGGGTACAAGGCAGGTCTCCTTTCCTGCACACATTGACTCCAGCTTGGGGAAAAGGCAGGTCTCCTTTACAGCACATTGACTCCAGCTTGGGGAAAAGGCAGGTCTCCTTTACTGCACACATTGATTCCAGCTTGGGGATAAGGCAGGTCTCCTTTCCTGCACACATTGACTCCAGCTTGTGGAAAAGGCAGGTCTCCTTTACTGCACACACTGACTCCAGCTGGGGAAAAGGCAGGTCTCCTTTCCTGCACACATTGACTCCAGCTTGTGGAAAAGGCAGGTCTCCTTTACTGCACACATTGACTCCAGCTTGTGCCAGGGTTAGGGCACTGTGTGCAGGAAGATCACAACACCCCTGGTATCAGGGTTAGGGCACAAGTTCTAGTCACATTGACTGATCACATTACTTTTTTTGTCAAGCTACCAACTGTTTCCATTTCCCATCCCCCATATACTGTCAGTGGGAACCTTGGTAACATGAATAAATAAGAGGGCAGCCAATAGGAATACATATTCATTCCTAAACTGACCTTAACTGACCTGAAAAGTGTCAAATTGTATCATTTTCTGTTAGTTTTTTCCGATTAGTGCGCACTAACTCCCGTTAGTGCGCACTAATCGGAAAAAACGATTTTTAACAATTTTTTAACTAAAAAATCGTGCCAAACACGATTTTCTTCTCCTGCCAGACGATTTCGATCGTTAAGACGATAGGGCACACGATTCACATCCCTAATGCAGGTAGCTGCCTCTTATAGGAGAGGTGGCCATTCTCATTATCTTGCGAGAGTGTACGTACGCATGACGGCAGCTGTGCACTGGGCCATATCTTTAAAGCCTCGACCATCTAATTTATACACTCGAGCAACTTTTCAGTAACTCACATCATCTTTCTGTCTGTAACTGATCATTTGTGGCAACCAGTTTCTATTTATGGACTCAGCTTGCCTCTGATAGTTGAGAAGGGTGTTGCATGCCTTGCTAATAGCAAGCACATCCATGTCCCTATGCTTGGCAATCTTACAAGACTGATTTTCATCCTCTAGTCTGTAAGTTATTAATTTGCATTTGGGCAAGGGATACCCAGGGCCCAATTTATCTGCTTACAGCTCAAAGAGTTGGTTAACTACTCCCCTAAATCAAAGCAGTGACAACATAGCTTGGGTGTGGTGAATTTGTGGTGAATTACCTCATTCAGTCCTGCGGATGAATATAGGGATGGACAGCACACATTCATGGTCTAGTCTCTGGTGCAGAGGTGCTAACCTTAGAGGAACCTGGTAAAAGTAATACAATAACAGCAGATGCACCACCATTTCAATAATTCTGTACTTGCAAAGATTACTTTAATATTTTCTTGTGGTCCTGCGGCTTTTTCTCATCTCTTCAGTCACTCATTCCCTGCAGGTGAACCCAGGCATGGTCACTGGAACTATGGCAGGTGTTCTTGCATCCCTTTACATCAAGTCTGCTCAGATGTATTCTCATAACAGAGGACACCAAACCCAATTTTCTTATTTTCACATGGCAGCCAACAGCAATAAGACATGCTACCCCGTTATCAACAAGATTCTCAAGTCAAACATCTACAGTTCCTGAACAGTTCTTTGCATATTGCCTTGGTTTGCTCAGCTACTGACCAATCATAGTTGGGTAATACCAGGTGCTCCACCTCCAGCATTGGCATGACATTTTTGCTTTATTTATTGCATCCTAGCATTTGTCACCTATTGTGATTCGCTCCTGGCAGTAGCGCATGTATCACTTGGCCTTCAGACAGCATGCACATAGATCCCTATGTATTGGTGATGTTATGGAATTCAGTATCAGATTTGGTCTGTAAGTTATTTATTATATTTGGGGTATCTGATCTTCAGGTGTTCCAGACTGAGTGGACCGGCTACATTACCTATTGCTTTTTTGAAAAAGATGGTGGTATACTCTTGTACCTAATGTTAGGCACTTATGTCTACAGATGAGGACAGTGAAGTGTGATTTTGTCTGATTTATTTTTGCCAATAGTATTCTACCTGTTCAAGACTGGTACATATAGCACATCTTTACAGGAGTATTCTGGGAGAACCCTAGCAGAAGTAAATCTTCACATTAGCTTCTCTTCCACAAGCTGTTGCTTCTGCAGATGACCAGTTGTTTGCAGGCTGGACAGTTATTCTTCAAGTGTTTTGATAAAGCAACATCATAGCTTGCACAGAATAGGTGCTATTTTATAGCAAATCTCCTTATTCCAGCAGATGAATTCAAGTATGATTTGTGCGTCCCCCTGGGCCAGTCTCTAGTGAAGGTAGATGAGCTGTAGAGGAAAGTGATAAAGCAACCCAATAATACTGTGGGCATATCACCATCTTGCAAGTTTTCCAATGTGCATTATAATCTCCCTGCGTTTGCAGATATGGCTATAAGTTTTTGTGAGATTCCCACAGCTTTTACACCCCTGCAATATATTTTTAGTAATTATATTTCTTACTGAAAGGTCTCCAGACCCAACACTATGCAATTTGGCAGATCTATTCTTACAAATCACATACCGGTACTTTAGTGATACAAATCACATACATTAGTGTAGGGCATCTAACACTTCATTACCAATTTTTATTTTTCTTAGGCTGGCTCTCAAGTTGAATTATTTTTTATGTTTAGTTGGCCAAAGTGGTTCTGCACATGATGGTAGTCTTCTATTTGGCTACACACCACTGATGGAGTCAGAGGTGCTATGTGGTGGGTGCTGATACCCTGTAGCAATGTCTTTACTTTGCCCAACCCCATATTGCTCATACTTTGGTGCAACTGGGTATCTTGGGATGCCAATCTTGAATATAACTCTCACCTATATAAATTTCTACGGTTGATTCCAGATATGATTAATCTTTGTTCCTGCCCTGGTATCTTGAGGTAGATAGACAAACCTTGGAGAACCAGGTGAAGCAATGTAGGAGCATGGCAGCCATGTCAGAGGGCCTCCCATGCATTCCAGGCCCTCTGATGGGGATATCAGAGCTTGTCCCCTGTGGCTATGCAACTCAAGAAGAGACCCATTGCTTTTCTTTATGGGCATTGTATTCTTGCATCTTACATGGGCTATGCAACCTCATCTCAGAACTTGTGCTGATGATGTGGTCCTACTTTCATCCATTTTCTTCACAATCTCCATAGTGCATATAGTTCTGCAAAGGTTCACTTCATCCCTTTTAAGGGCCATGTGCTGTTCATCTACACTTGAGAAACATGCTTGGTGGACAGGTAATTCAAGGATACCATATGAACTCATTGTCTGTATGCAGTCTGGCATGGGGCGTGGGGATAGTTGCTTCATATCCCTGTGCCAGTTTTCATTTTGGTCATTTAAGGGCCATGTGCTATTCATCTATTCTTGTAGAATGTGCACATCTATTCTTGTAGAATATGCCTGTGAATCCCTTGTTGGTCAGGTTATTCAGGGCTAGCATATTCCCTTTCAGGGGTTACAAAATGCAGCACAGCCTGCATAATAGACCGTTTGAGTTTCTGGATGGGGGACCTTGCTGGGCCTGTGGTGATACAAGACATGCAGTACTTTCTCAGAATGGAGGCATTTGCATAGGTGGGCACAAATCTGTTCCATCTCCTATGGCTTTGGGGGAACCAGGCTATCTCTGTAGTTGTGCTACGCCTGCAGCAAATATGCAGTAAGTGTACAGAAATATTATGGCTTTAACAATTTGAACAAGAGCCTCAATGGTTTTATAGCAATAGGGAGCATTAGAGGTTTGGATATGACTGCAGCTAGGCTGGTGGGGAGCCAACGGCAAGCGAGGTGTCACTACCGTGGGCTTGTGGTGAAGTTGACTATGCCTTAAGGGTGCACAGCAAGTGTTATTTTGAAAGTTGATCAGATG
Source organism: Rhinatrema bivittatum (assembly GCF_901001135.1). Lineage (NCBI taxonomy): Eukaryota > Metazoa > Chordata > Amphibia > Gymnophiona > Rhinatrematidae > Rhinatrema > Rhinatrema bivittatum. The sequence goes on from NC_042616.1 coordinate 303,748,378, forward strand.
GAGAATACTAAGTGGGCACTTCAGTTGCTTGATTGTGCACAACAAATGCAATATAAAGGGTGGTAAGGTTGTGACTACCAAGCAGGTATTCCAAATACTATGTTGCATGGATGGGTGAGAGTGTAGATGAGTTGCTTGTTAAGTCTTCGGCTTTGATGGCCCGGATTGGCCTGCTCACCCCCAATGCTTGTGCTGCATCCTGAATAAGTGAGTCCCGTTCTTGTTACAGACCAGGATGCCATTTAGGGGGCAAGGCTTCAACAGTCCTGTGTCCCCAATGCCAGAATATTGCATTAGCATGATACATAATGAGTAGGGATGTGAATCGGGCTTCGGACGATTGAAAATATCGTACTATATTTTCAAAATCGTCAGAAATCGGGGGCTCCCCCAAAACGATAGGAAAACCCCTCGAAATTGTTTGTGGGGGTTCTCTTATCGTTTTGGGGGAGGGCGGGAAACACAGCATACAAAAATAACCCCTAAACCCACCCCGACCCTTTAAAACTAATCCCTTAGCTTCCCCCACCCTCCTGACCCCCCCCAAAAAAAATATTTTACAGGTACCTGGTGGTCCAGTGGGGGTCCCGGGAGTGATCTCCATCGCCATCTTTAAAGATGGCGTGGGCCATCCAGTGCTCCCTCCATGTGACAGGGGCCGGCCAATGGCACAGATACCCTGTCACATGATAAGGGCAAAGGGCCATCGGCGCCATTTTGATTAGTGGCAGCCGATGGCCTGGGAGTGGGAGATCACTCCTGGGACCCCCACTGGACCACCAGGTACCTGTAAATAGTTTTTTTTTGGGGGGGGTGGGGAGATTGGGGGAAGCTAAGGGATTAGTTTTAAAGGGTCGGGGTGGGTTTTTTGTTTATCGGCTCGGGCGCAGCCGATAAACAAAACCGCGAGCGGGACTGACAAAAAAAAAACCCCACGATGTGAATCGGAACTGGAATCGGAACCAATTCCGGTTCCGATTCACATCTCTAGTAAGGAGCCTTTTTGAACTGCAACACAGGCGAGGGTGTAATCAACCTATAGGTAGTATAATGAGGTCCATATTCAAAAGTATATAGCAGGTTAACTGAGAAGTTAACAGGTGAAATGAATACTGTATTTGGGCATATATCTGGATACATTCTAGCTGGCTAATACGTTAGGAGTTTAAAATCTAGCCAAATAAATTACTGGTAAAACTGGGAGGAATTGAATTAGCCGACAAATTCTAACATTCAGAGTTAGCAGGATATGTCTGGTCGGGCCAAAGACTGGTCCTAAAGTTAGCAGACTATATTCAATAATGCGGCTGCACTATTGAATATACCTCCAAAGATAGCCAGATGAGATTATCTGGCTAACTTTCCTATCTGAACTGTGTTTGAATATGGACCTCAAGATGTTTAATGTTTTGATTAATGGTTGATTTTAGTTATGTAATTTGAAATATTGTAGCCGTATCCATCCAATAAAGTTTGTGAATAAGGTTGCTCCAGAGAGCTTATTTATTTATATTCCACCTTTCATTACTTCAAACCAGATTAAAACCAGATGCTGTAGATATTTCCTTACCCCCCAGAAGGCTCACAATCTAACCCCTGGATTCATCATTCCACTATAAATATAGCGGAATGATGAGCTGCGGCCAGAAAAGGGGTAGGGAGAGCGATAGCGAGCAGCCGGCCACATTCCAGCGGTGCATTTTCGCCTACCATGGTTGCAGCTGTGCTGCACATTATCACCCCTAAAGAGCCAATGAAATAGCTGTAGCTATTTCCGGTGCTACTGTGGGCAATAATGTGCAATACATTATCACCCGCAATTCTACAGCCCCCTACTTTGACTGAATCCCGCCAAAACTCCTCCCCTTTCCCTAATTTGAATGTTGACATTGCGATGCAATAAGAACTAGGGATGTGCAGCAGGGACGGATTCGTCCCATTCGGTATTCGTATTCATGGGGAGCCAAATCTGTTGCATCCGTTCTCGGGGGACCCTGATCCATTCATTAGTTATGTATGTATTTGTTTCCCAAAAAAACCCCATCCCAACCCTTTAAATTTAATTAACTACAACCCCCCACCCTCCTGAACCCCCCCCCAAGAGTTACCACAAGTCCCTGGTGGTCCAGCGGGGGTCCTGGCGTGATCTCCTGCACTCGGGCTGTCGGCTGCCGGTATTCAAAATGGTGCCGATAGTCTTTGCTCTCACTATGTCACAGGGGCTACCGGTGCCATTGGTCGGCCCCTGTCACATGGTAGGAGCAATGGATGGCCGGCGCAATCTTGTGCTCCTACCATGTGACAGGGGCCGACCAATGCCCCTGTGACATAGTGAGGGCAAAGGCCATTTTGAATACCGGCAGCCAACAGCCCGAGTGCAGGAGATCACTCCAGGACTCCCACTGGACCACCAGGGACTTTTGGTAAGTCCTGGGGGGGTCAGGAGGATGGGAAGTTTATTTCTTAGATACGTTGTATTCGTAGGGGTTCGCCATACTTTTCGTGACCCCACGAATAAACGAATAGGGACATATACGTTGCGGATTGCCAATACGACAAAAACAAATGCACACCCCTAATAAGAACATAAAAACACGCCATACTGGGTCAGACCAAGGGTCCATGAAGCCCAGCATCCTTTCTCCAACAGTGGCCTATCCAGGCCATAAGAACCTGGCAAGTACCCAAAAACTAAGTCTGTCCATGTTACTATTGCTAGTAATAGCAGTGGCTGTTTTCTAAGTCAACTTAATTAACAGCAGGTAATGGACTTCTCCTCCAAGAATTTATCCAATCATTTTTTAAACACAGCTACACTAACTGCACTAACCACATCCTCTGGCAACAAATTCCAGAGTTTAATTGTGCATTGAGTGAAAAATAACTTTCTCCGATTAGTTTTAAATGTGCCACATGCTAACTTCATGGAGTGCCCACTAGTCTTTCTATTATCCGAAAGAGTAAATAACCGATTCACATTTACCCGTTCTAGACCTCTCATGATTTTAAAAACCTCTATCATATCCCCTCTCAGCCATCTCTTCTCCAAGCTGAACAGTCCTAACCTCTTTAGTCTTTCCTCATAGAGGAGCTGTTCCATTCCCTTTATCATTTTGGTCGCCCTTCTCTGTACCTTCTGCATCGCAACTATCTTTTTTGAGATGAGGCGACCAGAATTTATCCACATGTTTATTAACTCCTTCAAAAAAGTGAAGCAGATTTGTGAGGCAAGACTTGCCTTCGGTAAAGCCATGCTGACTTTGTTCCATTAAACCATGTCTTTCTATATGTTCTGTGATTTTGATATTTAGAACACTTTCCACTATTTTTCCTGGCACTGAAGTCAGGCTAACTGGTCTGTAGTCGTTTCCCGGATTGCCCATGGAGCCCTTTTTAAATATTGGAGTTACATTAGCTATCCTTCAATCTTCAGGTACAATGGATAATTTTAATGATAGGTTACACATTTTTACTAATAGGTCTGAAATTTCATTTTTTAGTTCCTTCAGAACTCTGGGGTGTATACCATCCTGTCCAGGTGATTTACTACTCTTCAGTTTGTCAATCAGGCCTACCACATCTTCTAGGTTTACCATCCTCTTCGGTGTTTACTGAAGAGGATGTTGGGGAGGTACCCATACTGGAGAAGGTTTTCATGGGTAATGATTCAGATGGACTGAACCAAGTCACGGTGAACCTAGAAGATGTGGTAGACCTGATTGAAAAACTTAATAGTAGTAAATCACCTGTACCGGATGGTATACACCCGAGTTCTGAAGCAACTAAAACGTGAAATTTCAGACCTATTATTAAAAATTTGTAACCTGTCATTAAAATCATCCATTGTATCTGAAGACTGGAGGATAGCTAATGTAACCCCCATATATAAAAAGGGCTCCAGGGGCGATCCGGGAAACTACACACCAGTTAGCCTGACTTCAGTGCCAGGAAAAATAGTGGAAAGTATTCTAAACATCAAAATCACAGAACATATAGAAAGACATAGTTTAATGGAACAAAGTCAGCATGGCTTTACCTAAGGAAAGTCTTGCCTCACAAATCTGCTTCACTTTTTTGAAGGAGTTACTAAACATGTGGATAAAGGTGAACCTATAGATGTAGTGTACTTGGATTTTCTGAAGACATTTGACAAAGTTCCTCATGAGAGGATTCTAGGAAAAATAAAAAGTCATGGGATAGCTGGCGATGTCCTTTCGTGGATTGCAAACTGGCTAAAAGACAGGAAACAGAGAATAGGATTAAATGGACAATTTTCTCAGTGGAAGGGAGTGGGCAGTGCAGTGCCTCAGGGATCTGTATTGGGGCCCTTAATTTTCAATATATTTATAAATGATCTGGAAAGAAATACGACAAGTGAGGTAATCAAATTTGCAGATGATACAACATTGTTCAGAGTAGTTAAATCACAAGCAGATTGTGATAAATTGCAGGAAGACCTTGTGAGGCTGGAAAATTGGGCATCAAAATGGCAGATGAAATTTAATGTGGACAAGTGTAAGGTGATGCATATAGGGAAAATTAACCCATGCTATAGTTACACAATATTAGGTTCCATATTAGGTGCTACTACCCAAGAAAGAGATCTAGACATCATAGTGGATAACACATTGAAATTGTCGGTTTAGTGTGCCTCGGCAGTCAAAAAAGCAAACAGAATGCTGGGAATTATTAGAAAGGGAATGGTGAATAAAACGGAAAATGTCATAATGCCTCTGTATTGCTCTGAGGTGAGACCGCACCTTAAATACCGTGTACAATTCTGGTCACCGCATCTCAAAAAAGATATAATTGCGATGGAGAAGGTACAGAGAAGGCCGACCAAAATGATAAAAGGAATGGAACAGCTCCCCTATGAGGAAAGACTAAAGAGGTTTGGACTTTTCAGCTTGGAGAAGAGACGGCTGAGGGGGGATATGATAGAGGTGTTTAAAATCATGAGAGGTCTAGAACGAGTAGATGTGAATCGTTTTTTTACTCTTTCGGATAATAGAAAGACTAGGGGGCACTCCATGAAGTTAGCATGGGGCACATTTAAAACTACTCGGAGAAAGTTCTTTTTCACGCAACACACAATTAAGCTCTGGAATTTGTTGCCAGAAGATGTGGTTAGTGCAGTTAGTATAACTGTGTTTAAAAAAGGATTGGATAAGTTCTTGGAGGAGAAGTCCATTTCCTGCTATTAATTAAGTTGACTTAGATAATAACCACCACTATTACTAGCAATGGTAAAATGGAACAGACTTAGTTTTTGGGTACTTGCCAGGTTCTAATGGCCTGGATTGACCACTGTTGGAACAGGATGCTGGGCTTGATGGATCCTTGGTCTGACCCAGTATGGCATGTTCTTATGTTCTTATGTTCTTATGATTTGGTTCAGTCCATCTGAATCATTACCCATGAAAACCTTCTTCGGTATGGGTACCTCCCCAACATCCTCTTCAGTAAACACCGAAGCAAAGAAATCATTTAATCTTTCCGTGATGGCCTTATCTTCTCTAAGTGCCCCTTTAATCTGTTGATCATCTAACGGTCCAACTGACTCCCTCACAGGCTTTCTGCTTCGGATATATTTAAAAAGATTTTACTGTGAATTTTTTCCTCTAGAGACAACTTATTTTCAAATTCTCTCTTAGTCTGTCTTATCAATGTCATTGCGTACGTTAGGGAGCTATCGCGATTTGATAAATGACCCTATAAGTTTGTACCTGAGGCAATGGAGGGTGAAGTAATTTGCCTAAGGCTATTTGCAGTAGGATTTGAACCCTGGCTTCCCTGATTCATAATCTGTTGCTCTAACCACTAAGCTATTCCTAGGGGAAGTTGGTTTGTTGGGGAGGGGCATATTTTCCCCGCTGGTTTTCTGGCGATGTGGGTGGATGTGTGGGAGTGAAGATTCGGATTGCATTATGGGTATGGGGGTGGTGTGGTGTACATTGGAGTGAGTGTTGCGAATGGATTTCTGGTGGTGGGAATGGCTGTGGGAGGTTGCATGTTTATGGGGGTTTGGGGAAAGGTGACTTAGGATATGTTTTTTGTGGCAAGTGGATAGTGTCAGTGGTGTGAGAGTGTGAGTGGGTGTTCGAAGAGGTAAATGTTACTGGGTGGGGCATGGTTATTTTGTTGGGTTGCTGGCACTGTGGGGTTTAGGGGGAGTGTGGGGGGCATGAAGGGTGTGGGGGACAGTGCAGAGGGTATGGACACATTACTCATTTCATACCTCACTTTGTGACCCTTCTGTCTATTTCCTGACTTTTTCTGCACTTGTCTGCTATCAGCTCTCCCCTCCTCCCCTTCTTTTTCCTTCTACTCTCTTGATTGATCATCTGAGCAGCTACTTGGGGCTCAAGTTTCACAGGACTTGTTTGCAGGATCCTTTATTTCCTGAAGCTCTGCCCCCCCCCCCCCCAATGCTTTCACTGATTGGGAGGATGTTGTAAAGCCTTGGTAGGAGTTTGAATATTTCTTTGCCTACTCCTGAACTGTCATTTCTGCCTCACTGAATCTATGGGTGTGTAAAGCCACTGCAGCAGGCATTCACCTCCCGTCCAGCAATTTCTCTTGTCTCTCCTGCTCAGTGTTTGTTTCCCCTGCTGGGATCTGCCCTCCCACGCTATTTGAGATTCTCTGCATGATTTGCAGCATACATATGCACAGTTGTGCTGACATGATTATCCAGAGCCCTTAATATTCTTATCATATAGAGAAAATATTTGCATTTCACAATATATATGTACTTAAAGATGTTTTTCAATTCCTCAGAACTTTTACTAATTCCTGCAAAATCTTTGCTGTGACCATGTGAATGTTATAAATGTTTTGCATTTTGTGCTTTATTTTGCTTTCATAATAAATATATTTGATTCAATTAGCAGTTATTATCCATTTTTATATAATCCAGTTTTGCATCTTGTTAAGATTAGCATAACATAAACCATAAGTATGGTTTAGTAAATTTTACGTTTAAATATGAATTGCTTGTAACGTAAGGGGTAATTTTCAAATCCTGTGGCTAGCTTGCATCGGTAGTCAGTTTAATATTTATATTTGGATCATCTGTATTTAAAATGGGGAGGTTATTATCAGTCTTTTTGCTGTTTATTAAAATGATTTCTGTTTTACCCGTATTAAAAACCAAATTCATTTGTGTTAAAAGTTGGTTGATAATTGACATGTACATAGCTACTTCTTTTACGGTGTCTTTATTTATAATCTTGATGGGTATTAATAGTTGAATGTCATCTGCATAGATATAACATGTAATACTCAAACCAGCTAAGAGATGACAAAAGGGCAGCATATATATATTAAATAGCTGTTGCGCTGGAGGTGGACCCTTGGCCTGGGGCAGGATTGGTATGGCCTTCTGAGGGATCCCAGAGGGTGCCTGCTGCCAGGAGGCAGAGCACACGAGGAGACAGAGGCTGACAGAAACTTCACCAATAACAGTCCGGGGGCTTCGCGGGTTGAGCCCTTGGATTCCCGGACCGCCTGGGCTTAGGTGGGCCTCTGGGGGTCTCCTGGAGAGATGACGGAGAGGTGTTCCCACCGAGAGAAGAGGTGCGTGGGTACAAGGCAGGAACTGAAGGTCCTCCGGGTAGGATAGGCAGCGCCTAGTGGTCCACCTCGAAGAAGGCCATGGGCAGCGTCAAAGCATGCAGGCCTGGTGGTCACAGGAGAAGTGAAGAGAGTGTCTGAATGGAGCGCAAGGGTCAAAGCCAGGGTATCCATCTGAGGAAGGTCAGCTAAAGCAAGGGTCAGTTCCAGGTATCAGTCCGAGCGTATTCAGAGACAGGCAGAGGTCAGTACGAGGTATCAGTCCAGGCGTGGTCAGAGGCAAGCCAACGTCAGTACCGAGTATCAGTCTGAGAAGGTACAACCTGGGTAATGGAACATGGAACAGGAATCAAGAACAGGCGCTGGAAAACAGGAAGGACCATGGGAACACAGGAATGCAGGAACACTGGAACAAGCACAGGAACAAGGAATGCAGGATCAGTGGAACAAGCACAAGAACAAGGATGGCAACTAGCTTCACACTGAGGTGATCTCCCTTTTGCCAAGGCGATGAGTGCGCGGCTGAGCCCTCAGGAGTGCGCAGCTGAGAGCTCAGGTGACGTCATTGCTGGGCGCCGCAAAGTGGTTTCCCGCCGCAGCGTCTTTAAAGGTTGGTCTTGTATGCACGCGCCTAGGGGCGGGGCAGTGGTGGCTGAGGCCACGGAGCCCCAACCCAAACCACGCTGTGAGGCCTGGGAGCTGGAAGGAGCTGGAGACATGGGTGCCGGGTGTCTGGGGTGCAGGTGACATGCCGCAGCAGCCGGCGAGAAGGGACTGGGGCCCCCGGAGGGAAGAGAGAGGTGAGCAGGCATGGCAATGGCCTTAGCGTATACATCCCTCTAGGTCTCCCCCTTCTCGGTCAAGGCTTTTCAGGATAGGAGCGATGGAAATCCTGTAAGAGAGCTTTGTCGACGATGTTATGTGAGGGCTCCCAAGAATTTTCCTCGGGTCCGAACCCCTCCCGAGATAGGAGGTACTCCCAATGCTTTCTCCGCTGTCTGACATCCAGGACTTCTTTTACTCAGAGATTGGTATCAGGTTCAGCTGAAACTTGGGTTGGTGGTGGCGAATGTCGACAGGGCCATGAAAGAACGAGAGGTTTGAGGAGGGAATGTGTTATGTATCCCCAGGCTTGGAGGAAGTCGTAGTTGTACATCACGGCTCTGACTCGTCATAGTACTGTGAAGAGTTCCACATATTTAGGTCCTAGTCTCTGTGAGGGCAGACAGGCGAATGTGCCTGGTGCTGAGCCATACCTTATGGTCTGGAAGGAACATGGGGGCAGCACGGTGACGGGAATCCTCAATTTTTCTTGCTCGCTCGGCGGCCTAACCCAGTTTCCGAGTGACTTGCTCTCATAGTTGCTGAATCGACTGGGCTGTAGCTTGGGCTGCCGGAGATGGTACGTTCAAAGGGACTGGAAGCGGCAGATGAGGCTGCCAGCCGTAAACAATGTGAAACAGGGAGCTTCCTGTGGCAGCTGCAACATGAGTGCTATGAGCAAATTCTGCCCATGGAAGGACATCGGCCCAATTGTCTTGCTGGTCATTCACGTAGGATCGAAGGAAGGGCTTTAGGGACCGGTTTGTCCATTCAGACTGGCCGTTCGCCTGAGGATGGTAGGCAGAGGTTAAATTTAAAGTAATGTTGAATTTTCAACATAGTGACCTCCAATATTTCACAGCAAATTGTGGGCCTTGGTCCGACACGATTTCCTTTGGGAGCCCATGAAGGCGAAAGACATAGTTCAGGAAGAGGCAACCCAGTTCGGGAGCAGAAGGCAGGTTAGGCAGAGGTATGAAAAGGGCCATCTTGGAGAAACAGTCTATGACACAGTGTTCCACTTGGAAGGGGGTAATTCCACAATGAAGTCAGTGATGAGGTTTGTCCATGGTTCTGTAGGCACTGGAAGAGGCTGGAGAAGACCCCACTGATGTCCACTGAGCGTCTTCTGCTGGGCGCAGATGTGGCAGGAATCCACATAATCCCAAGAGTCCTTTACCATGCTGGGCCACCAGTAATGCCTGCAGAGCATCCTCAGGGTCCGGGCCCGGCCGGGGTGACCAGCAAGTTGAGAGTCATGGGTCCAGCGTAGTACTCGCTCTCGGAGGCGACGAGGCACCACCGTCTTACCAGGTGGCATGGTGGTAGTAACTGCGAGGGAGATGCATGTGGGATCTATGATGTGGGTTGGACCTTCGGGGTATCCTCTGGATCTACCGAGCGTGAAAGTGCATCAGCACAGAGATTCTTTGCAGCCGGGCGGTAGCACAACTCGAAGTTGAACCGCGCAAAGAAGAGGGCCCAGCGAGCCTGCCATGAATTCAGTAGCTGGGCTTCTTTAAGATGTTCTAAATTCTTGAGCTCTGTGTAGATGATAAACTTGTGCTGAGCCCCCTCAAGCTAGGGGTGCCATTCCTGAAGGGCTAGCTTCACGGCCAGGAGTTCACGGTCCCCAATAATATAATTGCATTCCGCAGGTGAAAACTTGTGAGAGTAAAAACAGCATGGGACTAGGGCGCCCTTTGTGGAGTACTCGCTGACGACCACCCCTGCACCAATGGCAGATGCATCAACTTCTACGATGAAGGGGTGGTTTGGATCCGGGTGGCAGAGACAAGGCCAGTACAGAAGGCATCCTTAAGGGCCTGGAATGCAGACTGGGCTTTGGGACTCCACTCCCAGAGGAGTGGCCTTTCTTAGTAATAGCAGTGAGTGGAGTGGCTAGCGTGGAGTAGTCTGCGATAAAGTGGTGATAATAGTTTGTGAATACTAAGAACCTTTGCAGAGCCCACAGACCAACTAGCTGAGGCCAGTCACGAATACCTTGGAGTTTGTCTGGGTCCATGGTGAATCCCTGGCTGGAGATGATCTAGCCCAGGAATGGGAGATTGGACTGTTCAAAAAAGCATTTCTTAAGTTTGGCTTAGAGATGATGGTCCCTAAGCCGCTGGAGGACAGTCTGGACATGCGAGTGATAGGATTCAAAGTCTTTTGAAAAGATCAAGATGTCATCCAAATAGACTACGACGAAGGCGTATAGGAGGTCTCATAAGATCTCATTCATCATTCTCTGGAACATGGCAGGGCATTACATAGCCCAAAGGGCATCACTACGTACTCGTAGTATCCATCTCGTGTATTGAACGCCATCTTCCAGATGTCCTCAGGTTGGATGCGGATCAAATTATAGGCCCTATGCAGGCCCAACTTGGTAAAAATCTGGGTCCCCTGGAGCCTATTGAATAGCTCACTGATGATCGGAAGTGGGTACCGGTCTTTGCGGGTGATGGTGTTCAGGCCACGGTAATCAATACCCGGCCTTACTGTACCGTCCTTCTTCTTTACGAAAAAGAATCCTGCACCCGCAGGGGACATTGAGGGCCTGATGAATCCTTTGGCCAAGTATTCTTTGATGTAAGTTGACATGGCCTGGGTCTCGGGAAGCGAGAGTGGATATGTTCTCCCTTTGGGAGACATGGTATTGGGTAACAGCTCGATTGGGCAAATAACTTCCGGAAAGATGGTAAGATGTCGGCTTGTTGCTTTGAGAAGACATCCTGGTAGTCAGTGTAGGGTGTAGATAACCCAGGAAGGGTCATGGATGTTAATGCAAGTACGGATGGGGACACCTGCTGTAAGCAGTGTGTCTGGCAGTGAAAATCCCACTTGGTGAACTGGAGTGATTCCCAGTGAATGTGTGGAGAGTGTAGCTGTAGACAGGGTAGACCGAGGATGATGGGGTGTGCTGATCATTTCAGGACCAGGAGAGGAATCTGTTCATCGTGGAGAGTCCCTACGGTCAGACAGAAGGCTATAGTGCGATGGGTGATGCGATCAGATAAGGGTTCTTCGTGGATGGAGGCTATTCGTAGTAGAACCTCCAGAGGTTGAGTAGGAATACGGAGTAAAGTGACCAACTCTTCAAGAATAAAATTCCCACCGGCCCCAATGAATGTGTCTCCCTGAAGAGGGAGATGGGAAGCAACAGTTGAGAGCCTGAAACTAGTGCCCAAGCTCGGGACCCCTGCTGGGCTTAGGCTTTGGAGTTTCCCGGATGCACCAGACAAGTCTGGATATGATGGCCTGGACCCTCATAGTAGAGGCAGAGACCAGACTTCCGCCTTCGGAGGCGTTCCTTGGGAGTAAAACTACCGCGGTTGATCTGCATCGGTTCTTCCTTTGACGGGGATACCGCCGGTGGTGCCTTGGTCTGGGGCTCGCAGACCAAGATGGTTCCGGGGCTGCTCATTTTATGGCTCTTGCCTCCCGATGCTGTTCCTGGAGGCAGTGGTCAATCTGCCCGACCAAGGAAATGAGGTCCTCCAACGATGTAGGAATCTCTCGGGCTGCCAGTTCATCTTTTAGGGCGGATGACAGTCCTTCAAGATAGAGTGCCAACAGGCAGTCCTCCTGCCATCCCAATTCCATTGCCAGGGTTTGGTACTCCATGGTATATTCTGTGAGGGAATGGGACCCCTGGTGGAGGTGGAGGAGATGGGGGCTGGCAACTGCCTGTCAACCTGGGTCATCAAAGGTACATCAGAACATCGAGATGAAGTGGAGGAGCTGATGTAGTAAGGAATCAGACTGCTCCCAAAGCAGGGAGGCCCATGCCAGGGCCTTCCCCTCCAAATGTGAGAGAATAAAAGTGATCTTTGTCACTTCGTCTGGAAACAGAGAAAGTTGTAGCGCAAACTGCATGTAACACTGGTTTATGAAGCCTCGACAGAGGCGAGGATCTCCATTGAATTGGGGAGGAGCTGGGAGGGACAGCAGTGCCTGTGAGGGCGATGAACCAGAGGAAGTGCTAGTAGCAAGAGTCCCATGGTTGGCCATAGCGGAATCTTCGAGTTGTGTCCGAAGGTTTTCGATCGAGGTGGCCAATGCCTCGAGGAATTGCTGCTGCTCCCGGACACATGTAGCCAGGCCCGGAATAGCCGGCAAGGCAGAGGACTCGCCGAGTCCATGGCCTTGGCAACCTGTTGTGCTGGAGGTGGACCCTTAGCCTGGCGCACGATTGATAAGGCCCTCTGAGGGATCCCAGAGGGCGCCTGCCACTAGGAGGCAGAGCACACGAGGATATAGAGGCTGACAGGAACTTCAGTAATAATGGTCTGGGGGCTCCGCAGGTTGAGCCTTTGGATTATTGGACCACCTGGGCTTAGATGGGCCCCTGGGGGTCTCCTGGAGAGATGACGGACAGGTGTTCCCACCAAGAGAAAAGGTGTGTGGCTGTCAGAGAACAGGTGAGCGTTATAGTCTGCTATGCTGATGAGAGGAGCAAGCAGATGCGAGTTAGCGTTCTGTTAGGAACTAGCTCCTGGAGTGGGAGGAGTTAGCAATCTGATATGCTCAACTCCTGAAGTGGGAAGAGTGAGCAATCTGTTGTAGATCTGCTGCTGGATACTCCTGTTGGGGAAGGAGTCAGCAATCTGTTAAGAGTTACCATGCGGCGTTAGCAATCAGTTAGGGACTGGCTCCTGTGGAAGGAGAAGTTTAGCAATCTGATATGCTTCGTAAGCGGAACTAGCAATCTTGTTATGATATAGACTGCTGAGTTGGCAATCTGTACCAGCAGAGGGTACTCAGCTGGAAAGGAATGTAAATAGGTGAATCCTTGGGCTGATGGCAGATGACAGCGCGCCCCCCAGGAGGATATCCTGAGAGGGACCACCGGCTAGGCTTGGGTATGGAGACAGACACAGATAGTTCTTTTATTAGACAGCTTAGTAGAACCACCAGAGGTGGCAGTGGTGAGCTGATATGCCCGGCAGGGCTGAAGTCCCTCAGATACTGGAACTGCGATTCCAGGGTTGCTGAGCTGTAGAGAGACTATAGATAGTGAGTAGACAGGGTATGCTAGATACATAACCAGTAGTAGATGATACACTCACATAGACTCTTAAGGAGGCTCAGTAGCTGGAAAGAGTTAGGCCCTCGAGGAGCAAGTACCTGGTTCCAGGGAAAGCTCTGAGAGAGCGATGGCAACTCACAATTGTCTGTATCTGCAATAGCTTCCAGGTAGTAGAGAATCTTCAGTGTGTTCAGGAACATGGGCCCTCGAGGAACGAGTACCGGTTCCTATCTGCAATCTGAAATAGTAACTCACAAATGTCTGTATCTGTGATAGCTTCCAGGCAGTAGAGAATCTTCAGAGTGTTCAGGAACATGGGCCCTCGAGGAGCGAGTACCAGTTCCTATCTGCAATCTGAAATAGTAACTCACAAATGTCTGTATCTGCGATAGCTTCCAGGCAGTAGAGAATCTTCAGAGTGTTCAGGAACATGGACCCCCGAGGAGCGAGTTCCAGTTCCTATCTGCAATCTGAAATAGAGGATGGTCAGCCAAAGCAGAGGTCAGTTCCAGGTATCAGTCCGAGCATGGTCAGAGACAAGCAGAGGTCAGTAATGGGTATCAGTCCAAGTGTGGTCAGAGGCAGGCAAAGGTCATTACCAGGTATCAGTTCAAGTGTGGTCAGAGGCAAGCCGAGGTCAGTACCGAGTATCAGTCCAAGAAGGTACAACCTGGGTAACAGAACATGGAACAGGAATCAGGAACAGGCGCTGGAACATAGGAAGGATCACGGGAACGCAGGAACACTGGAACAAGCATAGGAACAAGGAATGCAGGAACACTGGAACAAGCACAGGAACAAGGAACGCAGGATCACTGGAACAAGCACAGGAACAAGGAACGCAGGATCACTGGAACAAGCATAGGAACAAGGATGGCAACTAGCTTCACACTTATGTGACGACCCATTTGCCAAGGCAACAAGTGAGCGGCTGAGCCTTGCCTTTTATGCAGGGCTCAGGTGATGTCATTGCTGGGTGTCGCAGAGCGGTTTCCCACCTCGGTATCTTTAAAGGTTGGTCTTGTGCATGCATGCGCGCCTAGGGGCAGGGCCGAGGCAGCCGAGGCCGTGGAACCTTGGCACGAACTACGCTGTGAGGCCTGGGAGCTGAAAGGAGCTGGAGATGCGCGTACCGGTTGTCTGGGGTGCAGGTGACTCACTGCGGCAGCCGGCAAATAGGGACCGGGGCTCCTGGAGGGAAGAGAGAAGTGAGCAGGCCCGGCAGTGGCCTTAGCACAGCCTGGGCATGCAACAATAGTGTTGCTGATAGGGAAAATCCTTGTGGTATTGCAGAATCTAATCTTTTCTTTCCTGATAGTTTAGAGTTAATGTTTACTTGAAAAAAGCAATTATTCAAATATGATGTGAGCCATTGTAATGTAGTCCCCGCTAATCCCATTTCCTTAAGTCTATTGATTAAAATCTCGTGATTTACAGTGTCGAAGGCCGCGGACAAATCAAGTAGGACCAATAAGTATGATTGGCCACTATCAAATCCTCTTCAAATTGTGTCTGATAAAGTCAAAAGTAAGGATTCTGTACTATGGTGTTTTCTAAACCGGAATTGTAAGGGAAAGACTATATTGTTATTTTCTAAGTGTTCAGTCAATTGGATTTGAACAATGTTTTCTAATAATTTTGCAATAAATGAGAGAATAGACACAGGTCTATATTTATTAAAATCATTAATATCTGTCTTTTGTTTTTTTAGCACTGGTTTGACTACTGCAATTTTTAGTAAGTCTGGGACAATTCTGTCTTTAAGTGATAGATTAATCATTTCTGTTATAGGAATAGATATTATGGTGTAGATTTTAATAAAGTACGCCCGCGTGTACTTTTGTTCGCGCATCAGGCGCGAACAAGAGTACGCCGGATTTTAATAGATACACGCCTGGGAGCAATTTCGGAGGCCTCGGCCATGCCCCCGAAATGCCCCCAGGCCGGAACCACGCCCATGACCCCGCCCCCGGATGACGCCCCGCCACGACATGCCCTGACATTCCCCCAACATGCCCCTGGGAAAGCTCCGGGACTTACACATGTCCTGGGGCTTGCGCGCGCTGCCGAACCTATTCAACATAGGCTCGGCGCACGCAGGGGGAACTTGGGGCAGGTTTTTTGGGGGTATGCATGTATCTTACGCGCATACCCCTTTGAAAATCTGCCCCGGAGTGTTCTACTGATTTTAGAGTGGCTGTGGGAATGTAGTCAATTGGGTGTATTGCAGGGTTCATTTTTGTATTAACAACTCAATTTCAGATGAGGAAGTATATTCAAAACTAGACCAGTTATTGGAATCACGGTCCTTGTTACCTTTTGCATCTGCGATATTCTTTACGAGAGTTTGAATTTTTTCTTCAAATTATGTTGCTATTTCATCACATCGTGATGCAATTGAAAGCTTCTAATCTATTTTTTCCTGTTAAATTTTGCACTATTGTAAATAACATCCTAGGGTTAAAGCTAAAATTGTGAATTTTTTGCATATAGAATTATTTTTTTGAATTATTGATCAGTGATCTATACCCAGTTAAATATGATTGGTAGGCTTCTAAAAATTGCGGAGTGGGATTGATGTCTGCTTCTGTCCATCTGTCTGTCTGACTGTAGGTGCAGTAGCTCTCCAGAAAAGGGGTGGGAATTCACCAATTCACCAAATTTAGCATGCAGAAAGAAAATGTGAATATCTCATTTGAGTGTGAAAATCAGAAACATCAGATCAGTAGTTTCAGAAAATCAAGCCTCTAAAAAAATCCCTTTGCTTTCAAAGGGAAAATATCCCAATTGTTTTCTATGGTAAACTTGTTAGAAACTGTTTGAACTGTTAGAATGCTGACTAGTGCTCCATTCCAAGCCTTTCCCCCCCAACCACTATTACCTTACCAGTACTTTGCCACAGGTCAACACAAGCGGAGAGAGACAGAGAAAGAGAAAATAATTGAAGTAACTGGCAATGGATGGCACAAATAAAGCAATGCCAAAGTACACAAGCACACACACACACACACACACACATTTCATATACACACACCCTACCGGCACACATCCACCTCTGACACATATACTCATACCCTCCTTCACACACACATGCAAAAATATCCCTCACATCCCTCAGACACCTCTTATACACTCTCACATACACATGCACCCACCCAGAGAGACCCATCACACAGACATCTGCACCCAGAACACCCACACCTACAGCCCCCACAGAGAAAGAGAAAATGATGCAATTTCTTCATTAACCCTCAGATATACCCTCTCACACCACACACACACACACACACACCCCACACACGCACATATATTTGCCCCAACTCACACCCCAACATCTACATGCACCATCTCCATGAAAACAAATACTTCCTGAATTTGAGTCTACTTCTTTGGAAAGGGTCCTGAGTTTAATTTCTGGACCAGGACTCTGCTCCCCCAATCAGCTAGGGTGGGAGATGCTATGGATATAGAATATAGAATTCACAGTCCTGGAGGGAGGGGAGGGAAATCTTTGCAAATGCTCAACAAAGACACATAGCAGTCAGATTAAGGGATCACGACTGCACACTGTTAAAGAAGCCTGGTTACATGATGCGTAGCTGAGAACCATCCTCGCTTTCACCTTTCTACAGGACCTGAATGTAATCCGCTTCAAAGCACCTTTCAGGTGATTACATGCAGGTACTATAGAATCATCGTCTTCCTTCTCCTCCTCCTCATGGCATCCTTAATAATGTCCTTTTGCCCATAGCTCAGGGTGGTGTGGGCAAGGTTCACCACGATGGGGAAGTCATCGGCATCCTGCAGTACAGCATAACTGTCATCATAGTATTTGGATGTGGTAGAGGCAAAACGCTGCAGCTGGAACAAAATGTCTTGCACGTGTTTCTGATCCAATAACTCCACCTTCTCTATAACATCTCTCCTCCTTTTTGGCAAATTGTGAACGGGCCTCCGGCTGGCAGTATAGAATCAGATGGCATGCATGGTTGCCGGTGCTGATCTGGTACAAAGGTTCACCCAAGGCACTGCAACTGTACTTCTCATCATCCATTTTCTTCACTTTCAGACAGTAAGACAATAACTCAAACTTAATATCCAGGTATTTTTGGAAAGCCAATTTTGTATCTGGGATAGCTTTATTAAGGTAAGGATTCGAGTTCAGTTTGACACTCTTCAGCAGCCAGATTACAAAGGCCTCTCAGGCAGCTGGCTGAGGCTCCCTCATGCCGATGATGAAGAAAACATCTCCAAAATGCTCTGTTCATCTGTGACAGCTCAAAAAAAACAACTCAGGAGTTGCTTAGTGTGCCCCATCATATCCTTGGCACAGCTCCACTGTCCTCTCCTGCTCCTCTGGTCTCTTTAGCAGACCATCAGTATACAGGATGGCACGGCTCAATCCCAGGGCATCTGCTGTTCCTGAATTTATGTTCCCCATCAGTCCTAGGGATGTGAATCATTTTTGAACGATTAAAATTATCGTCAGATAATTTTAAAATCGTCCAAAATCGTTAGAGTGCACGATACAATACAAATGCCCCCGATTTAACGTCAGGGGCATTTGTATTGTATCGTTAAATAGGGCGCGGGAATTATTTGGGGGAGGGCGGGAAAACCGGCACACCAAAACAAATCCTAAACCCACCCCGACCCTTTAAAACCAATTCCTTACCCTCCCCCACCCTCCCGAACCCCCCCAAAATGTTAAGTTACCTGGTGGTCCAGTGGGGGGGTCCTGGCGCTCTCGGGCCATCAGCGCCATTTTGGCTGCCACTAATTAAAATGGTGCCGATGGGCCGATAAAAAAAACCCCCTCCTGACCCTTTAAATCGACCCCCCACCCTCCCGACCCTCCCGATCCAATTCACATCGCTAGGGAGGCCCGACCCTTTAAATCGACCCCCCACCCTCCCTATCCAATTCACATCGCTAGGGAGGCCCACGCCACTAAAAAAAAAACAAAACACCCGACCCTTTAAATCGACCCCCCCACCCTGATGAGTAAAGTGGCCGGCGCCATCTTTAAAGATGGCACCGGCCTTCCAGTGCTCCTACCATGTGACAGGGGCCGGCCAATGGCACGGATACCCTGTCACATGGTAAGGGCAAAGGGGCATCGGCGCCATTTTTTTTTTTTTTTTAGAACAGCTGATGCCGCAAAATCTCTCCCCGAGGCCCCCCTGGATCTCTCCTCTCCCCGAGGCCCCCCCTGGATCTCTCCCCGAGGCCCCCCTGGACCACCAGGTAATCTTAAAAGGTTTTGGGGGGGTCAGGAGGAGGGGGTCGATTTAAAGGGTCGGGTGTTTTTTTTTTTTTTATAGAGGCACGGGCCTCCCTAGCGATGTGAATTGGAATCGGAAATGATTCCAATTCACATATCTTAACGATCAGATTCCCCCCCTCCCCCAGCCGAATCTGATCGTTAAGATGATCTGGCACACGATTCACATCTCTAGTCTCTGCTTCTTTTTCTTTGGCACAGTGTCCAAAGACATCCCTTGCTTAAGAGCAGCCTGAAATGCATTATAACGGATGGTGATGTCAGCCTTCGCATTCTGGATAATCTCGGCCACCTTTATCCTTTGACAGACTTGCCATTCATGCTAGTGATCTCATCACCAGTTGCCAGGGTGCGGTCATGGGCTGTGGGCAAAGGGCATATTATTGAACACCTGAACAATGTAAACGTGTGGGCAATACTGGGCTCCTCTTCCGATACTAATCCCGATTAAATTCTGGGTATCCTTCTCTAGTACCACAGTCCCGGAAACATTGGAAATTCCTAGCTTTGTCTTCCTTGATGTAAACATCTGGGTCAGCGGGCATCTTGCTGGTCTCAAGAAACCACTGGTTTCAGAATACCCCACCTACACACCTATTGTGTGCCACTTCTACCTGTCACCGCTGGCAGCAGTTACACCTGTGCAGAGCAACTTCCCTTCTTCCACCACATTTCCCCTTCCTCCCTGTTGCGGTTCTGGCCACGAGCACCACGGCCAGGCCCTTACCTCCGGACCTGCCCCTGCTTCAGAGCTTTTTTTTGCGGCCTGGTTGGCCCCAGCTGGGGCTGCGCTGCTGCGAGCCCTCCCATGGATGCCCGGCTCCTAGGCGCACACGCGCGCGCCACTTGGGCGCTTTTCTAGGCCGTTTCCCGCCAGTGGTGACTCCGCCCAACTCCTGACGTCAGACACCGCGGCCTTGATAAGCCGGCCGCGGCCATCCAGTCTTTGCCTTGCAACAGGTTAGCCACCCGGTTTCCTGTTGTGCTGTGCCCCGGAGTGACTCGCTTTGCTTCGTCGCTCCGTTCCTGCTACAGTACCTGCCGGTTCCTGCTGGCTTGCTACAGTACCTGCTGGTTCCTGCCTGCCAGCTACAGTACCTGCTTGGTTCCTGCCTGATTCCAGTACCCGAATCCAGCTACAGTTCCTGCCTGGTCCCAGTACCCAAATTCAGCTACAGTTTCTGCCTGGTCCCAGTACCCGGAGCCTGCTACTGTTCCTGCCTGGTTCCAGTACCTGAATCCTGCTACAGCTCCTGCCTGGTCCCAGTAACCGGAGCCTGCTACTGTCCCTACCTGGTTCCAGTACCTGAATCCTGCTACTGTTCCTGCCTGGTTTCAGTACCCGAATCCTGCCACAGTTTCTGCCTGGTTCCAGTACCTGGAGCCTGCTACTGTTCCTGCCTGGTTCCAGTACCTGAATCCTGCTACAGCTCCTGCCTGGTCTCAGTACCCGGAGCCTGCTACTGTTCCTGCCTGGTTTCAGTACCCAAATCCTGCCACAGTTTCTGCCTGATCCAGTACCCGACTCCTGCTACAGTTCCTGCCTGGTTCCAGAACCCGAACCCAGTTACAGTATTGCTACTGTCTTAGTCTGGTTCCAGTTACCTGCCTGATCCACAACCCGCCTAAGTCCCAGCGGCCGGGTCCCTATGGGATCCTCCTGGGGGGGGGCTCGGCTTCCAAGGGTGAAGCCACCTAAGTCCCAGCGGTTGGGCTCCTACGGGCTCCTCCCGGGGGAGTACCAGCTTCCAGGGTGAAGAGCATCTGCATCCTACCTGAACATCTGCCTCCCGGCCTGCTATTCACTAGAGACATTGACCACCTTTCCCAGTCTCCAACAGGTCGGCCCAAGGGTCCACTAAGCAGAGACTCCCATAACACTCCCTTCCACTACCCTGGGAAGCACAAATTATGGAGAGGATATAAACTGGGCATGTAAGAACCCAGGTATTTGCAAATGAATGCTCCCAGTGCTGGATTCCATCCCCAAATCCCATTAGGTTGGAAGAATAAAGGAGAATGAGGAAATTACTGAGAGAAAAATAATTTGAATGACTCAGGTTTACTGTGCTTATGAAACTATTTCTTAAAAACACTGCTAGCAGGCTTCGCATTTACCAGATCTGAACTTAATGCTCCTTCATTTCAATTGGCCAAACACGCAGTTCATTTCTGAAGTCTGTAATTAATTGGTTAACGATTCCATTATAACTTCCTGGAAACATTACTCAAATAGGTAGAAAACCTATAAAGTCTAACTTTTCCTTATTGTGCATCTCCTTAGCACTATACTGGAGCTCACTAATTCTACCACAATGTTAACCATTCCTTAATCAGAATAATAATTCAATTTAACCACTTCAGATACTTGACTTTTCTAAAAATATACACAAATTTAAAATTAGTACATGGTATGTAAATGCCATAAACTAGATAGTGAATTTTATGTTTATTTCCTTAGCCCTACTAGATATCATAAACATGGAAAATTGTGTTCTAAATAAAATTACATAATTAAAATAGCAGATGATGGCAAACATTTCTGTCCACATTGCATGGATACATCCCAGTTGCTAACCATTAAAAATGACAACTTGTAAGGACAGTGTCTAAATTCAAGAAAGCATGGGGCAAGAACATAAGATCTTTGAGGGCATGGTAGGAAATGCAGACATGAAAAGTCGGTGTGCATGGGCAGACATTTTTTGCCAACATGTTTTCATGTTTCTATGTATCCCTCCTTATCCAGTTATAATTTTGCACCCCTCCCTTTTTTATGTCTAGTCACACAGCTGTGTTATTTATTTATTTATTTATTTGTTTATTTATTTAAGGTTTTTCTATACCGACCTTCGTTGTTGGTCATCAGATCGGTTTACAGATAACATGGAATCAGCAACAGTGCTTTACAGTGTAACCAATATAACAATTCTACAGGGTAACTATTTAACAAGAGTAACTATGATGACATTTTTTTAACAGTTTACAGGCAACATGTAGCTGGTGACAGTGCTTAGCAGTATAACCTATCTTACAATTTACAGCTTAACTAAAATGGCATTTTAACAGTTTACCAGGATCAGTTTGGTAGAGCATGCTATGCAGAGTACCACTTGGTGTATTTATCAATAGGCTTTGCGTTGGAATGATATGTAAGTAGATAGATATTTGGTTTAATCTACTGATTAGATATCGATTTAATCAGAAATACTACAATTTTGTGTTAGGGCTGTGGTACTATAGATAGACTAACATATGGGAGGTGAAGTTTAGTGTTTTTCTTGCATGGGAGCTACTTTGTGTTGAATTGTTTGGGTATGTGTGGTGGGCGTGCGTACATGTGGGGCTTGGAGTAAGGTGGTATATGATGTATTGTTGTAGGCTGTGGAGTATAATTCTTGTAATTATGAATATGCTTGAGTGAAAAGCCAGGTTTTCAGGGTTTTTTTTAATTTTTGTAGGTAGGGTTCTTGGCGAATGTCAGCAGGTAAGGAGTTCCAGAGTGTGGGGCCGGCAATTGATAGGGTGTGTTCCCTGGTGGTGTTCTAATGGGTGAATCTGGGTGTGGGAATGTTTAGAGCTGCTAGATAGTGTGATCGAGTAGGTCTGTTTGTCTTGCAGAAGGAGAAGGTGCTGCGTGACCACTTCATGTCTGGGTTGTGTAAGGATTTGTGTATTATGGTGAGGGTTTTGTAATGTATGTGTTGTTGGATAGGTAACCAATGTAATTCTTTGAGGATAGGAGTTATGTGTTCGTTTCTGCGCGTGTTGGTAAGAATGCGTGCAACTGCATTCTGCAGCAGTTGAAGGGGTGAGATGGTGTTTTTTGGAAAGCCAAGAAGTAGTGAGTTGCACTAATCTATTTTGTCCGGAAATCGTTAAAATGTAAGAGTGGTTTCAGTGTTTTTTAGTGTTTGCAGTTTGAAGTAACATTCCTTGAGTGAGTTCTTAATGAAATTTTTGTGATTGAGTTGATCGTCTATGATGAGGTGTAGTGATTGAGTTTTGAGGAGGTTGAGGTGTAAGGTTTGCTATAGGGGGATTGTTTCTTTGGTTGGGGATGAGTTGGTTCAATGGATGAGTTATTATTAAGGTTTCTGTTTTTGCAGTATTGAGTGCCAAATTGAGACTGGAGAGGAAGTTACTGATGGCTGCAAGTGAGGTTTCCCATGTTTTTATGGCTTTAGGTAGTGAGTCTGTGATTGGGATGACGATTTGTACATCGTCTGCGTATATGTAGTGTTTGAGACCAAGATTTGAAAGAAAGTTGCAGAGGGGCAGAAGATAAATGTTAAATAGGGTTGAGGAGAGTGAGGAGCCTTGGGGGACTCCTTGTAGTAAATTGAATGCTTTGGATTCTTGGTTGCCTATTCTAACTTTGCATTGTCTCTTTTTTAAGTAAGAGGTGAACCAGCGGAGGGAGGTTCCTGTGATAAAGATTTCGGATAGCCAATCAAGGAGCACATTGTGATTTATGGTGTCGAAGGCTGCTGAAATGTCTAGAAGTGCAAGAATGAACGAGTGGCCTTTATCTATTCCTTTGAGTAGGTGGTCGGTTAGTGATAATAGGAGGGATTCAGTGTTGAAGAATTTATGGAAACCATATTGTGAGTTGGATAGGATATTGTTGTTTTCTAGGTATTCCATAAGCTGAGTGTTAACTATTTTTTCCATAACTTTTGATATGAACGGTAGGTTGGAGACTGGGCGATAGTTTGTAGGTTCATTTGGGTTTAGAGTTGGTTTCTTGAGAATGGGTTTGATCACTGCTTGCTTTAATGCTGAAGGAACTTGGCCTTGTGAGAGTGATCTATTTATAATTTGGGCTAATGGAAAGGATATGGTATTGGGGATAGCGAGGAGGAGTTTGGTGGGTATAGTGTTGTATGGGTGTGATGAAGGCCTCATTTTTTTTAGACAAGATTCAATTTCGGATGGGGTGGTGTTCTCAAAGGAATCCATTGTTGCTATTGGTGCTAATGCATGGCTCTTGGGTGATATTGGTGATGATAAAGTTGGGATTGTGTGAAATTGTGTCATGATTTTTGCTATCTTATCATGGAAAAATTGGGCCAAGTCTTGGCATTTGTTTGCAGCTTCCTCCTCCGGGATAGGTGGGGGGGAGTTTTTGGTTAGGTTGGTTACATATTCGAATAGTCTTTGGGATTAAAGTGGAATTCGTGTATGCATTGTGCATGGAAATCCCGTTTGTTTTTTAGGATTTTTTCACGGTATGAGTGCAGGGCTTGTTTGTATTTGGCGAGTTGAGTAGTAGAAGGGTCTTTACGCCAGTCTCTTTCTTGCTTTCTGAGGTTACGTTTCATAGTTTTTAAATCAGATGTGTACCAGGGTTTTTTTGGTAGGGAGAGTGGTTGATTTTTTTGGATTGTAGGGGACATAGTTTGTCGGCAATGTTATTCGTAATTTGGTGCCAGGATGAAAATGCAGATTCTGAGTCAGTTAGATCCAGTTTGCTGATATCATTTGTGATGGCTGTGATGAGGTCGTCGCTAGGGCAAGGTTTTCTGAAATGGATGGTGGAGTATTTGGCATTAGTATCTGAATTAGGCGTTTTCGGGAAGGTAAAGTTAGCTTTGATGACGGAGTGGTCTGACCATGGAATTGGTGTGCAAGAGGGTGTATCAGAGTTTATGTGTTTGTTTGTGAATAAGAGGTCGAAAGTGTGCCCTGCTCTGTGTGTGGGGTTTGTTATTGTTTGTTTGAATCCCATTGCTTGGAGGGTTATCAGGAAGGCCTCGCATGAGGGGGTGAGAGGGATGGTATCTACATGTAGATTGAAATCCCCTAGTATGATGGCTGGTGTGTTCGTAGATATGTTTTTTGCCACCGTGAAAGGTGGTGCTATTCGGCATGCTACTGGTGACGATAATGTTACTAACCTTATCGCCGCCAGTGAAGACACCGCCGAGTCCGCCCCCTCACCACCCTGACTCCTCCCCTCACCGCCCTGACTTGAATTAGCATGCTTTCACATGCGAAAAAGGCCTTTTCATGTGCGATAGAGGCTTATCGCACGCGATACGGCCATATCGCATGCGATAAGCCTATAGCAAATAACCCTGTAAATCTACTTATTAGTTAAAATACAAAAAAATTGTAACTGGAAAGGTATAAAATATCAGGAAATGTAAAATACAATGTATTTTTCTTTGAGTCAAAGATTGGAACAAATGAGCAAGTCAAGAGGTATAGTACCTGCCGAAAGTCTTAGGTAGAGACTATTCCAAGTCATAAACTACTTTGTCGGGCAATTTTTGCTGGTCTTGTATAGTGTGACTCTGATTTTTCAATCATCTTTACTACATGGCTCTTTGTGAGATTTGATGATGTGTTGGGGGTCAAGAGTTGCATCTGACCCTGACCATAGAAACAGCATCAAACTTTGCAAATACATAGACCATGGTAAATGGCAAAGCATCAATATTAATAATCATTGTATGCACATTTATACTGCATATGCATCTACACACACTAATAAAATGATACAGTTAATAAGCTTTTCAATCCATCTCTGGACAGAATCAAGAAAAAGGTTTGTGGGAGTAAGTCATTACAAACTACCGTTTCATACCCTTTGGTATGTTTATTGCTGTGTGGCATTCTCAAACCTATAATAAAGTGATGAGTTTTTGATACTTTGGAGTGGGAGGTTGGATGTGGTATAAATGAATGTTTCCAAAATTGAGCATTTTGCTGTCCCTGATGTATAATTAACTTAAACACATAATGTAATTTTATGAAAATGTGTCTTGAATTAAGGCATGACCAGAATACTACTAGCGTTCTTTAGCTCTCTCTACAAGCATATCCAAGAAAAAGCAAAGGGCATCAGGTTCATCATGCTGTTAGATGAGGTCAACTTTTTGCCTTTTTAGTTGTGTCTTCTAGTTGTGCATTATGGGGATACACACTTTTCTAAAACTGAAAAGGTTTCCTCAGAAAAGAATGCTGGGCGTGGGACATCCTAATGTATTTTCTTCAACATTGCAGTTATTGAGGAAAAAATATGCTTGTTTGCAGATGATCTAAAAATCTGAAATCGAAGGATATACCATAAGAGGTGAAAAAAATTAAAAGGAACTTGAAAAACTGACGGTAGATTTTATAATGCAAGCGCCAATTTTATAACATGCGTGTGTCAGCATGTGCATGTTATAAAATCCGAGGGCTGTGCGCACATGCTCACCCGATTTTACAATCTGCATGCGTATGTGAGGGCTGCACGCGCAAGGGGGGACTTTCGCAATTTCTGGGTGGCAATGATTTCAGGCTGTCCCCAGTTCCCTGCCCCCTATCTAAACTCCCTCCTTCTTCCCTTCTCCTTCCCACCCTCTAAACCCTACCTTTTTCTTTTGTTTTTTGTTTCATCACTTACTTCAGCTCCTGAGGTGAAGTAAGTTGCGCGGCCAGCCAGCTGCCGGCACACGAGTCTTCAGGACAGCGATCAATGGCTCTATCCTGGTCTTCAACTGGCTTCAACTTCCTAGAAACCAACTGGGTCAGTGCTGTAGGTTAATTGTGGCCAGGGATCATCTAGTAAGGACAAAGGGATGTAAGCAGCCAAAGTTTAAGGTAACAACCTATTTACTTTTTGGTCAATAGTTTCACTAATTTGGGTAACTATTCAGATTACTATAAAACTTGGTGGTAAAAGATGGTGTGGTGTGGGGGATGGGCTCAGTATTGGATTACATACTGAAAATTGTATGCCCATATGGCTAGGATGGTAGAGTACCAATGAGGAAAAAGAAAAAAAAGAAATTTGAATAAGGAACAATATTCTAAAAATGGTCAAACCTCTATTGCTGGCAACTGGGATATATCCTTGGTAGTGTGGATTTTATAATGGTTCAGAAAGGATGGACTAATTCGACTTTATCTGCCATCCTCTACTTTGTTACTATAAATACAAATTTTATAGAGTGCACAGCACAAAGCTATTAGTCTATATATGCTAGATTTATATTAAGGCTAATTACTGTTGGATTTTCAGAAGGCGTTTGACAAAGTTCCTCATGAGAGGCTTCTAGGAAAGCAAAAAGTCATGGGATAGGTGGCGATGTCCTTTCGTGGATTGCAAACTGGCTAAAAGACAGGAAACAGAGAGTAGGATTAAATGGACAATTTTCTCAGTGGAAAGGAGAGGGCAGTGGAGTGCCTCAGGGATCTATATTGGGACCCTTACTTTTCAATATATTTATAAATGATCTGGAAAGAAATACGATGAGTGAGGTAATCAAATTTGCAGATGATACAAAATTATTCAGAGTAGTTAAATCACAAGCAGATTGTGATAAATTGCAGGAAGACCTTGTGAGACTGGAAAACTGGACATCAAAATGGCAGTTGAAATTTAATGTGGATAAGTGCAAGGTGATGCATAAAGGGAAAAATAACCATGCTATAGTTACACAATGTTAGGTTCCATTTTAGGTGCTACAACCCAAGAAAGAGATCTAGGCATCATAGTAGGGGTGTGCATTCGTTCCCTATGAATTGGCAATCCGCAACGTATAGGGACATATTCATTGTATTCGTGGGGAAGCGAAATGTATCACAATTCCCCACGAATGCAACAAATCTTCGCCAAATTATTTGGCCGTCTAAAGGAACCAGTTTAAACACCACACCCTCCTGACCCGCCCAAGACTTACCAAAACTCCCTGGTGGTCCAGTGGGAGGGTCCAGGAGCCATCCCCTGCACTCACACCCTCGGCTGCTAGTTTAAAAATGGCGCCGATAGCCTTTGACCTACTATGTCACAGAAGCTACCGGTGCCATTGGTCAGCCCCTGTCACATGGCCATCGGCACCATCTTGTGCTCCTACCATGTGACAGGGGCTGACCAATGGCACTGGTAGCCCCTGTGACATAGTAAGGGCAAAGGCTATTGGCGCCATTTTGATTACTGACAGCCGACGGCCTGAGTGCAGGAGATCACTCCCGGACCCCCGCTGGACCACCAGGGACTTTTGGCAAGTGTTGGGGGACCCTCCTGACCCCCACAAGACTGCTAACTCTGCCTCCCTGGCGGGGTGATCTACATCAGATTGCCAGCTCCTCCCCTCTGGGGGAGCTGATCAATAACAGATTACTAACTCCGCCCCCCTTGGCGGGGTGAGCGCTAACTCTGCTTCAGCTTTCCATGCTCCAACCATAACCACTGGGGCCTAACAAATCCTGCTTAAACCTACCATGATCCAAATCCAACAACTGGGGCCTGACACAACCTGCTTCAGACTGCCATGTCTCCAACACCACAAATAGGGCCGAAAACATCCTGATTCAGCCTTCCATGCTCTAATCACAACCATTGGGGCCAGAAATATCCTGCTACAGCCTGCCATATCCCCAACACCACCATGGGACTAGACACATCCTGCTTCAGCCTGCCATATTTCCAACATCATCTCTAGCACCCAGATATATCCTGCCTCAGGTTGCCATGTTCCCAATATTACCACTTGGGCCAGACACATCCTGCTTCAGCCTTCCAAGCTCCAACCACAACCACTGGGGCCTGACACAACCTGCTTCAGTCTGCCATGGCTCCAACACCAGAACTAAGACCAGACACATCCTACATCAGCCTGCCATGCTCCAATCACAGCCACTAAGGCAACACAACCCTGCTTCATTCAGTCTGCGGTACTTGAACTACAGCCACTAGGGCCTGACATTTCTTGCTTCAGCTTGCCATGCTCCTGTTATATTTTGGTCGCTGCAAGAGATGGCACCTCCCACAGGGCGGAACCCTGATGGGATGTGCAGCGATAGGATAGCACTGAGTCTTATACTGCAACGCAGATTGTAACCTGAGGAACGGGCAATGATCCCAGCCAGAAGTGGAGATGTCAGATGGCAATGTTCCGTCTGAAGGCTGCAGAGTTGAAAGGCAGTTACACAGTCTTACCAGGTCCCGAGAGGGAGATGGGTCCGGTAGTAGTCCGCGAAGCAGGGTAGACCGAGAACCCAGGCCTAGTAGATCCGGTAGCAGTCCACGGTGCGAGGTAGGCCATCTATGAAGAGAGAGATGAGACAATGCAGAGACAGAACTGGAGCGATAGTACAATGTTAGGTTCCATATTATGTGCTAGAATCCAAGAAAGAGATCTAGGCATCATAGTGGATAACACATTGAAGTCGTCGGTTCAGTGTGCTGCGGCAGTCAAAAAAGCAGACAGAATGTTGGGAATTATTAGAAAGGGAATGGTGAATAAAACGGAAAATGTCATAATGCCTCTGTATCGCTCCATGGTGAGACCGCACCTTGAATACTGTGTACAATTCTCGTCGCCAATCTCAAAAAAGATATAATTGCGATGGAGAAGGTACAGAGAAGGGCTACCAAAATGATAAGGGGAATGGAACAGCTCCCCTATGAGGAAAGACTAAAGAGGTTAGGACTTTTCAGCTTGGAGAAGAGACGGCTGAGGGGGGATATGATAGAGGTGTTTAAAATCATGAGAGGTCTAGAACGGGTAGATGTGAATCGGTTATTTACTCTTTCGGATAATAGAAAGACTAGGGGGTACTCCATGAAGTTAGCATGTGGCACATTTAAAACTAATCGTAGAAAGTTCTTTTTCATTCAACGAACAACTAAACTCTGGAATTTGTTACCAGAGGATGTGGTTAGTGCAGTTAGTATAGCTGGGTTTAGAAAAGGATTGGATAAGTTTTTGTAGGAGAAGTCCATTACCTGCTATTAATTAAGTTGACTTAGAAAATATCCACTGCTATTACTAACAATGGTAACATGGAATAGACTTAGTTTTGGGGTACTTGCCAGGCTCTTATGGCCTGGATTGGCCACTGTTGGAAACAGGATGCTGGGCTTGATGGACCTTTGGTCTGACCCAGTATGGCATGTTCTTATGTTCTCTAATGCTGGCAGTTGAAGTAGGAGAGAACCCCCGAGGAGTGGAGATCCGGGACGAAATAAGGCCCCCGAGGAGCAGGTACCTTAGACGTCCTAGTTGGTAGCAGATAACCCCGGAGGGTGTAAAGGAGCGAGGCAAGGCCCCTGAGGAGCGGGTACCTAAGTCGTCCTGAAGCGAGAGTACACAGAGCAGAAGCGCCTGGTAATGTAGAGAGATCAATATGGAGGATTCCTTGCTAACTCATATTAGGAATCGTGAATGTAGTTTAAATATCAGAGCTTGTGACGTCAAGAGATGGGGACGCCCCCGAGGTTCCCGCCATGACGCACGTAAAGGATGGGGCTGCGTGCATACGTGTGCTCTAGGTAACTCTGGGAGAAAGATGGCGAACACAATAGCCCATGCTAGATCGGGAGCGCCAGAGGGGTCGGCGTGGAGAAGCAAAGGCAGCCATCTTCCCAAAAGGAACTGAGTCAGGCAGGAAAAAGGTAAACAATAGAGGGCACAACAGCTCCAACTTCAACCACTGGGGCCTGACAAATCCTGCTTCAACCTGCCAAGTCCCCAATACTACCATGGGGCCAGACACATCCTAGTCCAGCCTGCCATGTCTCCAACACCATCTCTAGGACCAGACACATTCTGCCTCAGCTTCCAATGACCCCAACCCCACCACAGGGGCCGGCCTCATCCTGTTTCAGCCTGCCATATCTCCAATATTACCGCTAGGACCAGACACATACTGCTTCAGCTTGCCATGTCCCCAAAATCACCATGGGGCCAGACACATCCTGCTTCAGCCTGCCATATCTCCAACACCATCTCTAGGTCCAGGCACATCCTGCCTCAGCTTGCCACATCTCCAACATTACCATTAGGACCAGAATATCCTGCTATAGCCTGCCATGTCCCCCAAACCACCACTAGGGCCAGACACATCCTTCTTCAGCCTTCCATGCTCCAACACAGTAACTGGGGCTAGATATATTCTGCTTCAGCCTGCCACTCTCAAACCACAACCATTGAGACCTGACACATCCTGCTTCAGCATGCCATGCTCAGCCACAGAAACTGGGCCCTGACACATCCTGCTTCAGTTTGCTATGCTCCATCCACAACCACTGGGGCCTGACATATCCTGCTTCAGCCTACCATTTCCAAATACCAACACTGTGGCCTGAAACATCCTGTTTCAGTCTGCTATGCTCCAACCACAAGCACTGGGTCCAAACATATCTTGTTTCAGCCTGCCATCTCCTCAATGCCCCCTCTAGGGCCTTAAAAATCCTGTTTCAGCCTGCTATATCCTCAATACTACCCTTTGTGCTAGACAAATCCTGCTTCACTCTCCCATGCTCTAACCACAACCACTTTGAACAGACACATCCTGCTTCAGCCTGCCATGCTCCATCCACAACCAACTGACATATCCTGATTCAGCCAGCCATGCTCTAACCAAAACCACTGGATTCTAACTCATCCTGATTGAGCCTGCCATATCCCCAACACCACCACTGGGACCAGACACATCCTGTTTCAACCTGCCATACTCCAACCACAATCACTGTGACCAGACACATCCTGTTTCAGGCAACCATATCCCCAACACTACCACTAGAGCCTGACATATCATGCTTCAGCCTGCTATCAACCCAACACCACCTTTAGGGTCAGACACAACCTGCTTTAGCCTGCTTTGCTCCAGCCACAAAAAATGGGGGCTGACATATCCTGCTTCAAGCTGCCATGTTCCCAACATCTCCAAATGGGCCAGATATATCATGATTCAGACTGCTATGCTCAAACCACAATCACTATGATCTGACACATCCTGCTTCAGCCAGCCATATCCCCAACATCACCACCACTAGGGCCAGACAAATCCTGTTTCAGACTGCCTTCCTCCAACTACAACCACTGGGGCCTGACACAACCTGCTTCAGCCTGCCATGCCCATAATACTGCCACTAGGATCAGACACATCCTGCTTCAGCTTGCCATGCTCCAACCACAACCACTGGGGCCTGACATATCCTGCTTCAGGTTGCTATGTCCTTAACAGCACCAAATGGGCCAAATATATCCTGCTCAGCCTGCAATGCTCCAAACACATCCACTGGGGCCTGACATTTCCTGCTTCAGCCTGACATGTCTTAACACCACCATGGGGCTAGACACATATAGCTTCAGCCTGCTATGTCTCCAACACAAACAATAGGGCCAGACAAATTCTGCTTCACTCTTCCATGCTCTAACCACTATAATTGGGATAGACATATTCTGCTGCAGCCTGCCATACTCAAAGCATAACCACTGAGACTTGACACATCCTGCTTCAGCCTGCCATGCTCCAACCATGACCACTGGGGCCTGACATATCCTGCTTCAGCCTGCCATGCTCGGTGCAAGAGGACAATGTTGTGTCCGTCGGTGCCCGACGCCCTCACTCCGCTCTCCTTTCCTCTCTGCTGCCTCCCTCTCCGTCCGTGGAAGACTGGTTACTGCGGCATTCTCCTGCCACTTGTCCTCGGGCGTTCCCGGACCGGCTTGACGCTGCAACCGCCATGTTTCCTGGAGGCCTAGGGGCACGCGCGCGGCACGGCCCCAATTAAAGTACCGGCATTGGCACGAACCTCGGGGGAGTCCCCCGAAGATGACGTCAACCGCGACGGATATTTAAGGTCTTAGAATTTGCTAACACATCGAGTTAGCAAGGACATGGATTGACAACGGACTCGCCTTGTCTGTCTAAGCTACTCTGCCTCCTCGGAATTACCAGAGGTAGCCGCTCTTCGGGGGCCTCGCTCTCTCCTTGTTTTTTCAGCTGACAGTCTGGAACCGGTACTCTCTCCTCGAGGGCCCTCATCCCAGACTTACTTTGTATATTCTTCTGCCTGAAAGTCTTCACTACCAACTATCTCAGCTACATCAGTGAGTTACCATCGTTCTCTCTGAGCTTTCCCTGGAATCAGGTACTCGCTCCTCGAGGGCCTATACTTTCCAGCTCCTGGGCTTCATTGGGACATTGTTGAGTGTTACATCTGCATAACCTGCCTACTCACTATTTCTTAGTCTCTCTTCAGCTCAGCCTCCAGGGATCGCTGTTCCAGTATCTGAGGGACTACAGCCCAGCCGGGCATTCCAGCTCACTACTGCCACCTCTGGTGGTTCAGTATACTGTCTAATAAAGAACTAGTGTGTGTTTATCTCCTAACTCTGAGTTTGACCAGTGGTCCCTCTTGGGATCATTCCCCATGGGCGTGGTCATCTGCCACTGGTCCAAGGATCCACCCTCAACTATCTGATTGCTCCTCCCATCAGGCATCAGATTAATAACAGATTGCTAACTCCCAAGCAGATTCTCAACAGACAATGAACCACCTAGAGAGCAGGTCCTTGCTATGCCAGGTTGATACTATATGATAATGAGACCTTCCTCCTCCAAGGTAGCACCAGGGCTACCAGACTGAAGTTGGGACTTTGCTTCTATCTACCTGACTGTCTCATCTATATATCTCTCTGTCTGCCTCAACTCCTCCAGGTCTGCCACTCTATCCTCCAGGCTCAAGAAAGCCCTTGAGCCTGTGTGAAAGAGGTAGTGTGCTTGTGAGAGAGAAAATGAGATCCTGTATGTGTGATTGAGGGATTGCATGTGGATGAGAGAAAAGGGGGATCCTGTGTGTGTGTGTGTGTGTGTATATATATATAAAAGAGAGGGTGTGCCTGTGTGAGGGGGTGTGTATGTGCAGGAGAGAGAAGGAGCCTAGGTGATGGGGTTTTTGTGTGCAAGAGAGAGGGAGCTTATGTGAGAGTATGAGTGTGTATGAGAAGGACAAAGAGAGCCTGTGTGAGGGGGTGGTTGTGTGCGAGAGTGGGACACAGAACCACTGTGAGAGTGCATGTGTAAGAGAGAAAGAGGGAGCCTGTTTGAAAGGGAATGTATATGTGTGTGGGTGCATGTGTTTATGAGAGGGACAGTGTAAACCTGTGTGTGGGCCTGAATGAGAAAGGGGTCAAAGTATGGAAGTGGAGGCTTGGAGCTTTGGGGGGGGGGGGGGAATAGAATGGAAGGACTTGAGCATGAAGAGAGAGAGTATAGTGGAGTGCAAAGGAGTTGGGGCCTAAAACAGCAGAGTGAAAGAGGTCTGGCCAGGGGAGTAGGGAGAGAAATTGAAGGGACCCTCTTTCAGTGTACTTCTAGGGGAATTCTGCTCAAAATATTTAAAATTCTACATCTTTGAATAATAACTGTTCTGATTCACACTCTACATTAATTACTTAAAGACTGTGATGTGTATTGTGTTATTTTAACTAATATAGATTATGCAGAATTTTTCAGAATTTTAAACTCTTGTGTGTAAAATTTTAAATTTTGTATGTAAGTTAACTTAGGGAATAGCCACTGCTATTAATTGCATCAGTATTCACTAATCACTAACCAACCTCTTTCCCTTTTCAACAATTCACCAACTTGAGCGTACAAGGGAATCCTTGTGCGGTGGTAATCTTGTACGGAGGTATTTGATGAGGATAACCGATTTGCAGTTATCCTTTCTTTTACCTCCGTCTATTATTCTTTTTATTAAGGTCAAAAATATTTTTTAAGTGCTCTTTCGTGCAATTTTTCTTAAAATCCCTTCTCCCCTGCTGCTTTTCCGACCCACTGCTAGTCTTTCGTCATACTTATCAAGGTCATCGCCTTTGTTGATTTCTCATGGGATGATTTCTCATGGGTACGGAGCTGCTCCGTACCCATGAGAAATCAACCCATGAGAAATCAACAAAGGCGATGACCTTGATAAGTATGACGAAAGACTAGCAGTGGGTCGGAAAAGCAGCAGGGGAGAAGGGATTTTAAGAAAATTGCACGAAAGAGCACTTAAAAAATATTTTTGACCTTAATAAAAAGAATAATAGACGGAGGTAAAAGAAAGGATAACTGCAAATCGGTTATCCTCATCAAATACCTCCGTACAAGATTACCACCGCACAAGGATTCCCTTGTACGCTCAAGTTGGTGAATTAATTGCATCAGTAGCATGAGATCTTCTTAGTGTTTGGGTAATTGCCAGGTTCTTGTGGCCTGGTTTGGCCTCTGTTGGAAACAGGATGCTGGGTTTCATGGACCCTTGGTCTGACCCAGCATGGCAATTTCTTATGTTCTTATGGACTCGTTCTCTGAGAGACAGGAGCTCTTTGCACTGGATGCACATGTACAATTTCTCATCGGCGGGTAAAAAAATCATACATGTAACACTTGATATAAAAAACAGGGAGGCCCCCCTCTTGCTGTTGCACTGCTGCCTTCATCTTACATTTGTTCAGTTCCTAGTTAAGTTTTAGGTTGCTATGGGAGTAGGACTACGTACAATTAGTAGTAACCCACAAGGGAATGATTAAACTCTTGTTAAGGTGTGGGGAATTTCTGAATTTAAATTAAAAGGCTGATTTTTTTTTTTTTTTTTAAGTGTGAAAGTGTCACCTGCCTATAAATTAAAGAATGAGTTAGGAGTGGGTGGGAGCGGTGGGAAAAACCAAACACACAAACTTCTGTTTTTGCCTGCCTTTCTGACCACCTATTTAATACAAACACACAAACATCTGTTTTTTGCTTGCCTTTCTGACTACCAAGTCATAAGAACATAAGAATATAAGAAGTTGCCATACTGGGTCAGACCAAGGTTTGAAGCAGACAGATTAGGAAAAGAAGGAAAAGCATGAACCAGCAGTTGAGGAATATGGGACCACACTTAGGGGCTGTAGATCAACTAGAGAGAAGGTGGAAATGTGCAGCAGGGCCAGTTAGACATAGTGAAGTCAGGATATTAGATGCATTCTCCAGAGGTATTAGAGTAGGAGGAGTGGTAGAAATCATCCAGCAACTTTCTCCTTATTGGCTGTCTCCCCATGAACCAACATCTTCATCAATCCCATGCACCAGCAGTCTAACAGTGTTGCCTGTGTAAGGGTGTTAGAAAAGGTATGTTCAGTTCAGGCAATGTCCCCTGAGTGCCATATTTAACAAGCAAACCATGCAACTGTTTGCTTTATATTCATTAGCTGGGCCAAGTGGTCATAAAGAAGCAGTATGTAGTATACCTCTCTCCTGCCTCACAAGGGCTAGCCTTTCATCAAAGGCATAATTCTACATCAGATGAATGACAAAAAGAAATCCCTTACAAGATCAACTCTAACCAGAGATGTAAAAAACCTACCATTCCAGTTTCACCTGTACCATACTGGAGGAGCAGGCTATGCAGCCTTCAGATCTTGTGTGGGCC
This sequence comes from Rhinatrema bivittatum, assembly GCF_901001135.1. Classification (NCBI taxonomy): domain Eukaryota; kingdom Metazoa; phylum Chordata; class Amphibia; order Gymnophiona; family Rhinatrematidae; genus Rhinatrema; species Rhinatrema bivittatum. The sequence continues at coordinate 303,784,279 of NC_042616.1, forward strand.
CATTTCACCTGACTTACGTTACTGGTCTTGTATTCTGCACACCTGAAGCTGTTCCATATATGAGTTAATACAAAGAGGGGCCACGTTAGCAGATTCCAGCCAATCCTGACAGCAAACATTATACCTGCTGTTTGATGTGAAGTGTCACTGTCAGCATCTCTTTTACCTCCGTAGGATCCCAAAGAGAATTGGTGGGAGGGCGTTTGTACAGAAAGGAGTTTTAATATTCCATCACTACATGGGCAGACTTTTAACGCAGTTAAGAATGTGCTTTAACAAGAGCAACCAAATACACGCATTACTAAGCTTTCTATTTTAATTAGTTATGCGCCTATCATTTACCCGCAAATTTGCCGGCCAGTCTCATGCATATATACACACTAATTATGCTCATAATATCCGCACATGAGTCTCGTGTGCATGGAGGAATACGCATACTACGTGTCTTTGGGGGATAAAAGCAGGGACAGGTACCAGCTTTTTCTTTCCACCATTTCTCAGGTGCGTGCAGCCCAGATACGAAAGCTCAACTTTCTGCTAGGGTAGTTGATATGCTGGTGAAGGGAGTGATGAGAAAACACAGTGTTCTCTTTGGGGCAGCAGAAAAAAGTATGGGATCTTATCACAAAGAGTAAATCTAAAACAGAATGTTAGGAATTATTAAGAAGGGAATGGTTAATACAACGGAAAATGTCATAATACCTCTATATCTCTCCATGGTGAGACCGCACCTGGAATACTGTGTACAATTCTGGTTGCTGCATCTCAAAAAAGATATAGTTGCGATGGAGAAGGTACAGAGAAGGGCGACCAAAATGATAAAGGGGATGGAACAGTTCCCCTATGAGGAAAGGCTGAAGAGGTTACGGCTGTTCAGCTTGGAGAAGAGATGGCTGAAGGGGGATATGATAGAGGTCTTTAAGATCATGAGAGGTCTTGAATGAGTAGATGTGAATCGGTTATTTACACTTTCGAATAATAGAAGGACTAGGGTGCATTCCATGACGTTAGCAAGTAGCACATTTAAGACTAATCGGAGAAAATTCTTTTTCACTCAACGCACAATAAAGCTCTGGAATTTGTTGCCAGAGGATGTGGTTAGTGAAGTTAGTGTAGCAGGGTTCAACAATGCTTTGGATAAGTTCTTGGAGGAGAAGTCCATTAATGGCTATTAATCAAATTTACTTAGGGAATAGCCACTGCTATTAATTGCATCAGTAGGATGGGATCTTCTTAGTGTTTGGGTAATTGCCAGGTTCTTGTGGCCTGGTTTGGCCTCTGTTGGAAACAGGATGCTGGGCTTGATGGACCCTTGGTCTGACCCAGGATGACAATTTCCTATGTTCTTATGTTCTTATCTTATCACAAAGAGTAAATCTAGGAAAGAAGTTGTGGCAAAATCAACACTATGTTCAAGAACAGCGGAAGTGTGGGGAAATTGAGCCACATGTGACATGACTTGCAGCGTGCTGTGAAGAGGAAACAAGCCAGGTTGTGTGCTGAGAGGACAGACAGCCAAGTTACATTCATGGTAGCAGAGTCGATTGTGTTGTTTACCTTAGCAGAGTCCACTGTGAGTAGGGTGGTAGAACTGGACACCTCTCAGCCAGAGCAGCAGCAGGGAAGCACTGTCTCTAAGACACAAAGTCTTACTGTATGTCAAGAGATAGTTTTCTACATGGTGTATAGGTTTTGTGCCTAAAGCAGATCTTTTTAGAATTATGATGGAGGGCACATGTGCCCACAGAGAAGAGCTAGATTCACCCCTTGGCTAGAGAGTCCCAGGTTTGTAGTCTTGGGCACTACACTATTAGAAAGGTATTTATGTATGCAGTATCTAGCATGATACTATATATGGACTTATGTGGCATATATATCTGTATGGCCATATGACCTAGTGATGTGCACTTTCCTCTCCACTCCCAGCCCAGGTAATTGGAACATTCCTAACTCCTATAACTTGAATGTGAGAGATGATCTTGCAGGGCTCCACATCTAGAGGCAGAAAGCCACGCTTGTAAAGAGTGTATGCAGATTCTTGTTGCCCTCTGTAGCTAGGCAGGACCTGTAACTGTGTGTATTGGGAGGGAAGCCATGTTTGGAAGAGAACCATTTTAGATATTTTCACTCTAGTATCTGAGGTGCTGAAAGGGGGCTTGGGGATCTGTACTGATTGTGCACATGGAAACTCCAGAGATACGGACACACCTCTATGATTTGCAAGTAAAACTGGTTCCATTTTCCCTGTTGCAGTGAGCCACCAGGAAGAACAGCCAGGGCCAAGCAGGCTGCAACGGCCTTGGTGCCAAATATGCCAGCTCTCTGATTTTTATTTATCTAAGGAGGAGATGGGTCAGGAAGGCATAACCATGAGAGATCAGGTGGATGAGCCATGTGGTAAGGCAGAGGAAGAGCTGGAGTAGGCAACGAAGAAGGAGTCAGAGGAGAAAGAGCAGCAAGCTGATATGGAATCCTCTACTGCTGAGGAAGGTGGTGACCAGCACACGTCCAAGCCAGGCCAGATGAGTGCCTCCTGATCTCCCTGAATGCCCGTTTCCTGGAGGAGGAGGGGGCCCTGTGGGCAGAGCTTCACAGTTTGCAGGTGCAATGCAGGAGGAAGGAGAAGCTCTGAGGCAGGAAATGCATGGCATCAGAGAGGAGCTTCATGAGCAGACAGCCACTTGGACAGAGCAGCTCGAAAGATTGGCCCCTAGCCAGCCATAGCTACCACCAGCTGCACTGTCCCAAACTAGCAGATCCTCCTACAGCAGCTTCCTCATGAGCCTGGTTCCTTTGATGGACTTGTACTGAGGAGGAGGTTGAGAGAAGGGCAGTGCAAAAGTCCCTGCATGCCCAGCTACAACAAAATGAGGAAGAAAAAAACATTACTGCTATTTGGTTATGCACTTAGTCAAGCACCTTTAAATAAAAGCACTGTCATCACCAACAAAAATAATCTTTGTATCAGAGGTTTCCTTTCCTCTATAGCCAGACTTTGACCATGGCAATGTAACATTTACAATTCCTCTTGACTGAGCTCTTAAGAACAAAAAAATATGCCATACTGGGTCAGACCAAGGGTCCATCAAGCCCAGCATCCTGTTTCCAACAGTAGCCAATCCAGGCTACAAGCACCTGGCAAGTACCCAAAAGCTAACTATATACCATGCTACTGATGCTAGTAAAGCAGTGGCTATTTTCCAAGTCAACTTGATTAATAGCAGGTAATGGACTTCTCCTCCAAGAACTTATCCAAACCTTTTATAAACACAGCTATACTAACTGCACTAACCACATCCTCTGGCAACAAATTCCAGAGTGTAATTGTGCGCTGAGTGAAAAAGAACTTTCTCCAATTAGTTTTAAGTGTGCTACATGCTAACTTCATGAAGTGCCCCGTAATACTTCTATTATCCGAAAGAGTAAATAACTGATTCACATTTACCCATTCTAGACCTCTCATGATTTTAAACACCTCTATCATATCCCCCCTCAGCTATCTCTTCTATTCCATTTCCTCCTCTTCTTCTTCATCTGTATTCTCTGGCAGTCCCTCTAGAAGAGGGTTGTAGAGAAAGCATTCCCCAGATCAGTCCAGATAGTGGAAGCATGTTTTCAGCAGGCTGAAGGTTCTCTCGATGACTGCTTTGGTCATCCATTGGGCCCTGTTGTATCACATCTCTGCTGCATTCTTTGGGGTGAACACAAGCATCGTGAGCCAGGTTTCAAGGGGCTAGCTTCTGTCACATGTAAGGGAGAAACCAGAGCAGAACAGTAATATTGGCTTTCAGGTTGGACAGGACATTAGGGAATTCAGCTGGGTCAGAACTCTCCTCTGGGACAGGCAGATGTGGGATGGATACCCACAGAGGAGGCAGATTGTGATAAGTGTTATCAAAGGATTGTTTCCTACCTAGTAGCCAGCACCCTGAGATGTGTCCTTCCTGGAAGCGATCATGAATTCCTGACTGCGAGAGGATGTAGGCAATGTGAGTGGATCCAGTAAACTTGATGTCCAAAATGAGGCCCTTAGCATCACAGAACACCTGCATATTGAGGGAATGGAAGCCCTTGTGATTGCAGTAGGTGGCCTCCTCTCCCCCTTTTGTCCTTATAGGGATGTGTGTGCAATCAATCGCCCCAGGACAGAGTGAAAACATGTCACCTGATAGAAACCTTGCATGAGTTGTTCTTGGTGCTGTCTGCTCTGAGGGAAGGATATATACTGGTGAGTTCTCCTTTGCAAGCTGGCCAACACCAGATTGATACACATGGAGATGGCAGACTGGCTTATGCCAGTCATGACCCCCAGAGGAGTTTGGAAGGTGCCAGTAGCAAAAAGTGCTAGGGCAGTGGTTATCTTGAGAGGTGATGGCAAGACATGGCCTGTCTTGCTGGTGGGTTGTAGGTCCGCCTGTAACTGCTAGCGTAGGTACTGTATGGTTTCCTTATTAAGCTTGAATCTACAAATGACTACCTCCTCTGACAGATCTAAAAGCTGAATCCATGACCTGTAGACTTTGTGTGCGAGATACCTTCTCCTCCTCCTCCTGTCCTCCCTCTCTCTCCTCCACCTTAAAGCCATGAGTACACATACAGCAATTACAGTCATTTCACTATGAAAGTGAGTCCTCCTGTTGCAAACCCCTTAATATGTTACTACTACTCCCTCTCTAACCCACCCCAATGTGTCCCAGTCAGCACTGGAGGTCCTATCTCCCCCCCCCCCCCAGCAATTCCTGCTTCCACTTGTCGAGAGAAGGTGGCCTAGCAAATAACAAGAGGCAAATTGAAAGTCTCTCTGGCGCCATGTGCGTAAACCCCCAGTAACAAGCTGGTGTGCATATGTGCTTGCATGTCAGAGCTTAGGTCAAATTTAAAATACATCATTACTATAGTCACGGCCCCTCCAAGCCCCTAACACACCCCTTTTGTACGTATGTGCTGTTGCGTGAGCACGTGTATCTACACGCATACATTGAGGATTTTAAAGTTCGTGCTCATCCCACATGGCCCACATATATATCTATGTGGCCGTTTTGGCGCAAGCAAAGTTTTTAGAATTGACCTGACAGTGAGCACAGTAAGTCCAACATCACTCAAAATATTTCTTTTTCTTTTTCTGAGGAAGAAGACTTCAAATTATTACTGTAAATATTATCATTATTATTTTAGAATTAAGGAAACAGACTATCAGAAATAAAAACTAAATTCTTACCCAAGAGCTAGTATAACAACAATGGTAGAGAAATTTACATGTGCATCCCTTGACCTGTCTTAACTCACTCTCATATGTTTTATAGCAACTACAATACATTTCTCAACAATTATGCAACTCATTCTCAGAGATCACAATGGAGCAGTATTCTGGTGTGTTATCACCCAGAATAGTTTTGCAGAGGCAGAAGGTATAAACATAATGGTTTATTGTTGAGCTGAAGACCAAGACAGAATATAATACTTCCTGCAGCAATACAGATGGTAGTTATATACTGTCTAGCAACTGGATTTAAGGTAAGTACATAACATATTCCATACCGGTACACATGGCCTCAGCCATTACAGGGCCAATGCTATCCTCATGGTCTCCCTTTCTTTCCTATTAGTCAGCAAAAGAGCAATACTTCTAAAAAAAAAAAAAAAAAGAAAAGAAAATCCACCTCTCCTTTGTATCACATTCCTCAGTGTACAATGTTTAAGCTGTGCATAGCAAGCAGAATCCTTCTTGTCCTTATAGTGTTACCTGACCTCTCAGAATCTCAAGAACAGTAAGAAATCTATCAGTAAGCACTGCATATCAGAAATTTAGCAAATGTAGCTTTGAGTTAAAGGGTGGGAGGGGAGGCCATAAAACAGACCATGAGAGGAAATGAGAAGGTAAGGCAAGGAGGAAACAGACTTGTAGAGGGATGTAAGGGAGAGAGAAAAAAAGAGAAGGTAAACATAGAAGCCCAGAATACACCCACATGTGTTCTCACGTTGGTACTTAAATGCATCCTTTCATACTTGGGCAGGTAAGTTATATGCATGCAATTAATTTCTTACTCTTTCAGTAACAGAAAGCAATTGTATAAAGTGGTTGGCGCAAGTCAAAACCTGTTACTAGTATTATTAGTTCTTCTGGGTTTGGAACCTTGCATCAAATTAGACTTAAGCTCATCTCTCTATTACCAAGAACCACAAATAAAGGCTCTCTGACTCAAAACTTATTTTCCAACCGCAGAAGACCTCAGAGAGGCAAAATGGATAACCACCAAGCCAGATTGTTTGATTAATGTAGACAGGAATCTTATCATCCTTGCCAAGAGATGATTGGAATACTTGTAATCACATTTTGTTTTAAGAATTCAGTTAAGAGAATTAAACGGGTAGGCTTGCCTTATGGTGGTTTTGACAGTACGTCCTAAGGACACCGATTATTGCTGGACAACATAATTTGCCCTTGGGAGAGCAGAAAATGTTGGTCACAAAGGAAGCATAAAACCAATCTGAAACTTGAGAGTTTAGCATGCAATATTAACAGTTGCTATATTTACAGAATAATATTTGGGAATCACTCTTCTGCTATTTGATGCTATGATATTATAGGGAACAATAGCCACTGCTAATATTATTGGATTAAGGGAAATGAGCATTGCATTATCATATCTCACTGTGAAGCACAGTAGCACTTTTAAAATGTATGACTTACTTGCTGGCAATTTTATAAAGAAAAGGACATATTTTTCTAAAAACTAACATTGTGTGAATCACAATCCTTAAATGTGTCAACTTTCCAGAAAAAATTAGTTTTCAAGTTACACCAAAGAGGAAAATTCAGTAAAGTGTGAAATTCAGGCTTTTTATCTTGTCCATTAAAAAAAATGACTTCAAATTTGTCCCCATTTTCCTGCTTTAAACCCACCTTTCTAGACAATATCTTGGAATCTCAATGTCTATTGCTGGTCAAGGGCTAGAGGGAATATCTTGTCCAATAGTAAAATCTGCAATGCCATTTTTCAGCTAGATGGTGTTGCGTGTCCCGGCTTGCGCTTGGTGCCATGGTCGGGCCCCTGCTCACCTCGGGCTCCCCTCCGCAAGGCCTGGTCCATCCTCCCTCATAGCCACAGCCAGCCCCAGGCATCTGCGGGGTCCCGCGACCTATCCCGGGCCTTCAGGGCCTTCGACCTCGCACTGCTCCTCACGTCAGGGCTTGGCGTCCTCTCTGGCGTTGGGTCTTCCCTTAGGCATGCGTGCGCGTGGAACCCCTGACCTTTTAAAGGGCCAAGCGTGGGAAACTCCTCCGTGGCATGCAATGATGATGTCACCTGAGCCCTGTATATAAGGCAGGGCTCAGGCTCCAGTTCCTTGCCTTGGCAAACGGGTCGTCTCATTGATGAGAAGCCAGTTGCCGTCCTGTGTTCCTGCATTCCTTGTTCCTTGCCTGTTCCAGTGTTCCTGTGTCTTCCAGTGCTCCTGTGCTCCTGTGTCTTCCAATGATCCTGTGTTCCTGTATTTTCCAATATCCTGCATTCCTGTGTTTCTGTGGTCCTTCCTGTGCTCCAGTGTCTGTTCCTGTTCCTGTCCTTCTTCCCAGGTTGTACCTTCTCAGACTGATTCTCGGTACTGACCTCGGCTTGCCTCTGACCACGCTTGGACCGCTGCCTGGAACTGACCTCTGCTTGCCTCTGACCATGTTTGGACTGCTGCCTGGAACTGACATCTGCTTGCCTCTGACCACGTTGGACCACTGCCTGGAACTGACCTCTGGTTGCTACTGACCCACGTTGGACCGCTGCCTGGAACTGACCTCTGCTTGATACTGACCATGCTCGGACTGTTACTTGGAACTGAGTTTTGCTTTGGCTGACCACCCTCGGATGGATACCCTGGCTTTGACCCTTGTGGTCTACTCGGACACTCTCTTTGCTTCTCCCCTGACAACCAGGTCCGCCTGCTTTGATGATAACCGTGGCCGCTACAAGCTAGACCATTAGGTGCTGCCTATCCTGTTCAGAGGACCTCCAGTTTCCAGTTCCCTTCCATTGGCCTCCGGTATACTCTGCTCTGGTCTAGCTCACCTATTCTCCATTAGTTTTTACTGTTCAATGTAAAGCGCCATGCCGTGCGTTTGTTTTGCGTTACAATGTGAACCGATATGATATCCTGGATGAATGTCGGTATATAAAAATTTTAAATAAATAAATAAATTAGCCGTGCTCCCTTGCTCGTGGTGGGCACACCTCTCTGCTACCTCTCTGGGAGACCCTCCGAGGCCCACCTAAGCCCAGGCGGTCCAGGTATCCAAGGTCCCAACCCGCGGAAACTCCGGACTGTTGTTGGTGAAGCTCCAGCTTGCCTCTGTCTCCTCGTGTGCTCTGCCTCCTGGCAGCAGGCACCCTCTGGGACTTCCATGAGGGCCATACCAATCCTGCACCAGGCCAAGGGTCCACCTCCAGTGCAACAGATTGCCAAGGCCATGGACTCGGCGGAGTCCTCCTCCTTACAGGCCATTCGGCCACAACTCGAGGAGTCCGCCCTGGCCAACCCTGGCCAACCCAGGGACTCTTGCCATCAACGCTTCCTCTACCTCAACACCCTCAGGGGCACTGCTGGCCCTCCCAGCTCCTCCCCGTTTCATTGGGGATCCTTGTCTCTGTTGGGGTTTTATCAACCAGTGTTACATGCAGTTTTCACTCCAGCCTTCTTTGTTCCGAGATGAAGTAATAAAGATCACTTTTATCCTTTCCCATTTGGAGGGGAAGTCCTGGCATGGGCCTTTCCACTTTGGGAGAGTTCTGACTCTGTACTCCAGCAGCTCCCTCAATTTATTTCCACGTTCCGGTGCACCTTCAATGACCCAGGGCGACAAGCGGTCACCAGCCACCATCTCCTCCACCTTCGTCAGAGATCCCATTCCCTATCAGAATACACCGTGGAGTTCCATACCCTGGCTATGGAATTGGGATGGCAGGAAGATGGCCTGCGGGCCCTCTATCTCGAGGGCTTGTCATCTGCCCTGAAGGACGAAATGGCAGCCCGAGAGATCCCCACGTCATTGGAGGACCTCATCACTTTAGTTGGGTGGATTGACCATCGCCTCCGAGAACGGCACCGGGAGGTAAGACCCCGCTGACGACCGGCCCTGGAACCACCTCGGTCCGCTAGCCCCAAATCAAGGGCAAAATCAGCAGCTTTCCCATCAAAGGAAGAACCAATGCAAATAAACTGCGGTCATCTTACTCCCGAGGAACAACTCCAAAGACAGAAGTTCACTCTGACTCTACTGTGGAGGTCCTGGTCACCTTATCCAGACATGTCCGGTGCGTCCAGGAAATTCCAAAGCCTAAGCCGGCGGGGGTCCTGAGCTTGGGTACTACAGTCACCGGCCTTCAACTCCTGCTACCTGTCTCCCTCCTCAGGGAGGCATACTCCTTCTCCACCACCATCCTCATGGATACTGGGACTGGTAGGATTTCATTCTTGAAGAACTAGTTAAGCTACTTCAAGTCCCGACTCAACACCTTGAAGTGCCATTGCATATTGCCTCCATCCATGGAGAACCTTTACCTGATTGCATCACTCATCACACTCTATCCATCCGACTGACCGTAGGGATAACCCTCCTGATCCTCAAGCGGTCAGTAAACCCTATTGTCCTCGGTCTACCATGGCTACAATTACACTCCCCACACTTCGATTGGGAGTCGCTTCAACCTACCCAGTGGGGGCCTTGATGCCAAATCCACTGCCTACAGGATGTCCCCGTCCGTTCCAGTGCTCACATCCATGCCCCTTCCAGGGCTATCTACACCCTATGTGGACTACCAGGATGTATTCTCCAAGCAAGAAGCTGACATCTTACCCCCCCCCCCCACTCCAAAGTTCAACTGCCCAATCGAACTACTACCTGGCAGTACTCCTCCCAAGGGCAGAACCTATCCGCTCTCACTTCCTGAGACCCAAGCTATGTCCGCATATATTAAGGAAAACCTAGCCAAAGGTTTCATTAGACCCTCAACATCTCTGGCAGGTGCCAGGTTCTTTTTTGTGACGAAAAAGGATGGTACATTAAGGCCATGTATTGACTACCGAGGCCTGAATGCATTTACCCGCAAGGACTGGTACCCACTCCCGCTCATCAGCAAGCTGTTTGATCGGCTCCAGATGATAACTTGGTCCGCATACAACCCGAGGATATATGGAAAACCACATTTAATATGCGAGATGGACACTAAGGGGCGGATTTTCAGAGCCCTGCTCGCGTAAATCCGCCCAAAACCGGGCGGATTTACGCGAGCAGGGCCCTGCGCACCGGGAAGCCTATTTTACATAGGCCTCCCGGCGCACGCAGAGCCCCGGGACTCGCGTAAGTCCCGGGGTTCTCCGAGGGGGGCGTGTCGGGGGCGTGTCGGGGGGCGGGCCCGGTCGTCGTGGCGTTTCGGGGGTGTGTCGGCAGCGTTTTGGGGGCGGGTACGGGGGCGTGGCTACGGCCCGGAGGCGTGGCCGCACCCTCTGTACCCGCCCCCAGGTCGCGGCCCGGCGCACAGGAGGCCCACTGGCGCGCGGGGATTTACGCCTCCCTCCGGGAGGCGTAAATCCCCCGACAAAGTTAAGGGGGGGGTTTAGACAGGGCCGGGCGGGTGGGTTAGGTAGGGGAAGGGAGGGGAAGGTGAGGGGAGGGGCAAAGGAAAGTTCCCTCCGAGGCCGCTCCGATTTCGGAGCGGCCTTGGAGGGAACGGGGTAGGCTGCGCGGCTCGGCGCGCGCCGGCTATACAAAATTCATAGCCTTGCGCGCGCCGATCCAGGATTTTAGTGGATACGCGCGGCTCCGCGTGTATCTACTAAAATCCAGCGTACTTTTGTTTGCGCCTGGAGCGCAAACAAAAGTAGGCTATTCGCGCGCCTTTTAAAATCCGCCCCTAAGAGTATGTAGTAATGCCCTTTGGGCTATGCCATCTTCCAGAGGATGATGAATGAGATCTTCCAAGATCTCCTATACTCCTTTGTTGTTGTCTATTTGGATGACATCTTGATCTTTTCCAAGGATCTGGAGTCTCATCACTCTCATGTTCAGACCATTCTTCAGTGACTCAGGGACCACCATCTCTATGCCAAACTTGAAAAATGACTTTTTGAGCAGTCTAGTCTCCCATTCCTGGGTTGCATCATTTCCAGCCAAGGATTCACCAAGGACCCAGATAAACTCCAAGGTATTCGTGATCATGACTGGCCTCAGCCGGTTGGTCTGTGGGCCTTACAAAGGATTCATGAACTATTACCATCATTTTATCGCAGACTATTCTACGCTGGCAGCTCCACTCACTGCCATGACTAAGAAAAAATGTGATCTCTGGGAGTGGAGTTCCAAAGCCCAGTCCACCTTCCAGGCACTTAAAGGCACCTTCCAGGTGCCTTTGCACCTTCCAGGCACTTTGTACCGGCCCATGTCTCCACCATCCAGTTCCGAACCGCCTCTTCATCATTGAGGTTGACGCATCTGCCATTGGTGCCGGAGTGGTCCTTAATCAATACTCCTCTAAGGGAGCCCTTGTTCCTTGTTCTTTTTACTCTCACAAGTTTTCACCCATTGAATGCAACTACATAATTGGGGATCGCGAACTCCTGGCCATGAAGTTGGCCCTCCAAGAGTGGTGCTCCTGGCTCGAGAGGGCCCAGCAAAAGTACACCATTTACACCGGTCATAAAACTTTGGAACATCTAAAAAAGGCCCAACTACTAAGTGCAAGACAGGCCTGTCTTCTTCGTACGTTTCAACATTGAACTGCGCTACCACCTGGCTGAGAAGAATCTCCGGCCGACGTACTCTTGCGGTCAGTAGAGCCGGAAGATACTCCTGAAACACCAATGCATATTATTGATCCCACTTGTATTTCCATCGCTGTTACCCCCACTGTGCCCGCTGGTAAGATGGTGGTGCCTCGCCGCCTCTGAGAGTTAGTTCTCCATTGGGCCAATGACTCCTGTCTCGCCAGCCATCCCGGCCAGGCCCGAACCCTCGAGATGCTCCGCAGACACTACTGGTAGGCTACCATGGTGAAGGACCCCCGAGACTACATAGACTCTTGCCCTGTCTGTGTACAACAAAAGCCTTCCACTGGACGTCCATGGGGGCTTCTTCACCCTCTCCTGGCACCCACTGAACCCTGGACCAGTCTTTCTACAGGCAAAAAAACAAAGAGACAACCTTATGCCGTGGAAAGATTTTATTAATTTATTCTAATACAGAAGGGAGGGGGTACTGTTGCGCATCCCGACCGCGCTTGTACCACGGTCGGACCTGCTCACCTTGGGCTCCCCTCCGTAAGGCCTGGTCCATCCTCCCTCACAGCCTCCCTCACAGCTGCAGCCAGCACCCGGCGTTTGCAGCATCCACAGCCTATCCCGGGCCTTCAACCTCTCACTGCTCCTCACGTCAGGGCTCGGCGTCCTCGCTGGTGTTGGGTCTGCCCCTAGGAGCATGCAGAACACATAAGAACATACATAAGAACATAAGAAATTGCCACGCTGGGTCAGACCAAGGGTCCATCAAGCCCAGCATCCTGCTTCCAACAGAGGCCACTGAGAAAAACTATTCCATTAGGGATCGGGAACTTCTGGTTATCAAGCTAATCTTCGAAGAATGACTACACCTCCTGGAGAGACCCAGACACCGCTTCACTATGATCATCAATCACAAGAATCTCTTCTACTTCCCCAGAAGCCCAGAGACTAAATCTTTTCTTTTCATCCTTATTCTTCACCCGACCTTTTAAAGGGCCAAGCGTGGGAAACGTCTCCATGGCGCATGACGATGACGTCACCTGAGCCCTGTATATAAGGCAGGGCTCAGGCTCCAGTTCCTTGCCTTGGCAAACGGGTTGTCTCATTGTTGAGAAGCTAGTTGCCATCCTGTGTTCCTGCGTTCCTTGTTCCTTGCCTGTTCCAGTGTTCCTGTTCCAGTACTTGTTCCTGTGTTCCTGCGTTCCTGTGTTCCTGTGTCTTCCAGTGCTCCTGCGTTCCTGTGTCTTCCAGTGCTCCTGCGTTCCCGTGTTCCCGTGGTCCTTCCTGTGCTCAAGCATCTGTTCCTGTTCCTGTCCCGCTTCCCAGGATGTACCTTCTCGGACTGATTCTCGGTACTGACCTCGGCTTGCCTCTGACCACGCTTGGACTGATTCACGGTATTGACCCCTGTTTGCCTCTGACCACGTTTGGACCGCTGCCTGGAACAGACCTCTGCTTGCCTCTGACCACATTGGACTGCTGCCTGGAACTGACCTCTGCTTGCTACTGACCATGATCGGACTGTTACCTGGAACTGACCTTTGCTTTGGCTGACCACACTCAGATGGATACCCTGGCTTTGACCCTTGTGCTCCACTTGGACACTCTCTTTGCTTCTCCTGTGACCACCAGGTCCGCCTGCTTTGATGCTACCCGCGGCCTTCTACAAGCTAGACCACTAGGTGCTTCCTATCCTGTCCGGAGGACCTCCAGTTCCAGTTCCCTTCCATTGCTCTGGTATAGCTCACCTATTCTCCACTAGCTGCGCATCCTTGTTTGTGGTGGGCACACCTCTCCGCTACCTCTCCGGGAGACCCTCTGAGCCCTACCTAAGCCCAGGCGGTCTGGGTACCCAAGGGCCCAACCCGTGGAAACCCTGAAATGTTATTGGTGAAGCTCCAGCTTGCCTCTGTATCCTCGTGTGCTCCGCCTCCTGGCAGCAGGTGCCCTCTGGGACCTCCCTGAGGGCCGTACCAATCCTGCGCCAGGCCAAGGGTCCACCTCCAGCGCAACAGATGGTGTCACCACAGTAGCAGCAATCACTTTTTCTCTTTCCTGGACTTTGAATACATTACCTTCATGAAAAGCCTATGACCTGCTGTCTCAGTTGAGCAGGAACACTGAGTCAGAATTGCCCATTATACAGCTGAGCCATGTACTCAGCTCACTACTTTTTAAATTCAAATTCCATTCCCAGCAAGGGAGTGAATCACTTTTGCTCAAGAATTAGAAACATTTCTGCAAAACGTTATACGCCGCCTCAGGCAAATAATTATATTTGTATCCTCTGTTTTATAAAGGTTGGCAAGAGGCCCTATATAGTTTGGAAAATACAGCCAAAAATTCCCTTTAGCTTGCAGGTCCAGGTCTGCTCATGCTCTACAATACAGAATAGAATGTCAGCTTTTCTAAAACATGCAAAAGGACCTTAATCAGTATTTAGACATGCAAAGTAACATTGTTGACATAAGCAAGTTCTAAAATAGGGGGGAGAAAGCACGCAAAGCATTTTTATGACTTGATGTCAGAATAACAGACTGGCAAGAAGCCAAAAATGCTTACCTACACTTCAATCACTGCTTTGTCTCACTTAAATATCTTCTGAAAAACGTGCCCCTACTCAATAGAAAGCATTGAGAGAAACAGGAGGATTTAAAAAGCACAGAGCAAACGTCTATGACCCAGAAATTTGTTATAATTCACAGAAAACTAATGTACAATAAAAATAAAACTAGAGCTGCATTGTCCATTAAAAAGATACATTGGCTAATCATATAGAAAACTACAACTTACTCTTACATGGAAGAGCCAGCACTTCATCTCTTCTAATGCAACTTCTAATATTAGGTTGTTCTGACAATTCATAGAGCCTTATACAGAGCAACCTACCACTACAATTACTACCAAATGCCTCTGCAAGACTTTTTATAAGGGACAAAGAAATTTGACCATATCACCCCCTCTCTGATAGCTCTACACTGGCTGCCAGTACAAACCAGAATACATTATAAAGTACTAACACTAATTTTTAAGATCATCAATGATAGAAACCCCTGCTTATTTGGTGTGAATCTTCAACCATACACCCCACAGGCGAACACTAAGATTGAAAAGCAAAAGGACTATTAACTGTGCCTACAATGCAAAGTACACATCTATTGCAAATAAGAGACCGAATGCTTTCCATAGCAGGCTCCAGGTTAAGGAATTCTCTACCAGAAACATCATGTCTGACAACAGAAAGAAAGAGTTTCAAATGCGAGCTGAAAACCTGGCTCTTCAAAAATGCATATGATCTAACATAATATATCAAAATGCTAAGAACTACAATATTTAAAAAACATAGATAATATTAGCAGAATGAATGACAAGTAGTGAGTAATATAAAATGCACTAAGACAACTTTCTGACTAATACATGAAGAATATTGAAATCGAAACTGACTTATATATGTATGTATATATGATGACTAGTGAAATGGAAACTATGAAGCAGAAATTGCTATCTAAGCCCTCGAGTTAACATGTTTTGATGTTGTGTTGATCTATGATATGAATACCACTTTTGTAAAACATTGTGATTTTCTTTTGGAGTGACTGTATATAAAATGCTTCAAATAAATAAATAAATACAATGAGAAGGGTAAAGGCAGTGTGAAATGGTGGCCCATTTGCCCTATGCATAAGTTCCATGCTCATCCCTCAGAACGACATCAAACTGAAAAACAGGAAAAGAAAAGCATATGATAAAGAGATAAAATTGCTAAAAAAAATACTGCTTCTCACATTCTCATGTACTTATGCAAGAAAACAAGAGATCTGGTTGAAGACATCCAAAAGATGGGAAAGAAGGGAGAAGTAGTGATCATTGGAGACTTTAATCTGCCAGATGTAGACTGGAGAATCCCTTCTGCTGAATCTAACAATAGTAGAGAAATAGTGGATGCCCTGTAAGAGGCTTTGTTCAAACAAATGGTAATAGAGCCCACAAGAGAGGGAGCTATACTCGATTTAGTACTCACTAATGGAGATAATATCTCTGATGTCCAAGTGGGCGCCCACCTCAGCACGAGTGATCATCAAACGGTATGGTTTCATATCACTCAAAGGATACGGAGAAGAAGCACGAAGACCCGAGTTTTGCAGTTCAAAAACACAGACTTTGAGGATAAGGGGAAGTACCTGGAGGAAGAACTAAAAGGCTGGGAGAATAAGAGAGATATGGATCAACAGTGGACCAAACTAAAAGGAGCAATTATCAAGGCAACTAATCTATATGTTAGAAAAGTAAAGAAAAGCAAAAGAAAAATGAAACCTATATGGTTCTCAAAGGAAGTGGCTGACAAAATAAAAGCTAAAAGAACAGCATTCTAGAAATATAAAGGATCCCAAAGGGAGGAGCACAAAGAAGAATGGGGTAGATTTTCAGACCGCGCGAATAGGCATACTTTTGCTGGCGCATCAGGCGCCAGCAAAAGTACGCGGATTTTAGTAGATACGTGCGGAGCCGCGTGTATCCGCTAAAATCCGGGATCGGCGCGCGCAAGGCTATGGATTCTGTATAGCCGGCGCGCGCCAAGCCGCGCAGCCTACCTCCGTTCCTTCCGAGGCCGCTCCAAAATCGGAGCGGCCTCGGAGGGAACTTTCTTTGCCCTCCCCTCACCTTCCCCTCCCTTCCCCTACCTAACCCACCCGCCCGGCCCTGTCTAAACCCCATCCTTACCTTTGTCGGGGGATTTACGCCTCCCAGAGGGAGGCGTAAATCCCCGCGCACCAGCGGGCCGCTAGCACGCCGGGACGCGACCTGGGGGCGGGTCCGGAGGGCGCGGCCACGCCCCCGGACCGCCCCGGGCCATAACCACGCCCCGGACCCACCCCCAAAACGCTCCCGACACGCCCCCCAAACGGCGCTGCGCTCGGTCCCGCCCCCGACATGCCCCGACACGCCCCCCTCCGAAAACCCCTGGACTTACGCGAGTCCCGGGGCTCTGCGCGCGCCAGTAGGCCTATGTAAAATAGGCTCACCGGCGCGCAGGGCCCTGCTCGCCTAAATCCGCCCGGATTTGGGCGGATTTAGGCGAGCAGGGCTCTTAAAATCCACCCCAATATCTGGTACAACTAAGAAAGTAATCAAGATGGCAAAAAGTCAAGCGGAAGAAAGGATTGCCAAAGAGGTAAGGAGAGGTGACAAAACATTTTTCAGATGCATCAGAGAAAGGAGAAAAGTTCCAAGTGGTATAGTGAAATTGAAAGGTGAAAAGGATGAATGTGTAGAGAGAGACGAAGAAATGGCAGAAATACTAAACAAATACTTCAGTTCTGTGTTCACTAAAGAGGATCCAGGAGAAGGACCATCACTAGTTAACAAGAAACTGGAGGGGAGTAGAGTAGATGTAACTCCATTTACAGAAGAGAATGGATGGGAAGAGCTGGGAAGAGCTGGGAAAACTGAAAGTGGATAAAGCCATGGGGCCTGATGAGGTCCATCCCAGGATACTGAGGGAGCTCAGAGATGTGCTGGCAGGTCCGCTGCATGATCTGTTCAATAGATCACTAGAAACGGGAGTGGTGCCGAGTGATTGGAGAAGAGTGGTGGTGGTCCCGCTTCACAAGAGTGGGAGCAGAGAGGAGGCTGGAAACTACAGGCTGGTTAGCCTCACCTCAGTGCTGGGTAAAGTGATGGAGTCGCTGCTGAAAGAAAGAATAGTGAACTATCTACAGTGTGATGAATTGCTGGACCAGAGGCAGCATGGATTCACCAGGGGAAGATCCTGTCAGATAAATCTGATTGACTTTTTCGACTGGGTGACTAGGGAATTGGATCAAGGAAGAGCGCTCAATGTCATCTACTTGGATTTCAGCAAGGCTTTTGATACGGTCCCGCACAGGAGGCTGTTGAATAAAATGAGAAGCTTAGGAGTAGGTGCCGAGGTGGTGGCCTGGATTGCAAACTGGTTGACGGACAGAAGACAATGTGTGATGGTAAATGGAATTTACTCTGAAGAGAGAGCAGTGTTAAGCAGAGTGCCGCAAGGATCGGTGTTGGGACCGGTCCTGTTCAATATCTATGTGAGCGACATAGCGGACGAGATAGAAGGCAAGGTTTGTCTGTTTGCAGATGACACTAAGATCTGCAACAGAGTGGACACATCGGAAGGAGTGGAGAGAATGAGAAGGGATTTAAGGAAGCTGGAAGAGTGGTCGAAGATATGGCAGCTGAGATTCAATGCCAAGAAGTGCAAAGTCATGCATATGGGGTGTGGAAATCTGAAAGAACTGTATTCGATGGGGGGTGAAGGGCTGATGTGCACGGAGCAGGAGAGAGACCTAGGGGTGATAGTGTCTATTGATCTGAAGTCGGCTAAACAATGTGACAAGGCAATAGCTAAAGCCAGAAGAATGCTGGGCTGCATAAGAAAAGGGAAGTGATTATCCCCTTGTACAGGTCCTTGGTGAGGCCTCACCTGGAGAACTGTGCTCAGTTCTGGAGACCGTATCTACAAAGGAACAGAGACAGGATGGAGGCAGTACAGAGAAGGGCGACCAAAAAGGTAGAGAGTCTTCATCAAATGTCTTATGAGGAGAGATTGAAGAATCTAAATATGTACACCCTGGAGGAAATGAGGAGCAGAGGTGATATGATACAGACTTTCAGATACTTGAAATGTTTTAATGACCCAAAGATAACGACAAATCTTTTCCCTTGGAAACAAATCAGCAGAACCAGAAGTCACGATTTAAAGCTCCAGGGAGAAAGATTCAGAACCAATATCAGGAAGTATTTCTTCACGGAGAGGGTGGTGGATGCCTGGAATGCCCTTCCGAAGGAAGTGGTGAAACCAGAACTGTGAAGGACTTCAAAGGGGCGTGGGATAAACACTGTGGATCTATAAAGTCTAGAGGATGTGTATGAAGAGCGGGTGGCTCGCGGGAATGATGGCTACTTCCTGGAGATAATACAGGAATGACGGCTACTACCTGGAGATAATACCAATGACAGCAACTACCTGGAGATAATACGGGAATGACGGCTATTACCTGGAAATAGTACCCTTATTCAATAAACATACACACAGTTAATGCGATTCCAACATTGCTCTAAGCTTCAACGGCAAGAGGAAATGTGGAAAAAAAAAAGGATTTCCTTCACAAAAAATGCGGGGAGTAGTTGCTGGTTACGACGGTTACTACTAGAGATGTGAATCGTGTCCTCGATCGTCTTAACGATCGATTTCGGCTGGGAGGGGGAGGGAATCGTATTGTTGCCGTTTGGGTGTGTAAACTATCGTGAAAAATCGTTAAAATCGTGAGCCAACCCCCTAAAACCCACCCCCGACCCTTTAAATTAAATCCCCCACCCTCCCGAACCCCCCCCAAATGCTTTAAATTACCTGGGGATCCAGCGGTGGTCCAGAATGGTGGCGGTCTGGAACGGCCCCCTCAATTGAATCCTGTTGTCTTCAGCCGGCGCCATTTTCCAAAATGGCCGCCGCAAAATGGCGGCGGCCATAGACAAAAACGATTCGACACAGGAGGTCGTTCCGGACCCCCACTGGACTTTTGGCAAGTCTTGTGGGGGTCAGGAGGCCCCCCAAGCTGGCCAAAAGTTTTCTGGGAGTCCAGCGGGGTTCAGGAAGCGATTTCTTGCCGTGAATCGTTTTCCGTACGGAAAATGGCGCCGGCAGGAGATCGACTGCAGGAGGTCGTTCAGCGGGGGTTCCGGACCGCCGCTGAATGACCTCCTGCAGTCGATCTCCTGCCGGCGCCATTTTCCGTACGGAAAACGATTTGCGGCAAGAAATCGCTTCCTGAACCCCACTGGACTCCCAGGAACTTTTGGCCAGCTTGGGGGGGGCCTCCTGACCCCCACAAGACTTGCCAAAAGTCCAGCGGGGGTCCGGAACGACCTCCTGCGTCGAATTGTTTTTGTCTATGGCCGCCGCCATTTTGCGGCGGCCATTTTGCAAAATGGCGCCGGCTGAAGACAACAGGATTCAATTGAGGGGGCCGTTCCGGACCGCCACCGTTCTGGACCACCGCTGGATCCCCAGGTAATTTAAAGCATTTGGGGGGGGTTTGGGAGGTGGGGGATTTAATTTAAAGGGTCGGGGGTGGGTTTTAGGGGGTTTTAGTGTGCCGGTTTTCCTGCCCTCCCCCTTCCCCCGATTTACGATTTTTTAACGATAAATCGGGGGAATTGGTATTGTATCGTGGCCCTAACGATTTTTGACGATTTAAAATATATCGGACGATATTTTAAATCATCAAAAAACGATTCACATCCCTAGTTACTACTCCTAATCCAAATAAGCTTGATACTTCACTTTCATTGCCTATCCAGTATAGCTCTCTGCTTCAATGGCAAGGGAGAAAGTCTGATACTTCACGCATATCCAGCACAGCTCTCTGCTTCAACGACAGGGGAGAAAGTCTGATACTTCACTTTCAATGCAAGTTAGCTCTCTGCTTCAATGGCAAGAGAGGAAGACTGATACTTCACGCATATCCAGCATAGCTCTCTGCTTCAATGGCAGGGGGTATGAAGAAAAGCGGATCTATATATAGACAACAACCAACAAGGACTGAATTACATAGACTGGGTAAACAAGCATAGGTGTAGCTTGCTTATTGCAGCGGTTACTATCCCTAACTAATTAAGCTAGATATTCACTTAGATGCAGTTCCAACACTGCTCTCTGCATTATGGTGGGGGTGAAAGGGATACAGAACCAAAAGGTTACTAAGGGCCAAGAGTAACAGATAAGTATGAGAGAGGAGAAAAAAAAGAGTGCAAAGGCTTGCTGGGCAGACTGGATGGGTCATTTGGTCTTCTTCTGCCATCATTTCTATGTTTCTATGTAAAACCATAACATTCCATAAACCTCACATCTACCTGTTAGGTCTCAGCTGAAATACTGTATAGCTTGTGTGTAGTGTCTTTTTCTATAGAACCAAGTAGGTCCAGTGCTATGTTTGGTTTGAATGATACAGATACTGAAATGTGACTGAAAAATTTACATTTTATGAGATTGAGAGGCACGGGATCTATACTTTTATAATTATTGAAGTGGAGGAGAGAGATTGGAAATTATAGGACATTTAGCCTTTCCTCAGAGGTGGTAAAATTAATAGGGACTCTGTTTAAGGAAAGGATTATGAACTATTGAAATTCCAGTGGTTTGCAGGATATAAGGCCACATGCTTTTTGCCAGAGGAATATTGTGCCAAAGAAATCTGATTGATTTAGTTGGTGACTAGAGAATCAGATCAAGTACATGCACGATGTGGTTTATTTGGATTTCAGTAAAGCTTTTGATACTGTCTTGCATAAGAGATTCATGAGCAGCCTCGGAGCAGGATCCAAGGAAGTGCAATGAATTTGAAACTGTCTGACTTACAGACAGCAACAGGTAGTGAAGAATGGAATTCACTCAGAGAAAAGAAAGGTATTTATTGGAATATCTTAGGGATTGGTTCTGGGTCTGGTTCTGTTCAATATCTTTGTGAGCAATACTGCAGAACATTAGAAGGAAAATGTTGTGTTTTTTTGCGGCTGACACTAAGATCTGCAACACAGTAGACACTCCTGAGTAGACAGAATGAGAAGTAATCTAAGAAATCTTGAGGAGTGATCAGATTCTTGCCAGTAAATATTCAATGCCAAAAAATGCAGAGTCATGCATTTGTTGTGCATGGACCAGGTGAGAGACCTCAGGGTGATAGTGGCTGATGATCTGAAGGTAGTGGCAGTGATTAGGGCCAAAGGGATGCTGTGCTGAATACTGAAGGGCATAACGAGCAGAACAAGGGACATGACAATGCCCCTATCCTGGTCACTGGAGAGGCCGAACCTGAAGTTCTGTTTTCAGTTCTGGAGGGCATATCTCAATTCTGGTCGCCGCATCTCAAAAAAGATATAATTGCGATGGAGAAGGTACAGAGAAGGGCAACCAAAATGATAAGGGGAATGGAAAAGCTCCCCTATGAGGAAAGACTAAAGAGGTTAGGGCTGTTCAGCTTGGAGAAGAGACGGCTGAGGAAAGATATGATAGAGGTGTTTAAAATCATGAGAGGTCTAGAACGGGTAGATGTGAATCGGTTATTTACTCTTTTGGATAATAGAAAGACTAGGGGGCACTCTATGAAGTTAGCATGTGGCACATTTAAAACTAATCGGAGAACGTTCTTTTTTACTCAACGCACAATTAAACTCTGGAATTTGTTGCCAGAGGATGTCGTTAGTGCAGTTAGTATAACTGTGTTTAAAAAAGGATTGGATAACTTCTTGGAGGAGAAGTCCATTACCTGCTATTAATTAAGTTGACTTAGAAAATAGCCACTGCTATTACTAGCAATGGTAGCATGGAATAGACTTAGTTTTGGGGTACTTGCAAGGATCTTATGGCCTTGATTGGCCACTGTTGGAAACAGGATGCTGGGCTTGATGGACCCTTGGTCTGACCCAATATGGCATGTTCTTATGTTCTTATGGACAGAGAGAGGATAGAAGTGATCCGGAGAAAGGCAACCAAACTGGTACGGGGTCTGCACCACAATATATATATGAGATGAGTCTTGAGGACAAAAATATCTAGGCTCTAGAAGAGAGGAGAGACAGAGGATATAAAAAAGACTTTAAATACCTGAAAGGCATTAAAAATGCACAAGAAACAAACCTATTCTAATGGAAGAGAAGCTATAGAATGAGGGGTCATAATAACAAACTCAAGGTAGATATACTCGGGAGCAACATCAGGAAATATTTTTTAATAAAAAGGGTGGAGGATGTCTGGAATTCCCTTCTGAAGGAGATGGTAAAGAGAAAGACATTGAAGTAATTCAAAGGGGAGTGGATAAACACAAAGGGTTCTTAAAGGCAAGAGGATGGAAATGAATTTCTGGGTATCATGGTAATTTTTCTGAACGAGAGTAACATGCACAGATTGGCACTTATGATCCTTGAACAAGAATGCGAGGAATTATCATGCACGGAGCAGCAGTTACAACCTTGAAAAGGTGGCGGTATCCTGCACAGAGAGGCAGTAACACCATTTCAGACTAGATCAGTTTTGCTTTTGTCTGGCATCATTTTACTATGTTACTAAAACACAGAGTTCAGAGTTTTTGTAGAAATTGCTTGGCACCATATGCCAAAGCAAGGAGATATGTGTGTAACTCAGCCTCTTGTGTGGATTTTAAAACCAGCGTGGGTACACGCGTATCTCCCAGTAGGCGTATAAACATTTTTCTTACCAAAAGGGAAGGGTCATGGTCGTGGTCTGGGTGGAGTATGGGTGTGACACGGGTGAGCCAGGTATGTAGCATTTATCCAGTGCAGACATATTTATGCACACAAACATACACCGGGGTGCCCTACCACGTAACTTTATTTCTGCTATGGACAGCGAGTAAGTCATGTAACAAAGAAAAATATGCTAGTTAGTAGGGTTTTAAGGGTCGGGATAATAGAGTGAAAGGGAGGCAAGTTAGCTAGGGGGTTAAAGGAAGTCCTCTCCTTTACTGGAGTGAACTGGGAGCAAACTGGGAGAAAGGCCAATTGCATTGCTGCGCGTACCTACTAAAATTCCCCCCACTTACATGCCCGAGATGACATTCGCATGCACATGCTCGCATCAATATAAAATCGTGCACATATGAATGCAAGGATGGCCAATTTTATAACACACGCGCATATATGTGCATAATCACATGCGCCGGCAAATGCACGGACATGTGCGCATGTGTGCGGGTCTTAAATTTTACTTCAAAATGAGAAAAACAAATCTTTCATACATAGGTTTTTTTAGATTGCTAAGGTAGGTGCCTGTTTAGTCAAAGTTAGTTTCCTAAGCTTTCAGCTAAAAATGCATGCAAATTTAAGCCCCTAAAACTTAGGAGGTCCATATTCAAAGACCATTTTGACGGATAACATAATAGTTATGCGTCTAAATGGTTTACCTGGCTATATTTACCCTTTATCCAGCTAACTAGTTAGCAAGGTAGAATTTAGCCAGATAAGAAGGGGGCACTCCAAGGGTGGGCAAGAGACATTCCAAAGAGGAGCAGAGTTAGCTCATAACTTATCTGGCTAACTCAGGTCAGGCCATAGGGCTGTCCTAAAGTTAGCCAGCTAGATATAACGGGCTAAGTTTATAACTGGCTCAGTATATTCAGTGGTACAACCATACTGCTGAATATACCCTGCTAG
The DNA here is from genome assembly GCF_901001135.1 of Rhinatrema bivittatum. Taxonomy (NCBI): domain Eukaryota; kingdom Metazoa; phylum Chordata; class Amphibia; order Gymnophiona; family Rhinatrematidae; genus Rhinatrema; species Rhinatrema bivittatum. The sequence goes on from NC_042616.1 coordinate 303,808,249, forward strand.
TTAACCAGATATGTTTATCTGGCTAACTAGCTGAGCCGCACAGTGGCTGAAAATGGACCCCTAGATTCCTGGAGCCTAGGTTAGCTTCCTAATGCTGAAAATCAGTGCTTAGTTCATAACATTTTTCCTGCACCCTATATCTCCACATGCAGCCATCTCCTTTTTAGGATCCTAAATTTAGTCTTCTAGTAAAACCAGGCCTAGAGGTCAATATTCAAAATGGTTTGTCTGGCCAAGTATGGGACTTAGCTGAACAAAATCAGGGGGTTTAAATATGTCTCCTCACTGACCAGGTAAGTTTTAGCTGGTTAAGGCATTACCCAGTTAAACCTTATTTAGATTAAAAAAAAAGAGGCATTCTGGAGCTGGGACTTAAACTTAGATGGATAGCACTATTAATATCAGTGCTATCCAGCAAAGTTTAGCCAGCTAACTCTGTTTTCAGAGCAGGTCTAAAATTATCTGGGTACATGTACCCATATAACTTAGCCTTAACCAGCTAAATTCAACATATAGCAGGTTACATGGCATAAAACAAAAAAATAAAACAAAAAAGCTTTGTGGGCGTGCAGGTCTGATCCCCCACCCTGCTAAATTAAACAGTTGTCTAGCATAGTGCTTAAACCCCCCTCCCCCCTTAAGCCCATCTTAGTGTTCCCTCCATGCCCGAGGCTGGCACACCTGCCTCGGGCAGGCGTAACTCCTGAAAAAAAGGTAGGGGGATTTAGTTAGGGCTGGGGGGTGAGTTAGATAGGGGAAGGGAGGGAAAGGTGGGGGGAATGGAAAAAAAAGTTCCCTCCATGGCCGCTCCGATTTTGGAGTAGCCTTGGATGGAACGGGGAAAGCCATCAGGGCACCCCTTGGGCTCAGCGCACGCAAGGTGCACAAGTGGTATGGCATTTAATGTAACTAAATTCAGATCTTAATCACTGCTCATGTATTCTCCCCCTATTTACTGGGTATTTCTGTGGTTTCCTCGTTCTGCTTAAGGGGTTAATAAAAATGTGGTTAACAGTGAGCTGGTGGATAAAGTGGGTTTGGATTTTCAGAAGGTGTTTGACAAAGTCTCTCATGAGAGACTCCTGAGGAATTTAAAAAATCATGGAATAGGTGGAAATGTCCTATTGTGGATTGCAAACTGGTTAAAAAACAGGAAACAGAGAGTAAGACTAAATGGTCAGTTTTCTCAATGGAGGAAGGTACATATTGGAGTGCCTAGGGATCTCTACTGGGACTGGTGCTTTTTGTTGTATTTGTAAATAATCTGGAAAAGCGAACAATAAAAGGTCAGTTTTAAAATGCCGGCACGTGGAAATCCCAAGCGCGCACCGAGTGTATTTTCAAAAAGGCCCGGCCCCACGTGTATCTGTCGGTATGCACAGAAGTGCTGGCAGAGCAAAAAGGGACAGGCCGGAGGCAAGGTCTGGGCAGGCTGGGGCGGGGGCAAGCCAGAATAGCGAAATTTTGCACTGACCCGGTGACTCACGTGCCGGCAGCCAGCCGGCGCACGCAACTTAATTCACCTCGGAAGATGAAGTAAGTTGTAAAAACAAAACAATTCTAATAGATAGTGGGGGTTAAGGGTCAGGGAGGAGAGGGGAAAAGGGAGAAAGTGTAGGTAGGGGCCTAGGGAGCTAGGGATATCCCATTGCATTGCCATGCGCTTTTTAAGAAAACCCCCCCTTACATGCCACCCACGTGCATATGCACGCACCAATATAAAATCAGGAGTGCTTGTGCGCTCGGGTGTCAGATTTTATAACATGTGCGCGTTGACACGTGCATATTATAAAATCAATGCATCCATGTGCACTTCTTTTAAAATCTACCTCTTAGGGAGGTGATCAGATTTGCAAAAGACTCAGAATTATTCCAAGTTCTTAAATCCCAAGCACATTGCAAGAAATTTGCATGAGGACCTTAAAGACTGGAAGACTTGGCATCCAAATGGCAAAGGAAATATGATGTGGGCAAGGGCAAAGTGATCCAAACTGTAATTATACAATGTTAGGTTCCATACTAGGAATTACCACCCAGAAAAAGGATCTAAGTGTCATTATGGATAATAACTTGAAATCCTCAGCTCAGTGTGCGGTGACAGTCAAAATGCAAACAGAATGTTAAGAATTATTAGGAAAGGAATGAAGAATGAAATGCAGAATATCATAATAGCTCTGAATTACTCCATGGTGTGACTGTAGCTAGAGTACTGTGTGCAATTTGTGGTCGGTACATCACAAAAAAATACATAGTGGAACTGAAAAATGTTCAGGGAAGAGACAATGAAAATAATAAAAGGACTGGAACAGTTCCTCTATGTAGAAAGGTTAAAGAGGTTAAGGTTAAGGCTCTTCAGCTTGAAGAAGAGATGGCTGAGGAGAGGTATATTAGAGGTTTATAAAATCATGAATAGAGTAGAACAAGTAAATGTGAATCAGTTGTTTACTCTTTCCAAAAATATAGAGGTCCATATTCAATATATAGAGGTCCATAATGTAATTACCCAGTTAGAATTTAGACAGGTAAGTTGACTAATCTTTACGATAGCTTAATATACACTGGTAATTAGATGGTTAGGTATAACTGACTAGTACAGCTGTACAGTGGGAACTAGGGAACACTCCATGAAGTTACTAAGCAGCACATTTAAAATAAATTGGAGAAAATACTTGTTCACTCAACATACACTTAAGCTCTGGAATTCATTGCCAGAAGATGTGGTAAATGCAGTTAGTACAGCTGGGTTTCAAAATGGTTTAGACAAGTTCTGAGATAAACTCCAGAAACTATTAACCAAATAGGCTTGAGGAAAACAACTGCCTATCCCTGGGAATAAGCAATATGAAATTTGTCTATTATTTGGGATACTGACATTTATTTGTGACCTGGGTTGGCCACTAGGATGTGCATTTGATTGAAACAAAGGAATAAAATGCAGTGAATGAGTCCATTTGAATTTCATTTGTGGATCCCAAAACAAATAGAGAGTGCCCAAGTATTTAAATAAAAAGTTCCATCTCATTCATTTATATTTCCCATTCTTGTCTATGGTCCTTTCAAGTCTATGGCAGTGCTAAGCAAACAAACAACAGGTGAAGGGCCTAATTGGTAACTACAGCAACCAACTTTTGCCTCTGCAACATCACAGTCTCCTGGCAGCCAAGGCGGGACAAGTTGGCAAGGAAATTGGACAGAGGACACATTACTTTGAAGCATCTTTTAACTAGCCGATGTCTGCCATCTGGATCACGTGATACTGATGTCCTCCCACTGAAAGGCCTGAGTATGTGCAAGAAATTCTATTTGCTTTCTTGCATTTTGCACAAAAGAATCTTTTTGGAGAAGATTTCTTGGAATTTTTTTTTTAAATGCTTTAAAAAAACCTAGGTTTTGACACTGGTAAAGAGCTATTTCTGATTTTCTCGGCCGCATCAGTGGACTCTCATTCATTGTGATAGAAACAGAGAGGCAGGGGCACTGCTTTTTGTGTTCACTGAGGGCAGGGTAGGAGTGGAGTGGAAATTGAAGCAGTGCCAATACTTTTTCTGTCACTGTTTGGTAGAGATGTGAATTGTGTGATCGATCATCTTAACGATCGATTTTGGCTGAGGAGGGAGGGAATCTGATCGTCGCGGTTTGTTTGTTTTTTTTAAATCGTTTAAATCGTAAATCGGGGGAGGGCGGGAAAACCGGCACACTAAAACATCCCTAAAACCCACCCCGACCCTTTAAAATAAATCCCCCACCCTCCCGAACCCCCCCAAAATGTTTTAAATTACCTGGGGTCCAGTGGGGGGGTCCCGGTGTGATCTTCCACTCTCGGGCCACGGCTGCGTTAATAGAAATGGCGCCGGCGCTACCTCTGCCCTCCCCCTTCCCCTCCCCCTTCCCCCTTCCCCCGATTTACGATTTTTGATGATAAATCGGGGAAATTCCTATTGTATCGCGCCTCTAACGATTTTTTACGATTTAAAATATATCGGATGATATTTTAAATCGTCAAAAAACGATTCACATCCCTACTGTTTGATGTAGCATTGCAGTGAGCTTATCTGCAAGCAGACTGAAGAGAAGCACAGCCTTACCGGTCTTCTTGGTTCTGTTTCTAAGTTTTTTGTGTGTGTACAAAAGAAGGCCATCTACATTTAAAACATATATGCTGTGAGGTTGATTTTAAAATAAGTGTGCATGCACCCATACACATATCATAATGTAAATATGCCAGAGGACAATAGGCTAATTCTCAAGCCCACCAATTACTTAATTTATTGTGTATACAAAAACATTTATAAATTTATACAATACAGTCATGTGTGAGGCGTCTATACATTTAGAATGAATTTTAAATATGATCAATACAATTTATTGATCCACAATCATATTCCATACATACCATTCATCCATAAAAACCACAATGCATATATATCATCAATAATATTACATTGCACATCTAAACAAACCTATGTAACATGTATACAACTGTGCTGAGACCCATTAACAACTGTTCAAATGTTCCTACGAGATTTCTCGTTTCGCCTGCGTAACCAGGCTTCTTAAGGGAACCTCTGGATTTTATAGATACGGGTCAAGTATCATTCACAAAAATAAATTTACAGCAAATTCTTCAGTTAAACATGTGTAGTATATATTGAATTTACAGCAAATCCTTCAGTTAAACATGTGTAGTATATTTTCAAATTTCCACTCCATATAGTAATCTTCTCATGACGATATTTTGTATCTCTCCCCACTCCAAATGCAGTCCTCACACAACTATTGACCACATTCACAAACTCATAGTTATTAAACGACCAGACACCGCTGCCCTCCTTGCCTCTTCCGGGCGAAACTGTTGTATCATTTACAAACACAGAGAATAACGCCGACTGGCTTCAACTGGCTTAAACTGGTCGTTTAATAACTGCAACATACACACATGTATGGGTGCACGAGCACTTGTTTCAAAGTTACCATCATTATTTTCCCTAGGAAGTGAAAATATAATTATGATACATTTTTTTTCTTATAGAGCACAGCAAAAAGAATTGTTATGCCTCTCAGTCGCAGACGGCTGCGACCGCATGTACTTACTGCCTGCACCGCACTCCTGCCCTCCACGGGTCCACTCGCAGCTTGGGCCAACATCCACTGCCGCGTTCTTCAGGACTACTCATGGCGACATGGACGCTGCCGCCACCCACATCGACTTCGGACCTTCCTAGGCGAGTGGGCGTGCCACCAGGCCCTCCTATGAAGCTTCTTCAGCGGGAAACTCGGGGGCGTCCCTGTTTGATGATGTCATCTGACCTGTGTATTTAAGCTCCACCTTCGCCCTCAGCTAGCTGACTTGGCAACAAGTTCCGTACGTCTCTCGACTACAGCCTTCGCGCTCCTGTGACTACTCTATCGGGCTTGGACTTGGATCCTGTCTGGTACCCACTCCTCGGGGGCCAGTGTGCAAATCGGGGACTCGCTCTCCTAGCCTACCCTGCTCCTCAGGCTGGCTCTATGCCTCCTGGGTCCTGCCCTGCAAGGCCTCCCGCTCCTCGGGACCACTCCTGGAACACCTCTACTATACGTGAGTTCTAGAACAGGGCTTCCCCGTTCCTCGGGGTTGGGTCTGCATCTTATACTAGACTGCCTGCGCCTCCCCGCTCCTCAGGGCTGCGCCTATGTGTTCTCAAGTGGCTGCCAGAGCTTCCCTGTTACCTGGGGTAGTGCTCTCCTGCTTCTCTGTGACTGCCAATGCCTCCCTGGTCCTCGGGATCACATCTACATACTATATTGAGACTGTCAGCACTCCTCCGCCCTTCGGGGCTGTGCATACGTTACCAGTAGAGGCTCAGCTTGGGCTTCCCTGTGCTGTGGGTTGGCCTGCGGCACTACATCATCAGTCTCTATGCAGCTCCTCCCCTCGGGATCACCTCTCTGGAGTATCTCCTACAAGGCCAGTCTCACGCATCCCACTCTGCAGCCTGTCTGGCGTTTCCCCCTTCAGGGTTCCACTCCAGGTACTACCTCTAGCCTGTCTCTCTGCTGGGGTACCCTCCTGGCTCCTCAGGAACGCTCCAGAAGCTTCACCCAGAGCTCCCCGCTGTGTCGGACCTCGCCTCCCGACGGTGCAGACCTGTGGGCCCCTCCCCAGAAATGGTAACAACTCGCATCTCAGACCAAGGGCCCACATACCCACAAAACATAACAGGAATGCCCAATCAGATTTACGTTTGTCCTAGGCAAGAATGGACATATTTAGGGTCAGAAAACCTTCAATAGACAAATAGAACACAGGTAAATGTGTGAGACAGTAACCCATTTGGTCTGGTCTGGGAATGAAGTAAAAGATGTTAATGGTGCATCTGTAATGGTTCTGGCTACTACTCATTTCAAACTCATTCAAGCAATGGTGAATATATTTTTGTCAGTCCTGCATATCCTTTCTGTAGCCTCTTTTATGACACAAGCTTTTGGGAAAACCCAAATTTCTCCAGCTATTAGTCCTCAAGAGGCTAAAAACTGCGCGGGTGAATTGATTCCTTATACATTTACCAGACGTCCAGTAAATGAATTTGGGGATTTTTCTTGGAAGAACATGCAGATGTGTTTTACATATCCAGTAGAGCTTGGTTTAAATTAAGATAACTGTCAGCACAAATAAGTACTCTATAAATTTGGAAATTAGTGTTCCCATTACATTTCTCAAGGGGTGCCTACATAGTTTCCAGTCAAAAACAATAAATCGAGGCCTTTAAAAAGGCAGTTATGTGCTTTAAGCCCTGCTGAAACTTTATCAGTGAGCATGATCCCAAGGAAACAAAAAAGTTTTAATGCATAAACCATACAAAAATGGCCAAAGATGTGCTTTGTTTTTTTTTTCCTTTGGCTTATAGAAACATACAATATGAAAGCAGATAAGGACCCTAAGACCCATCTAGTCTGCCCAATATCATTCTCAGTGCAGTGTCCAAAGACCCCCATTGCTCTCTGGCTTTCCCCTCGATTTTTTTGTAACTAGGAGTCCTCCCTTCTTATCCCATGCTTCCTTGAATTCTCTTGCCATTTTCATTTCTCCCACCTTCACTGGGAGCCCATTGCATGCATCCCCCACTCTTTCCACAAAAACATGTGTTTTGGTATAATTTCTGAGTCTGCCTCTTTGGCGAGACATATCATGGCCTCTTGATGCAGAGCATTATTTCCTCTGAAAATAAACCTATTTGAAAAGTTGTATGCAGATACTCTTGTTTTGTTGTTTCTTTTGAACATGAAAATGAAGGACTGGTCAGCTAGCAGCAACATGCTACTGATACCAAAAAGGTTGCTGTGAGGTAACATTCCTGTCAAGAATTTTTTTTTTTTTGGGGGGAGGGGTAGATTTATTTTCCCTGATATAAGGTACGATATGCAAGCATGATATTATTTCTTTATTTCTACTAAAAAATTGATTATGGATCACAACTTTGTTCGATGGCCTAGATCACCAAGGTATTCCAGAAAGGCATATGAGGGTTTAAATACAAGCTAGAATACCTTCATGTAGCAAGAAAACAATTTCTGCTTTTATAGACTGAAAAGCTGCTAAACGTCCAAGCAGATGATCACCACAAACATCTAAATAGAGATTCCCTACTACTATGTTGACTCTTGGTCTCTCCTGGCCAGATCTTGTGTTCTATATTATTGATGATGTCTCTCTCTGTTTCTCGACTATATGTTTGTTTTTCTCTTTTTTCCAATTTTTTGATTATGTCCACCTTTCTCCCTAGACCTGATTCTCTTATACTTGCATCTCCCAGCAAGCATCATCTTTTTCTATCTTCCAATAATTCCTCTATAACACCATCTAGTTACTGGCTGCCAGGGCCAGATTTAGGATAACTTTTATCCTGTGCAAAAAAATGAAATTGATGATCTCCTCGGGAAAAATATTGGCTTCACTTTCACCACCATCTGCAGCCCTCCAGGGATCTCTCCTCCACTCCTCCAGTCAATATGATCTTAATCAATCTTGCTCCCCACCCTCCAATAAGTGATACATGTATAGTTTAACAGCCCCTAAGCATTTTAGGTTCCATCACACCATCACACCCTCACTCCTACCCCTACCCCATAAAAGTCAGACAACACCAATGAAGTCTGCAGTCTATACAGGATGTGATAAAACCCAATAAATCCTGCACTTCCAAGTTCCATAAACATGCTCTGCATCTAACTCCAGCAACAATGTGTGTATAGCAGAACTAGGAGATTCTCCCTTATAACTCACTCTAAAAATAAAAAAAATATTAAATTCTAGCACCACCTTGGTAAAAGCAACACAAACTCCCTCCATTACCAGTCACATTGTGAAGTAAAACAAAACCCTAAAAAACTGTAACTTCCCAGGATTTATAAGACCATAAGAATCACCAAATTGAGTCACTTCAAGGGTCCTTCAAACCCAGTTTCCCTTTTCCAAAAGTGGTCATAAGATCATGAGAACATGCCATACTGGGTCAGACCAAGGGTCCATCAAGCCCAGCATCCTGTTTCCAATGGTGGCCAATCCAGGCTATAAGAACCTGGCAAGTACCCAAAAACTAATGGCCTTATTTTCCAAAACTATTGCAGGCTTGCGCTGTTAGCGCAAGCCTGCGATAGCGACCGAAAGTAGCGCAGGCCTGCGCTACTGAAATCAGGGCGGAGTCGGCCCCGGAAGAGGAGGAGTCGGGGGCGTCACCGGGGCCGACTCCGCGAGGACGGCGTGCACAGCGGAAAGGTAAGGCCCTTTTCACTCTCTATTTCTCGCCCAATAACTACACCTTCTATGGTGTAGTTATTGGGCGCGATGCCGGCAGCGATTGCATCACGCCCCAGGCAGGCGTAACTCGCACGGGCTGGCTGGCCATTGCCGCGCGATTCCCCGGTCCAGGAGTGATTTCGGAGGCCTCGGCCATGCCCCCGGGCCAGAACCCCGCCCCCGGAACACCCCCAAATGACGCGCCGCCGCGACACGCCCCCCAGGAAAACCCCGGGACTTACGCGCGTACCGGGGCTTGCGCGCACCGCCGAGCCTATGCAAAATAGGCTCAGCGCAAGCAGGGGGGTTTTGAAAGGGTTACACGCATAACTTATGCGCGTAACCCTTTTAAAATCTACCCCAGAGTTTGGCTTCTTATGATTTCCAGTTCAGTTTTTGTCTGTACATTTCAATTTATATTTTATGATCTCTTTATTCTGTATTTGGTGAGAGTCTATCTGTGGTCTGCTTGTGTGACTGAGGCTTTAGGTATTCTGCTAGCAGGTAGTTTCTGTGTAGAGATTTACAACAACCTGGCTTTAATCTGTTTTCCTAATAGGAGGGGTATTGGTGTTTAGGGCTTGAATATTTGCAGTATGGCTTTTTCATAGGTTGAGTGCTGGCAATTATGATATGGAAGGCTTACTATATTGGAATTGTAGTTCAGTTTATTCCTGGCTTTCTGTGGGCCAAGTCCACACCCAGTGCACTTTACCATAGGCCTAATACCATGTGGGATCCAGTAAACCGCCTTGATAATAAGAGAAAAGTAGTTTATTAAGTCTATAATAAACTATTATTAAACATGTGTTTTTTGCAGTGTATGCCTATATAATATATATGTTGTTGTAAGAGATATTTTTTTACTTCAGATGATTGTACTTTGAATGTTTATTTTCCATATGCAATCTGCCTTTTTATGTTGGGGAAGTTACTACATTTTAAAATGGAAAAGAATGCATATGTTTTAATTGTCAGACAGATGATGAAATGCTAAGAGAAATCAGGGAAACAAACCAATTTGGTAGTGCAATAATAATGGGAGATTTCAATTACCCCAATATTGACTGGGTAAATGTAACATCAGGACTTCCTAGAGACATAAAGTTCCTAGATGTAATAAATGATTGCTTCATGGAGCAATTGGTTCAGGAACCAACAAGAGAGGGAGCTATTTTAGATTTAATTCTTAGTGGAACGCAAGATTTGGTGAGAGACGTAACGGTGGTGGGGCCACTTGGCAACAGTGATCATAACATGATCAAATTTAAATCTGCAGCTCTAACACTAAATTTTAAAAGGGAAACTTTGATAAAATGAGGAAAATAGTTAGAAAAAAACTGAAAGGTGCAGCTGCAAAGGTTAAAAGTGTTCAACAGGTTTAGACATTGTTTAAAAATACAATCCTAGAGGCGCAGTCCATATGTATTCCGCGCATTAAGAAAGGTGGAAGGAAGGCAAAACGATTACCGTCATGGTTAAAAGGTGAGGTGAAAGAGGCTATTTTAGCCAAAAAAAATCCTTCAAAAATTGGAAGAAGGATCCATCTGAAGAAAATAGGATAAACATAAGCATTGTCATAGTAAGTGTAAAACATTGATAAGACAGGCGAAGAGAGAATTTGAAATGAAGTTGGCCATAGAGGCAAAAACTCATAATAAAAACATTTTTAAATATATCCAAAGCAAGAAACCTGTGAGGGAGTAGGTTGGACCATTAGATGACATTAGATGACAAAACCCACCAGAAGCGCTTATCAAAACAGACTAACCACCCAACCGGCTAAATCCTCGCTGAGGAAACGCGCTCTATCCACAGCGGGCCCTTCACTCTGGAACTCGCTTCCTCCAGACCTTCGCCTTGAACCATGCCACGCTACATTCAAAAAGAAACTTAAGACTTGGTTATTCAAACAAGCATTCCCATAGAACCAAGAGCAGGAAGGAAATCAGTCACATATTTTCCGATTACCCCAGCATATTTCACATAACCTTGTTATTTAACCATGTTATTTTCTCATTAACCCTCATGTTATTTTACCAACTGCTATTGTATTGTATTTATTGTCATTTTTTATTGCCATTTTTCATTGATATTTATTGTTGTTTATTTATTAATTATTTATTAATTGCTATTGCATTTATTTTCATTTATTAATTGTTATTTATTAATTGTTAGCATTGTTATATATATATATTTTTTTCTGTTTCTTGGATTAACTATGTTCATTGTAAACCGCTAACTTGAAGCGATAGTTACTGTTCATTGTAAACCGGGGTGATATGTATATTATACAGGAACCTCCGGTATATAAATCCTTAAATAAATAAAATAAATAAATAAATGACAGAGGGGTTAAAGGGGCTCTTAGGGAAGATAAGGCCATTGCAGAAAGACTAAATGAATTCTTTGCCTCCGCGTTTACTAATGAGGATGTTGTGGAGATACCAGTTCCGGAGATGGTTTTCAGGGGTGATGAGTCAGACGAACTGAACCAAATCACTGTGAACCTGGAAGATGTAGTAGGCCAGATTGACAAACTAAAGAGTAGCAAATCACCTGGACCGGATGGTATGCATCCTAGCGTTCTGAAGGAACTCAAAAATGAAATTTCTGATCTATTAGTTAAAATTTGTAACCTATCATTAAAATCATCCATTGTACCTGAAGACTAGAGGGGGGCCAATGTAACCCCAATATTTAAAAAAGGCTCCAGGGGCGATCCGGGGCAATCCGGGTAACTATAGACCAGTGAGCCTGACTTCAGTAATGGGAAAAATAGTGGAAAATATTCTCAAGATCAAAATCATAGAGCATATAGAAAGACACAATTTAATGGGACACAGTCAACATGGATTTACCCAAGGGAAGTCTTGCCTAACAAATCTGCTTCATTTTTTTGAAGGGGTTAATAAACATGTGGATAAAGGTGAACCGGTAGATGCAGTGTATTTGGATTTTCAGAAGGCGTTTGACAAAGTCCCTCATGAGAGGCTTCTACGAAAACTAAAAAGTCATGGGATAGGAGGTGATGTCCTTTCGTGGATTACAAGCCGTTTAAAAGACAGGAAACAGAGTAGGATTAAATGATCAATTTTCTCAGTGGAAAAGGGTAAACAGTGGAGTGCCTCAGGGACCTGTACTTGGACCGGTGCTTTTCAATATATATATATATATATATATATATATATATATATATATATATATATAAATGATCTGGAAAGGAATACGACAAGTGAAGTTATCAAATTTGCGGATGATACCAAAATCATTCAGAGTAGTTAAATCACAAGCAGACTGTGATACATTACAGGAGGACCTTGCAAGACTGGAAGATTGGGCATCCAAATGGCAGATGAAATTTAATGTGGACAAGTGCAAGGTGTTGCATATAGGGAAAAATAACCCTTGCTGTAGTTACACGATGTTAGGTTCCATATTAGGAGCTACCACCCAAGAAAAAGATCTAGGCATCATAGTGGATAATACTTTAAAATTGTCAGCTCGGTGTGCTGCAGCAGTCAAAAAAGCAAATAGAATGTTAAGAATTATTAGGAAGGGAATGGTTAATAGAACGGAAAATGTCATAATACCTCTGTATCGCTCCATGATGAGACCGCACCTTGAATACTGTGTACAATTCTGGTCGTCACATCTCAAAAAAGAAAAAGTTGTGATGGAGAAGGTATAGAGAAGGGCAACCAAAATGATAAAGGGGATGGAACAGCTCCCCTATGAGGAAAGGCCGAAGAGGTTAGGTCTGTTCAGCTTGGAGAAGAGACGGATGAGGGGGGGAATATGATAGAGGTCTTTAAGATCATGAGAGGTCTTGAACAAGTAGATGTGACTCGGTTATTTACACTTTCGAATAATAGAAGGACTAGGGGGCATTCCATGAAATTAGCAAGTAGCACATTTAAGACTAATCGGAGAAAATTCTTTTTCACTCAACACACAATAAAGCTCTGGAATTTGTTGCCAGAGGATGTGGTTAGTACAGTTAGTGTAGCTGGGTTCAAAAAAGGTTTGGATAAATTCTTGGAGAAGAAGTCCATTAATGGCTATTAATCAATTATACTTAGGGAATAGCCACTGCTATTAATTGCATCAGTAGTATGGGTTCTTCTTAGTGTTTGGGTAATTACCAGGTTCTTGTGGCCTGGTTTTGGCCTCTGTTGGAAACAGGATGCTGGGCTTGATGGACCTTTGGTCTGACCCAGCATGGCAATTTCTTATGTTCTTATGTTTGTCTAGCGCATCTAACACACTTGTATCAGCCCTAAGAGAGAATATGTCTCACACACTCAGACTCCCATGATTCATCAACCTCTCACATCCCCAGGGGGCAGATTCTGAAGAAGAGTGGGAGGCAGGCAGGCAATAAGGAATGGAGGAATTCTATTTCTAGACCCAGGTGGTAGGCTGGCCAAAGACCACCCTACCCTAAAACATTTCTCCGGCACCTCCTAGTGCAGACACCAAAGACTGAGAACAAAAAAATAACAGGCACAAAAACCAAATGATTAGAGCAGTGAGCTGCAAACAAGGGAAGTCAGGGTTCAAATCCTATTGCCATTCCTTGTGACCTTGGGCAAGTCACTTCACCCTCCATTGCCTTTTCCCTGCCCTGGGCCATGGAGGGGGGCACCATTTCATCCTTCGCCTCAGGCAGCAGATTGCCTTGAGCCGCCCCTGGTTAACTGCACCCTTGCTTATGGACACAGAGACCCAGTCCAGTGAGGAGGAGGAGGAGCAGAAGCAGCAGCAAAAGCTGCATCACAGCCCGCTCCTGGTTGTCCTGGGCTTAGCAAACCTGCTAAATGACAATTTGAATCTCTCTGGCTTAGTGGATGAATCCAGTCTGCAATGGGACACAGTGCAGGGAGCGCAATCTCGGTCCAGCACACCACATCACCAACATGAGGCAGCAGGCACTGAGGCAGACCAGACCACTAGCCCCATCATGCCTTTTATGGAGGCCGAAACCTCATCTCCCAACATGGGCACAGCACCAACTGTGCCTCCAGCACCAGCTCTGCCACCAGCACTACCAATAGTACCATTCACCACACCTGCCTCCATACAGGAGTAGCTGATTTTACTCAAAAGGAGCTATCATGTGCAGCTACACTAAATACAAGCAGAGCTAGTATGCCTGAGGAAAGTTGTCAATGGGCAACCCAGGCCATGCATACCCAAATGGCAATTCAGGCACAGGGTTTCACTACAATGGCAACATTGATAAACAATCTCACTGCTGTCATGACATAGATTCTGCACAGAATGCTGGAGCCAGTACCTGTGCCTTCCCGAGACTCACACAATTCAACTCCACATTCTGAGAGATGACTGAGGGGAGGACACCCAAGGACTTGCTACCCCCAAGTGGCAAAGGCCCATGAACCACCCAAACACCTGGCCTCTAAGGCTGAAGAACAAGACTTGTAGGACAAGCCTGGTCAAGCTTCAGAACAGAGTTCCTGTACCAGCTAGATGGAAGAAGCCTGTTGGGTTGTCCTGATTTCAGAGATCCTGTGCCAGCTAGATGGAAGAAGCCTGCTGGGTTGTCCTGATTTCAGAGATCCTGTGCCAGCTAGATGGAAGAAGCCTGTTGGGTTGTCCTGATTTCAGAGATCCTGTGCCAGCTAGATGGAAGAAGCCTGCTGGGCCCATCCTGACTTCAGAGTTCCTGTGCCAGCTAGATGATGGTGATGATCTAATTCATGCCACTGTAGTCCTGCAGTCTACTTCTAATGTCCTTCTCTATGCTCTTCCCATACTCTAGGCTCCCTGAGGCCATCACCCTCATGGTTCAGATGCTGCCTCTGCCTCATCATGTCTCATCTGCTGCTCTTGATGCTGGTGTCTCATCTCATCTCAGCCTGCTGCCACCTCCATGCTGATGTGTGTTTTCCTGGGTCTCATGCATCCATGCTGCTGTATATTCTCCTGGGGCTTCCGCCTCCATGTTGTGCTCTTTGCTCCTGGCCATCTGCCTCCATTCTGTGCTCTTTGGTCCTGGTCATCTGCTTCCATGCTCTACTCTGCTGCCTTGGCCCTTAGGCTGTCTCTTTGATTGCATTTTTTCAACATGGACTGTCTGGGTCCTTTATGTTAACAACACATAGTTGCGCTCTTATTAGTTCTAACATTAGAGATGTACTGTAGCTATTGGGGTGCCACTTCCACTTTTTATGTTCTTTACTGTAATCATGATTGTGTAAAAAGGATAAGATACAAAGCCTGTATATGTAATGATGCCATATCTAACAATGTATGTACAGGTCTACAAGCAATGTGCTGTTCAGTTAATTTACAATGCCATGTGCTATTTACTAGGGATGTGAATCGTTTTTCGACGATTAAAATTATCGTCCGATAATTTTAATATCGTCTTAAACCGTTATGGAACACAATACAATAGAGATTCTAACGATTTATCGTTATAAATCGTTAGAACATTGAGCCGGCACACTAAAACCCCCTAAAACCCACCCCCGACCCTTTAAATTAAATCCCCCACCCTCCCGAACCCCCCCCAAATGACTTAAATAACCTGGGTGTCCAGCGGCGGTCCGGAACGGCAGCGTTCCGGAACGGGCTCCTGCTATTGAATCTTGTTGTCTTCAGCCGGCGCCAATTTCCAAAATGGCGCCGAAAAATGGCGGCGGCCATAGACCAACACGATTCCACGGCAGGAGGTCCTTCCGGACCCCCGCTGGACTTTTGGCAAGTCTTGTGGGGGTCAGGAGGCCCCCCCCAAGCTGGCCAAAAGTTCCTGGAGGTCCAGCGGGGGTCAGGGAGCGATTTCCCGCCGCGAATCGTTTTCCGTACGGAAAATGGCACCGGCAGGAGATCGACTGCAGGAGGTCGTTCAGCGAGGGTTCCGGCGCCTCGCTGAACGACCTCCTGCAGTCGATCTCCTGCCGGCGCCATTTTCCGTACGGAAAACGATTCGCGGCGGGAAATCACTCCCTGACCCCCGCTGGACCTCCAGGAACTTTTGGCCAGCTTGGGGGGGGCCTCCTGACCCCCACAAGACTTGCCAAAAGTCCAGCGGGGGTCCGGAAGGACCTCCTGCCGTGGAATCGTGTTGGTCTATGGCCGCCGCCATTTTTCGGCGCCATTTTGGAAAATGGCGCCGGCTGAAGACAACAAGATTCAATAGCAGGAGCCCGTTCCGGACCGCTGCCGTTCCGGACCGCCGCTGGACACCCAGGTTATTTAAGTCATTTGGGGGGGGTTCGGGAGGGTGGGAGATTTAATTTAAAGGGTCGGGGTGGGTTTTAGGGGGTTTTAATGTGCCGGCTCACGATTTTACGATTTTTCACGATATTTTACCCCCCCAAACGGCAACAATACGATTCCCTCCCCCTCCCAGCCGAAATTGATCGTTAAGACGATCGAGGACACGATTCACATCTCTACTATTTACTATCTTGCCCTTACTGAATGTGATTACTAAAGATGTTGACTTGCTTTGAATTTGTTGATTACATTTGTTCAGTAATAAACTGGTCACAGGTTAGAAATATACATTTTCTGGTTGTGTCTTCTCATTGTGTGGTTTTGTCTTAAGGGTTGAGGCGGTCAAAGGTGTGACCTCCACATCACCTTGCATGCTAGTGTGCCCTTGCACATTACAACTAGGCACTTATCTGGCAAGCAATACCATATGGCCTAGGTCATACAACTGAAAGCTCACTGTATGCTCCTAAGGATGACAGCAAGAGTTAAACCTGAAGCTTCTTACTATAGAACTTCACTCTTAGCTCCCGTGGCTTTCTTCACTCAGTATACTAGGGATGTGAATCATTTTTTGACGATTTAAAATATCGTCCGATATATTTTAAATCGTCAAAAATCGTTAGGGCCACGATACAATACCAATTCCCCCGATTTATCGTCAAAAAATCGTAAATCGGGGGAAGGGGGAGGGCAGGAAAACCGGCACACTAAAACACCCTAAAACCCACACCCGACCCTTTAAATTAAATCCCCCACCCTCCCGAACCCCCCCCCCCCAAATGCCTTAAATTACCTGGGGGTCCATAGCGGCGGTCCGTAGCTTAAATTACCTCCGTAGCCTTAAATTACCTGGGGGTCCATAGCGGCGGTCCGTAGCTAAATCGGGGGAAGGGGGAGAGCAGGAAAACCGGCACACTAAATCGTGTAATCTTCAGCCGGCGCCATTTGCAAAATGGCCGCCGCAAAATGGCGGCGGCCATAGACCAACACGATTTGACGCAGGAGGTCGTTCCGGACCCCCGCTGGACTTTTGGCAAGTCTTGTGGGGGTCAGGAGGCCCCCCCAAGCTGGCCAAAAGTTCCTGGGGGTCCAGCGTGGGTCCGGGAGCGATCTCCTGCCGCGAATCGTGTTCCGTACGGAAAATGGCGCCGGCAGGAGATCGACTGCAGGAGGTCGTTCAGCGGTCGTTCAGCGGGGTACCCCGCTGAACGACCTCCTGCAGTCGATCTCCTGCCGGCGCCATTTTCCGTACGGAACACGATTCGCGGCAGGAGATCGCTCCCGGACCCCCGCTGGACCCCCAGGAACTTTTGGCCAGCTTGGGGGGGCCTCCTGACCCCCACAAGACTTGCCAAAAGTCCAGCGGGGGTCCGGAACGACCTCCTGCATCAAATCGTGTTGGTCTATGGCCGCCGCCATTTTGCGGTGGCCATTTTGCAAAATGGCGCCGGCTGAAGACTACACGATTTAGTGTGCCGGTTTTCCTGCTCTCCCCCTTCCCCCGATTTAGCTACGGACCGCCGCTACGGACCCCCAGGTAATTTAAGGCTACGGAGGTAATTTAAGCTACGGACCGCCGCTACGGACCCCCAGGTAATTTAAGGCATTTGGGGGGGGTTCGGGAGGGTGGGGGATTTAATTTAAAGGGTCGGGGTGGGTTTTAGTGTGCCGGGGGTGGGTTTTAGGGTGTTTTAGTGTGCCGCTGGACCCCCAGGTAATTTAAGGCATTTGGGGGGGGTTCGGGAGGGTGGGGGATTTAATTTAAAGGGTCGGGGGTGGGTTTTAGGGGGTTTTAGTGTGCCGGTTCACGATTTTAACGATTTTCACGATACTCTAAACACCCAAACGGTGACGATACGATTCCCTCCCCCTCCCAGCCGAAATCGATCATTAAGACGATCGAGGACACGATTCACATCTCTACAGTATACTGTTATCTAAGTATTGGGTACATGGGTCTGTATGTGAGATGGCCACTAGGTAGCTAGTGTTCAGGTCCATACACTATTGGGTATAATCGGTACCCAAGATATATCACTTATGACCTAACAATGTGCTACTCTATGGCTCTGGGCCCGAATGCTCTCATGGCATCACTCTTTTCTCAGAGGCCTACTTGAACAGTTAAAGTCCAAGTTTTGGTACATCAGTAGTGAGCTGAAAGGTGCAGTTGCAGGGGCCAGGGCCAGAGAGTACATTCTGAACATGTCAAGCTTGTGTGGCGTTAGTTTATCTTGGGCCCCCTTATTTGTATCCTTAGTACAGTTAAAATGCTATGTGTACTCAACCCTTTTTAGGGTTCACACTACACTAAATAGGTCATCAGCTTGCAGGCTGCTAGAACATGGTGCCATCTGCCATGTGACAACTGAGAAGGAGTGAGGGAGTTATGTTGTGTAGAGAATGGCCACAGGTGAAGAACAGACAGTCTAGAGGGCTGCAGCCACTGCTGTTTGGGACTAGGCAGACTGGCAGAGACTGACTCCCACCACTGTACTGGCCTTACCTGTGGATCTGCCTAATACCTGTTAGTTAAGGATGACTGGCACAGACTTGCCTCCACCCCAGTACTGGCATGTCTTGTGGATCTGTCTAATCTCTGTCCTTAACACAGTCTCCTGACCTCAACATCATTGAACCACTTTGGAGAGAACTCAAACATGCAGTTCATGCTAGACAACCAAAGAATTTACAGTATCTGGAAGCTCCAAGAGGATGGGCAGCTTTAACACAAGAGAAAATAAAGGGTCTCATTCACAACTATCACAAAAGACTGCAAGTCATCAATGATGCAAAAAGTTCTTAATACATGATATTAAGAACTAAGGGTATGCAAACTTTTGAACAGGATCATTTTATTATTTTTCTTATTGCTATGGTTTGTTTAATGATTGTTATATTCTGTGATGCATAATAGTTTAATTTGAAACACATTAAAAATAACAGACATGTTTTATTTTCTTAAAATGCTACACATCTTACAAATTCTGCCAGGGGTATATAAACGTGTGAGCACAACTGTATAATGATGCAATTTCTTGAGAAATTGAGCCAAAAACATATAGAGATGGTTGACTGGCTTATTCCAGCCAAGACCCATGAGCATTAATAGTCTTTAACATGTATAGCAATAATCGTGCTGGACGATAAATGGGATTACAACATTGTGATTTTAAGATGAGATAATGACTCTGCACTGATGATTTAATCTGATCTTTTATTTCCACATCCCATCCCAATTTGAGGAGCAGTTATGGAGATTCCTCCCAAATTGGTGGACATGAAACTTGAATTAGTCTAGATGACATAATTCAAAGTACTATTTCTCTCATACTTGATTCAGATGTCATGATCAGGCTTCTTACGGCTTATCCAAACTCCTCCATGAATACTCTGATGAAATGGTAGGGGTTAAACTCGGATGGGTGCCACAATTCTCCTTTCTTCCTATTTTTAACTCCCTCCAATAACGAATGAAGATCCATCCCTTGAACAACTTCTGAAGAGTCACTGGATATCTCTGGATGTGAGACTCCTCTTAAAAAAAAACCTCCTTTGCAGATGATGGAATCTAAATTCCCTTGGCCATGGGGAATTTAATTAGCTGGCAAAAATATAACCTGTGTTATGCTCAGGCTTGTGAACCCTTGGGCCGACGGGAGGATGGTATACCTTGCGGAAGATCCGTAGGTTCTCTCGTCGGGTGGCGAGGCAGAGCAGAAGATGAGACCAGCTGACCCTCAGCACTGAAGACTGAGGCGACTGTGGAGGCAGGTGAAGAGACGAGAAGAGAACCTGTGTCTTCGCCACTGGAAGTCTGCGATCCCCCCAGGAGGAGCCTGTAGGGACCCAGACTGCTGGGACTTAGGTGGACCTTTGAGAGGTCAAGGTATCAGTGCAAGGGCTGACTGGAGCTTTGCCCTGGAAGTCCGCGGTCCCCCCGGGAGGAGCCCGTAGTCCAGAAGAAGTCCAAGGTCAAGTGCCAGAGGGACATCGCTTACCAGTCCGAGGTCATGCACCGAGGGATCACTACTTGCCAGTCCGAAGTCACAAACCAGAGAATCACCGCTTGCCAATCCGGTCACACACCAGAGAATCACCGTAAGCCAATCCGAAGTCAGGAACCGGGAACACTGAGACTAATAGGAACAAGGATCCAAAGCTTAAGGAACTCACCAAAGCAAGCAGACTAGACAGCGCTGGAGAACGTTGCCAAGTCACTGAATGAGCAGAGGAAGCCTCCCTTTATACTTCCCCTGCTCAGGCTGATCAGGAACAGGTGAAGCTGGTTAAAGGGATCAGGTCCCTTTAAATCTGTGAAAGAGGCGCGGCCTTGCACCTAAGGATGGCGGCAGCCATCTTTGATTTCCCCCGCGGAGGAGAGACGCTGCTGGACGCCGCGAGGGGGGAGCAGGAATGGCTCCCCCTGCAGCGAGCAGCACCGAGGGCCGTGCCGACGCGACGGCCTGAAGTCAGTGCCCTCCCCCGGGACTCCTGTGGCGGGGAAGTTCCGCGGGTAAGGTAGGGGACCGCGGTCGTGGCCTGCCGCGGAACACAACAACCTGGTCTTCAATATGCAAATAAAAAGGAAAAGTAAATAAAAAACATCCTTCAACAGGATATCAAAGGAGAAGAAACACAATTCCCAAAAAGGGGAAAGAACACACCCTTTCTACCATACTAACCAAGTCTTAGTCCATAAGACACAAGGGTCATCTTCTCCCAAAAAGATAAAGAACAAGAACAGGTGCAAGAAGAGCACCATCCTGCTTCCTAAAAATCCAACTAAAAATCCACACCATCTCCAGATGTTTCCCTCTTTTATATCAGTAAGAAGCAACCAACACAGCAGCTCACAATTGATCTATTTCTCTTGTACCTAAACAGATGGTATATTGTTCTTAGTAGAGACCCAGTAGGACTCTACACAAACCAACCTTGTATCAGGCAGAAGGAAAAACTTACCAAAAATATTTATAGGCAAACACCCTTCAATGGAAAGACAACAATTTTCCAGTTTTCCCCACCTCCCTTTCTCCCCCTAGCCTGCTTCAGTATCTACTTACTGAGTGAAGCCTGCCCGCCAAACACCAGGACAAAAAAAGAGAAAGGAAGTTTGAATTTGGTGTGTTAAATAGCTGGGGTAAAAGTGTTCATGCCCTCTTGATGTCAGTTGCATGTGCACTGTTTATAAAATAGAAAGTACATGGGAATCTGCAAACCATGTACATGGGAATCTGCAAATTCCAAACATGCCCACTTTCTTCATGTGTACTTTTGCTCATGAACATGGCCGTACACACATACATGAACTGTTTGTAAAATCCAAGATACACTTGGACATCATGCATACGAATGTATATGCCATTATTACAAAAATGACCCCTTTGCAAATGTACTCATATGTTTAATCTTGTCACAGATTTCTACAGTTCAGGGCTCCATGACTGCTCCATTTATAGAATATGTATTTGTCTGAGGTAGAGTTCAGGCGATGGAAAAGCTTATCCAGATATAAGAATTTAAGGGCCTCATTTACTAAGCATTTTCCCCATAAACACAAAATAGGAGAAAAGCCTGTTGTGAGCCTGCCTGCGACAGGCATGGGGTAGTTTCCCTATCTTTCTTCTAGCTCTTCACAGCGGGTCACTGCCGATGCCGTCCTCTGTGACCTGGAGGCAGCAGCTGTCTCCTCCTCTGCTCAGCAGGACTGAGAAGACCGACGTTTCTTCTTCGTGGCTGGTGCCGCTGCCGGGGTCCTCGAACGAGGCCATCCTTGCCGGTGCCTGCCTCTTCTTCCACTTTCGCGGTAGGGAGCCACTTCTTCTCAGGCCTCCCACATAGCAGGGATGCCACCAGCATGTCTGTCTCTTCCAGCTCTTCCTAGGCACGGGCGCGTGCCTCCCCTGCACATTTAAAGAGCCAGTGGCGGGAAAAGCCCCACGGCCCCAACAGATGACATCATCAGCATATTCCACTGCAGCCCTATAAAAGGTCCTTGCTGCCATTCCTCAGGGCCTTCGGATCAGGTTTGGACAGTGTCTATGATCTTCCTTCCGATCCAGGTCTTCCGTGGTCTCCTATGCTTTGATAGATCTTCATTCCATGTTCTTCGTGTTCCTGAACTTTGTCTCCTTAATGTTCCTGTTCTCGTCCCTCGTCAGAGCTCCCTCATCATCTGTCTTCTGTTCCTGATGTTCCCAATGTTCCATGTCCAGATGTCTTGATGTCCCTTGTCCTGAGGTGCCATGTTCCTTGTTCCCGATGTCTGATGTTCCTGTCTTGACTTTGTCTGTCTCATCTTCAGCTCTATGACCAGTTCCCATGTCCCTCGTCTGTCCACCTCTCTTGGCGTGCCATGTCATGGGCCATGACCAGTCCACGGGTGGGCTGTGTAGCACTTCGTGGTAAAAGGCCTTCTTGTCTGCAGTCCAAGCCTCTGGGAGACTTCGCGTTCAGTGTGGTCCGCGACCAGCCATGGGCGGCTGTGAAGGGCACATTGCGATGCAGTTCTCACCCAGTACTTTTGCCTGATTCTTGAATCTTTGCCTGAAACTTCCGAGCAACTTGAATCCTTGTCCAAGTCTTCTGAATGTCTTGAATCCTTGTCCGAATCTTCTGAGTTTCCTGAATCCTTGTCTGAGTCCTCCGAGTCTTCTGAGTAACCTGAGTCCTTGTCCGAGTATGCAAGTCTTCGCCTGAGTTGCCTGAGAATCCAAGACTTCAACTAAGTATCCAAGTCTACGTTTGAATCCTCTGAGTATCCTGAGTCCTTATCCAAGTCTTCATGTTCCTGCTCTCAGCCTCCGTCTGGCCTCACGCACTCGTCGTTCCCCCGTGACGGGTCCAGAATGGCTATCAAGTGGCCGGAGGGCTACCCTCAAGATCAGCATTGCGTTGCTGGATCTCATTAGGGCATGTAGGTCCAACGGAGGCCTGAGCCTGCCTTGTTCCTGTTCCGGATAATCCTTGTCTTCGCTCCAGCCTTGCTCCTGTTCTACCCGTGCTCGTACCAGCTCACCTCTTGTGGTGTGTCTTGGGGCTCCTCCCTGAGCCGTGCCGTGACCCAAGGGCTCACATCCTACCTTAGATGGGAACATGCCTCCACGCTCCTAACAGGGTCTTAGTAAATCAAGCCCTAAGGTCATTAAATTCCTTAAGCTGAAAATGTTAGCACCATATGAAGTGCTTAAGAAGTATTTCCTTGAGATATTAAAAATTTCCTCTCAGCAGTTACCACCTTTAAGTAAAGTTTATTTCCTGCCAACAGCAAAAAACGTAAATGGCAGCAAAGAAGGGTGAAACCAAAAATTTTGTTTAGATGGATAGTCTTCATATTACTACATTGCTTGAGTCCTCACAGGATAAAGTCCTTGCATGAGGAACTTTAATTGTAGTTTTTGCCTGTTGATAGACCGTGACCATATTATTTAATTTATATTCTACCTTTCATGACTAGTGAGCCATTTCAAAGCAGATTACAAGGTACCATAAGTATTAAAGGGGCACTTAGAGAAGATAAGGCCATCGCAGAAAGATTAAATGATTTCTTTGCTTCGGTGTTTACTGAAGAGGATGTTGGGGAGGTACCTGTAATGGAGAAGGTTTTCATGGGTAATGATTCAGATGGACTGAATCAAATCACGGAGAACCTAGAAGATGTGGTAGGCCTGATTGACAAACTGAAGAGTAGTAAATCACCTGGACCGGATGGTATACACCCCAGAGTTCTGAAGGAACTAAAAAATGAAATTTCAGACCTATTAGTAAAAATTTGTAACCTATCATTAAAATCATCCATTGTACCTGAAGACTGGAGGATAGCAAATGTAACCCCAATATTTAAAAAGGGCTCCAGGGGCGATCCGGGAAACTACAGACCGGTTAGCCTGACTTCAGTGCCAGGAAAAATAGTGGAAAATGTTCTAAACATCAAAATCACAGAACATATAGAAAGACATGGTTTAATGGAACAAAGTCAGAATGGCTTTACCCGAGGCAAATCTTGCCTCACAAATCTGCTTCACGTTTTTGAAGGAGTTAATACACATGTGGAATAAGGTGAACCGGTAGAATTAGTATACTTGGATTTTCAAAAGGCGTTTGACAAAGTTCCTCATGAGAGGCTTCTAGGAAAAGTAAAAAGTCATGGGATAGGTGGCGATGTCCTTTCGTGGATTGCAAACTGGCTAAAAGACAGGAAACAGAGAGTAGGATTAAATGGACAATTTTCTCAGTGGAAGGGAGTGGACAGTGGAGTGCCTCAGGGATCTGTATTAGGACCCTTACTTTTCAATATATTTATAAATGATCTGGAAAGAAATACGAGAGTGAGATAATCAAATTTATTTATTTATTTATTTAAGAGTTTTTATATACCGTCATTAAGTTATACACCATCATAACGGTTTACAAATTTGCAGATGACACAAAATTGTTCAGAATAGTTAAATCTCAAGCAGATTGTGAAAAATTGCAGGAAGACCTTGTGAGACTGGAAAATTGGGCATCCAAATGGCAGATGAAATTTAATGTGGATAAGTGCAAGGTGATGCATATAGGGAAAAATAACCCATGCTATAATTACACAATGTTGGGTTCCATATTAGGTGCTACAACCCAAGAAAGAGATCTAGGCGTCATAGTGGATAATACATTGAAATCGTCGGTTCAGTGTGCTGCGGCAGTCAAAAAAGCAAACAGAATGTTGGGAATTATTAGAAAGGGAATGATGAATAGAAAGTAAAATGTCATAATGCATAATACGTGCACAGCCGTGTGTATCTTATAAAATCCGGGGTTGGCGCGCGCAAGGCTGCGCAAAATTGGCAGCCTGCACGCACTGAGCCACACAGCCTGCCTCCGTTCCCTCCGAGGCCGCTCCGAAATCGGAGCGGCCTCGGAGGGAACTTTCCTTCTGGATCCCCCCACCTTCCCCTCCCTTCCCCTATCTAACCCACCCCCCAGCCCTACCTAAATCCCCCCCTACCTTTGTTGTGCAAGTTATGCCTGCTTGAGGCAGGCGTAACTTGCGCGTGCCACCTCGGCATCCCCCGGCACAGGCCGCAGTGCCGGGGGACTTGGGACTGCCCTCCCGGCCCACCCCCGAACCGTCGCCACACCCCCGGACTGCTCCCTGACCCCGGACATGCCCCCGGACCCACCCTCGGCCTGCCGACCCGCCCCAGGACATGCCCCCTCCCACCCCTTTTACGAAGCCCCGGGACTTACGTGTGTCTCGGGGCTTTGCGTGCGCCGGCAGCCTATGCAAAATAGGTGCACCGGCGCAGGGCTTTTAAAATCTACCCCATACTCTAGTAAATTGAGGTTTACTTGAATTCATGCACTGTACCTGGAATGGTCACTTTTGGAAACAGTGTACTAGGCTTGATGGACCTTTGGTCTGACCCAGTATGGCAAATCTTATGTCCTTATGTTCTTATGATCATCCCAAGTACAAACTAGAAAGTTATCCATGAAGCCAGAAACAACCCCAATCTAATATTTAAATATCTGCATACCTCTCTTGTTGAGATTGATTACATTTAACTTATACTGCCTTATTGAACGTGCCCTCTTACTGAACTGTGCATCTTTGTAAAGCTCATGAATGTGCATTCTCCATGACAGGTCTGGCATTTTGGAATGCTCTACCTGCAAAGCTAAGAAATATGCAGGACCCATTGTTATTTAAGAACGCCTAAAATACTTTCCTTTCTAAGCAGCATTTGGAATTGATCAAATGTAATTTCAACCCAATTTCCCTTGACAGTTATTTTTTAGTTTGTCTATTTTATGTCTCATATTTTTATTATTTTGGAGCTTTTGTTTTATTGTTTTTATTTATGATCACCTGTGGTATTTCTTATACTTGACATACGCCTGTCCTCTAAGACTAGCCCAGAGAGGTACACTTCAAGCACCTATCACTAAGTCCTCCGTTAGAAAAAGAGCTCTGTCCGCTTCGGGTCCCAAACAATGGAATCGGCTCCCTCCGGATCTAAGGCTGGAACAATGTCCTCTCTCCTTCAAGAAGAGACTTAAGACTTTTTTATTTGACCAAGCTTTCTCATAACCTCGCCTTTCTGCCATGGTCTTAGTCCGCATTGTTAGGTTACCTCTCCCTTATGAGGTTCTCAGAGTCCTCCACAACTAACTTCCCGGCTTTCGCCCAAGCCATAATCACCCATTGATCCTTTACCTGCTTTCACCCAAGTTATGTTTATCCAGGTTTTTTTCTACCTTGTTAAATGTAAGACAAGACTTTGTCACTGTTGTTTTTTTGCAGGTTGTAATGTAAACCGAAGTGATAATTAATCCTGTTAATTGAAATTCGGTATTATAAAAGTTATAAATAAATAAATAAATAAATATGAGCTGTTTTTATGTTTATCTATGTTGCCATTTGATTTTATTATGCATGTCCTGTTGTAATCCATCTCGAACCATGGAATGAGTGTAATGCAAATCTTTTAATTATTTATGTGAGATTTCATCAGGAAAAAACTGAATGGTAATGGTGTTCATGGGAGGATAGCTTGAAATAAAACATTGCTCTCTAAAAAGAACAACGCTGCCTACTTAGGTTCACCAAAGAGCATCTGAATGACCCACAAGACTTCTGGAACAATGTTCTTTGGACAGATGAGGCAGAAATTGAACTTTTCAGTTACTATAACAAACTTTTTGTTTTGCCAAACTTTAAACACTGCTTTCAATTATGAACCTCATCCTGTTTTCAAGCATGGTGGTGAAGGTATCATGGTGTGGGACTGCTTTCCTACATCATAAAGTAGAAAACTTGCCATCATTGATGGAAGCATGAATTCATCTTTATATCAGAATATTTTAGAGGAGAATGCCAGGCTATCCACTCATGAGTTGTAGCTGAGCTGAAAGTGGGTTATGCTGCAAGACAGTAGCCCTAAAAATTCAAATAAATCTACTACAGAATGGCTGAAAAGAGAATTCAGGTCAATTATTCAAATGTATCTGGATATCTAAGTTTGTCAGATATAACTTATCTGGTTAACTTAGAAGGGATATTCAGCAGCACAGCTATGTCGCTGAATATACCAAAGTAAGTTATAGTTAGCTGGATAAGTTATATATCTCTGCTAACTTTAGGCCTGCTATTGAGCAGGTCTAACATTCAATTAATCCAGAGAAGTCTGAATATTCGCACTTATCTAGTCAAGGTAACTGGATAAGTAGTCCCGTCTAGATCTCTCCATTGCCCACCCCCAAGATATATGGCTATCTATTTAGCCAGATAAATACTTATCCAGCCAATTGGTGGCTGCTTAAACAAAGCCAGATATTCAGTGGCTGCCACTTTGCCAGATATTTATCTTGCTAAGTAGCGCTAAATATCATCCTACCCATGTTTTGGATTGGGCAAATCAACATTCTAACCAAATCCATATTGAGAAGGGCCAGAATTCCTCAAGGGCGATATGAGATGCTTATCAGCAGTTACAGAAATGTTTTTTTGAAGTCATTGCTTCTCATAGAGCTGCCACTAGTTACTGAATGAAGAGTTCATGTTATAAAATTGGGTGCTTTGTGTTTATTTACTGTATTTGAGAACCTCAATGTGATTGTCCGGATTTATTTATTTACCTTACTTTGTTTCAATTGTAGAGTCTAATCCATTGTAACATACTTTGAGCTTTCTAGTTGGAAAAGCATGAAATAAACGATGATGATGATGATTAATATGATGATGATGGAGGCAGGCATCTGGCTGGTACATCCATTTGGACAGTCTCTTTGGTATCTTAGCACTGGCAAGAGGTGGCCTTTTTCATGGAAGTAATATTTTACCTTACATGCTGTGTTCAGTCACTGTGTCCCCTACTTGGGCTTCTACAGTGGGTGGGGATGGTGGATATAGAAGAGATGGGCTCATCTTCAGCCAATTCATGTTCTGGATGTTCTAGAGGATGGTGATTTTGAGGACTCGGGTGATGATTGTTAGTTTGTTGAGCCCTTTCATCATGACCACTAATATCTGCTTGAGCCCTTTTGTCATGACCTCTTATATCTGCTCCATGTTTTCAATTATGAGGGCACTTTTCAAACTGCCTACAGAAGTGCAAAGTTGGTGAATACTTTTTATTCTTAGAATTTGTACCAAAGGAAAAACTTTCTTTTCTCAAGAAGAATCCCTGTTGAGATCTGGATATGGATGTAATGGCAAAATCTGTTCAGTGGAAGATTAGCAAACTAAAGAAGATAAGGTTTCCAGCTATTAGCCTACCAGAAAAAATCCTGACCTTCAATAACTTTCAGAATGTTCCCAACAAACTTCATGAGCAAAATACTTTCCTTCCTCTTAAAGTATTATTACAAATATTGGCAAGTGCATCACAGGAAAACTAGGCTTTGATCTGTAAAGACCTCACAAACTGCTGGCCCCCCACCTTTACCCCCTACAACATATGAAAACATATAAAATTGGATGACCTTTTATTATTAAGTTTATTTAAACTAGAATTACATTGGTATATTTTTACAGTTCTTTTCAGCTTTATAGATTCTGACCTGAAAACTCTGGCCTGTAAAGAGACTGCACCTTAAACAATTCTATGATCCAGGACCACTCTCATAAAATCTTTATTGAGTACAAAACCCGAGAACAAATAAACGTACACACACCCCTTTTTTCTAATCACAAGCATCACCATCATTATCATACATGTTATGTTCTCTACTGCCTTTTATATAGTGCTGGAGGAAAATTCTTACATACATTAGCTTACCAGAGTCAGCTAGACAAAATTTGAGCTCTGATTCAGAAAAAACTGCAGTTACCTGAAGACGTTTGTGGGCAATCCATGTAAACCAATTGAGATGCTGGATGCATGTGGGTGCCAATAACCCAAAATGTATTGCTTTTGAAAATGGATCTGGATTCTGGACTGAACTACAGGGTATTTGCTGCTCTGATTAAGTCTACAAATTGCCATTGCAACATTATATATGTAGGGTCAAATGAATCATAGAGAAAACACATATGCATTGTTCCACTTAAAGTTACTTTTTAACTCCATCTTTATATCAGGAGTGATCTTAAGAAATATTTCTTTACAGAGGGTGGTGAATGTATGGAACAACCTCCCAATGGAGGTGGTGGAGACAAAAATGGTATCTGAATTCATGAAAGAATTAAATATCTACAGGGTACCTCTGAGGAATGATGGGAATTGTAAAGCTAAATTAGTTGGGTGGATGGGCAGACTATATAGGCCAGGGGAGGCCAACTTCAGTCCTTGTGAATCACAAACAGGCCAGGTTTTCAGATATCCACAATAAATATGCATGAGATAAATTTGCATACAAGGGAGGCAGTGCATGCAAATCTGCCTCATGCTTATTCATTGTGGATTTCATGAAATCTGTCCTTTTTGTGGGTCTTGAGGACCAGAGTTAGCTACCCCTGAGATAGGCCTTACGGTCTTTTTCTGCCATCATGTTTCTATGTTTCTATAATCTATAATAATTATTGTTTTTGCTTTCCATAATAACTGGACAAAGTATAACTGGCTTACTAAAAGTGTTCTATTCAGTTGGATTCCATTCTGTACAAAATAAGAGTCATCTGACAATAAGTGGTTTTTTTTATAATGGGTACCCTAGTAATACTCACACACTTCTGGGCAAAACCCTAGGGGCTTCATTTTATTCATTTATTTATTTATTTATTTTATTTTTATATACCGGTGTTCGATTTAACATATCACATCGGTTTACATTTAAACAAAATTTGCAGGAACTCATGCGTCAAATACATTAAACGTTTAAATATGGGGATTGTTAACAAGGGATATAAAAGAACATGGGGAATGGCTAACGCTACGGGATGCACGAAGGGGTGCACAAAGGGGAGTGCCCCTTTGTCGCGCCCCTTCGGCGCGCTACGCACGGCGCATGACACCTGGTGTTCTGGCGCTTTAACGTCCGTCACAGTCCTCAGTGACATCAGAGGGGGCGGGTCTCCCGATCGAGGATCACTCACCGCCCCTCCCCTCTCAGTTCCAGATGGATTCTTTCACCTTTTTTTTCTTTCTTTCTGTCTTTCTAATCACTGTTAGTTATTTCAGGGAGCCCGATGGTGATATTGTGTGGCATCCCTGTGCCCAGACACCCGGTGTTCTGGCGCCATTTAACGTCCATCACAGTCCTCAGTGATGTCAGAGGGGGCGGGTCTCCCGATCACTCACCACCCCTCCCCTCTCAGTTCCAGATAGATTCTTTCACCTTTTTTTTCTCTTTCTTTCTTTTTCAGACTTATGTACTTAAAACCCCCTTTTATTCATGTACATGGCCTTTGGAATCTCGTTAATGGCCCAATGCTCGTATAAGCAGAATTTATCATTATGATAAATTCTGATTTATCATTATCTGATTTATCATTATGATAAATTTATCATTATCCTATCAGTTTGCTTTATGTTCTTATATATCCAATATAATGCATCACCATGCACATATTTTACGCCATTTACTAGGGATGTGAATCGTGTCCTCGATCGTCTTAACGATCGATTTCGGCTGGGAGGGGGAGGGAATCGTATTGTTGCCGTTTGGGGGGGTAAAATATCGTGAAAAATCGTTAAAAATCGTGAAAAATCGAAAAATCGAAAAATCGAAAAACCGGCACATTAAAACCCCCTAAAACCCACCCCCGACCCTTTAAATTAAATCCCCCACCCTCCCGAACCCCCCCCAAATAACTTAAATAACCTGCGGGTCCAGCGGCGGTCCGGAACGGCAGCGGTCCGGAACGGGCTCCTGCTCTGAATCTTGTCGTCTTCAGCCGGCGCCATTTTCCAAAATGGCGCCGAAAAATGGCGGCGGCCATAGACGAAAAAGATTGGACGGCAGGAGGTCCTTCCGGACCCCCGCTGGACTTTTGGCAAGTCTCGTGGGGGTCAGGAGGCCCCCCACCAGCTGGCCAAAAGTTCCTGGAGGTCCAGCGGGGGTCAGGGAGCGATTTCCCGCCGCGAATCGTTTTCGTACGGAAAATGGCGCCGGCAGGAGATCGACTGCAGGAGGTCGTTCAGCGAGGCGCCGGAACCCTCGCTGAACGACCTCCTGCAGTCGATCTGCCAGCGCCATTTTCCGTACGGAAACAATTCGCGGCGGGAAATCGCTCCCTGACCCCCGCTGGACATCCAGGAACTTTTGGCCAGCTTGTGGGGGGCCTCCTGACCCCCACGAGACTTGCCAAAAGTCCAGCGGGGGTCCGGAAGGACCTCCTGCCGTCCAATCTTTTTCGTCTATGGCCGCCGCCATTTTTCGGCGCCATTTTGGAAAATGGCGCCGGCTGAAGACGACAAGATTCAGAGCAGGAGCCCGTTCCGGACCGCTGCCGTTCCGGACCGCCGCTGGACCCGCAGGTTATTTAAGTTATTTGGGGGGGGGTTCGGGAGGGTGGGGGATTTAATTTAAAGGGTCGGGGGTGGGTTTTAGGGGGTTTTAGTGTGCCGGCTCACGATTCTAACGATTTATAACGATAAATCGTTAGAATCTGTATTGTATTGTGTTCCATAACGGTTTAAGACGATATTAAAATTATCGGACGATAATTTTAATCGTCCTAAAACGATTCACATCCCTACCATTTACTTTAACTATGATATGTTATTCTGTGCTTTGTATTTTCCTCCTTTTCAGTTCAATGTAAGCCGGCATGATGTGCCTTACGAATGTCGGCAAAGAAAAGCCTATAAATAAATAAATAAATGAGGGCTGTTTGAAAACGGCCTTCCCTAAGTCAAAGCCGTTTCTGCAATAGATTTTCAAGAAGTTCAAAACCATTGTTGAGGGAATTGGCATTAAAAAGATAGTAACTTTCAAAGCAGGAATTCTGTGATATAGGTAGCACCATATCCTCCTGTTTAAGAAAGAGCTCGACAGATTCATTCAGCTTTATGACTTTTCATGAGTTTTCAGCAAAAAGTAATTTATCAAATTGGTTGAGTTAAAAAAAAATCATGACTGTTTTTGAAAACATCGATTCAGAGGTCCCATGCATCTCCAAAAAGCCAAATAAACCCCTATTTCCACTTGGTTTTAGACTGATTCTCACTTTATCACAATTTGCTTGAATGTCTGTGGATATGCAACTTTACTCTAACAGACTGGCAGCCCTGGTGCTGCCTTGGAGGAAGAAGGTCTCATGATGGGAGAGCACCAACCAGGTGTAGCAGGAAAGGATCCTGTAGCAAGGACCTGCTTTCTAGGTGATGCATTGTCCTTTCGCACTGAGGATATCTCCCCAAGGCCTACTGCCCAGGAGGGAAGGGTTAGGTCAGCCGTCATAGTTGGTGATTCGATTATTAGGAATGTAGATAGCTGGGTGGCTGGTGGGCGTGAGGATAGCCTGGTAACATGCCTACCTGGTGCGAAGGTGGCGGACCTCATGCGTTACCTAGATAGGATTTTAGACAGTGCTGGGGAGGAGCCAGCTGTCGTGGTACATGTGGGCACCAACGACATAAGAAAATGTGGGAGGGAGGTTCTGGAAGCCAAATTTAGGCTCTTAGGTAGAAAGATTAAATCCAGAACCTCCAGGGTAGCATTCTCTGAAATGCTCCCTGTTCCACGTGCAGGTCACCAGAGGCAGGCAGAGCTCCGGAGTCTCAATGCGTGGATGAGACGATAGTGCAAGGAAGAGGGATTCAGTTTTGTTAGGAACTGGGGAACCTTTTGGGGAAGGGGGAGTCTCTTCCGAAGGGATGGGCTCCACCTTAACCAGGGTGGAACAAAACTGCTAGCGCTAACCTTTAAAAAGGAGATAGAGCAGCTTTTAAACTAGAAAAAAGGGGAAAGCCGACAGTTGCTCAGCAGCGCATGGTTCGGAGAGAGGTATCTTTAAAGGATACTAATGATGCATTAGAATTAAGGCATCCCGACAGTGAGGTTCCAATAATTAGAAAAGTAGTCCAAGTGCCTGTAACTAAAAACTCCCCTGAGCTAAAAATTTCTAACTTATCCCTATCAATTAAAAAGCAGAACGAAAATACAAACAAAAAACAAACTTTGAAATGTTTGTATGCTAATGCCAGAAGTCTAAGAAGTAAGATGGGAGAATTAGAATGTATAGCAGTAAATGATGACATAGACTTAATTGGCATCTCAGAGACATGGTGGAAAGAGGATAACCAATGGGACAGTGCTATACCAGGGTACAAATTATATCGCAATGACAGAGAGGAGCACTCGGGAGGAGGTGTGGCACTTTATGTCCGGGATGGCATAGAGTCCAACAGGATAAACATCCTGCATGAGACTAAATACAAAATTGAATCTTTATGGGTAGAAATCCCTTGTGTGTCAGGGAAGACTATAGTGATAGGGGTATACTACCGTCCACCTGGTATGGACAGTGAAATGCTAAGAGAAATTAGGGAAGCTAACCAAATTGGTAATGCAGTAATAATGGGAGACTTCAATTACCCCAATATAGACTGGGTAAATGTATCATCGGGTCACGCTAGAGAGATAACATTCCTGGATGGAATAAATGATAGCTTTATGGAGCAATTGGTTCAGGAACCGACGAGAGAGGGAGCAGTTTTAGATCTAATTCTCAGTGGAGCACAGGACTTGGTGAGAGAGGTAACGGTGGTGGGGCCGCTTGGCAATAGTGATCATAATATGATCAAATTTGATTTAATGACTGGAAAAGGAACAGTGTGCAAATCCAAGGCTCTCGTGCTAAACTTTCAAAAGGGAAACTTTGATAAAATGAGAAAAATTGTTAGGAAAAAACTGAAAGGAGCAGCTACAAAAGTAAAAAATGTCCAAGAGGCGTGGTCATTGTTAAAAAATACCATTCTAGAAGCACATTCCACACATTAAGAAAGGTAGAAAGAAGGCAAAACAATTACCGGCATGGTTAAAAGGGGAGGTGAAAGAAGCTATTTTAGCCAAAAGATCTTCATTCAAAAATTGGAAGAAGGATCCAACAGAAGAAAATAGGATAAAGCATAAATGTTGGCAAGTTAAATGTAAGACATTGATAAGACAGGCTAAGAGAGAATTTGAAAAGAAGTTGGCTGTAGAGGCAAAAACTCACAGTAAAAACGTTTTTAAATATATCCGAAGCAGAAAGCCTGTGAGGGAGTCAGTTGGACCGTTAGATGATCGAGGGGTTAAAGGGGCACTTAGAAAAGATAAGGCCATCGCGGAAAGATTAAATGATTTCTTTGCTTCGGTGTTTACTGAAGAGGATATTGGGGAGGTACCCGTAATGGAGAAGGTTTTCAAGGGTAATGATTCAGATGGACTGAATCAAATCACGGTGAACCTAGAAGATGTGGTAGGCCTGATTGACAAACTGAAGAGTAGTAAATCACCTGGACCGGATGGTATACACCCCAGAGTTCTGAAGGAACTAAAAAATGAAATTTCAGACCTATCAGTAAACATTTGTAACTTATCATTAAAATCATCCATTGTACCTGAAGACTGGAGGATAGCAAATGTAACCCCAATATTTAAAAAGGGCTCCAGGGGCGATCCGGGAAACTACAGACCGGTTAGCCTGACTTCAGTGCCAGGAAAAATAGTGGAAAGTGTTCTAAACATCAAAATCACAGAACATATAGAAAGACATGGTTTAATGGAACAAAGTCAGCCTGGCTTTACCCAGGGCAAGTCTTGCCTCACAAATCTGCTTCACTTTTTTGAAGGAGTTAATAAACATGTGGATAAAGGTGAACCGGTAGATATAGTATACTTGGATTTTCAGAAGGTGTTTGACAAAGTTCCTTATGAGAGGCTTCTAGGAAAAGTAAAAAGTCATGGGATAGGTGGTGATGTCCTTTCGTGGATTGCAAACTGGCTAAAAAACAGGAAACAGAGAGTAGGATTAAATGGGCAATTTTCTCAGTGGAAGGGAGTGGACAGTGGAGTGCCACAGGGATTTGTATTGGGACCCTTACTTTTCAATATATTTATAAATGATCTGGAAAGAAATACGACGAGTAAGATAATCAAATTTGCAGATGACACAAAATTGTTCAGAGTAGTTGAATCACAAGCAGATTGTGATAAATTGCAGGAAGACCTTGTGAGACTGGAAAATTGGGCATCCAAATGGCAGATGAAATTTAATGTGGATAAGTGCAAGGTGATGCATATAGGGAAAAATAACCCATGCTATAATTACACAATGTTGGGTTCCATATTAGGTGCTACAACCCAAGAAAGAGATCTAGGTGTCATAGTAGATAACACATTGAAATTGTCGGTACAGTGTGCTGCGGCAGTCAAAAAAGCAAACAGAATGTTGGGAATTATTAGAAAGGGAATGGTGAATAAAACAGAAAATGTCATAATGCCTCTGTATCGCTCCATGGTGAGACCGCACCTTGAATATTGTGTACAATTCTGGTTGCCGCATCTCAAAAAAGATATAATTGCGATGGAGAAGGTACAGAGAAGGGTTACCAAAATGATAAGGGGAATGGAACAACTCCCCTATGAGGAAAGACTAAAGAGGTTAGGACTTTTCAGCTTGGAGAAGAGACGGCTGAGGAGGGATATGATAGAGGTGTTTAAAATCATGAAAGGTCTAGAACGGGTA
Organism: Rhinatrema bivittatum; assembly: GCF_901001135.1. Lineage (NCBI taxonomy): Eukaryota > Metazoa > Chordata > Amphibia > Gymnophiona > Rhinatrematidae > Rhinatrema > Rhinatrema bivittatum. The sequence goes on from NC_042616.1 coordinate 303,843,873, forward strand.
GATGTGAATTGGTTATTTACTCTTTTGGATAGTAGAAAGACTAGGGTGCACTCCATGAAGTTAGCATGGGGCACATTTAAAACTAATCGGAGAAAGTTCTTTTTTACTCAACGCACAATTAAGCTCTGGAATTTGTTGCCAGAGGATGTGGTTAGTGCAGTTAGTATAGCTGTGTTTAAAAAAGGATTGGATAAGTTCTTGGAGGAGAAGTCCATTACCTGCTATTAAGTTCACTTAGAAAATAGCCACTGCCATTAGCAATGGTTACATGGAATAGACTTCGTTTTTGGGTACTTGCCAGGTTCTTTTGGCCTGGATTGGCCACTGTTGGAAACAGGATGCTGGGCTTGATGGACCTTTGGTCTGACCCAGTATGGCATTTTCTTATGTTCTTATGTTCTGAACATTCCACATAGAGCAGGGGAAGCACCCAGAGTCTAATGCCAATGCAATTCTGGCACAGCATCCCCTTCTCTCACATATGCCATGAGAGAATGATATGTCACTCTATTATTTATGCCACTGTAATATTGAGCACTTTTAACTTGGAGTGGATTTGGGGGAGGGGGGGGGGTAGGTTGGGGGGCAGTTTTACATCCACTGTGGAAGGTACACCCCTCCCAAACCCCACTCCGAGTTAAAAGTGCCCTCTCTTACTGTGGTCATAAATAATAGAGTGATATGGTGTTTGCTTTAGAGGCTCTTCTTCTCTCTTGCTCTCTCTCCTTCTCCTCTGCCTAAACAGCATATGCAGTAAAAACCTTTTCCTGGTACCAGACAACTATTGTGGGCACAACACACAGAAAAAAGGTGTAGTTATTTCTGGCATTAAAACCCATGTTGCTGTGCGTTACTCTTATTACATTTGACATTAGGAGCTGCTCATTTCCATTAACTCTGCCCAAACTCCTCCCACTTGCATATCAAATGTCACATTTTCATACTAATATGCGTTGCACTATTTACCATGTGCATTACGGTGTTATCGCGTGCGTTAGGACCTTGACACTAGTGTTAAAGCCCTAACTCAAAATGATAAATGACCCTGTTTGCCCTCTGCCTACAAAGCCCAGCATTCCTTCTTTCCATCTCTCTGTATGGTATATCTCCCTCTCCCTCCATGTATCGTCCTATTTCTCCCCTTCACTCCCTGTTCTGCATACCACCATCACCCTAATCTGTTTTCCCCCTTTTTGAAGTGCCCAGCATCCTCTCCCTATGCATTCCCTAGCTGCCCAGTGTCCTTTCTCTCTCTTTCCACCCTATAAAATCATAACAATTGCCATATTGTGTAAGACTGAGGCTCCATCAAGCCCAGTATCCTGTTTCCAACACTGGCCACTCTAGATCACAAGTACTTGGCAGGATCCCAAATAGTAGATAGACCACACGCTGCAGGGATAAGTAATGGCTTTCCCCAAAGCCAGCTGATTAATAATGGTTTCTGGACTTTTCCTCCAGGAATAAGTCCAAACCTATGTTATTCTATGCTAACTGCTTTTACCACATCCTCTGGCAACTAATTCACTTTTTTGATTTGTTTTGGTTTTTAAAATGAAACTTGAAAACCAATGAAATTACATTGGATTTTCAATCGTTTCACTTTGAGAACAAAATGAAATGAAATAGGAAATTTCATCTCATTTCATATTTGTTTCTCCCGAATGTTCATCCCTACTCTTGTTATGCGCCCCGCACACGGGACCGCTCACCTGCATAGTTCCTCAGCGCATCCCGGGATGGCCTCCCTTGCGGTAGTTGCTAGCCCAGCTAGGCCCCGGCATCCCACGGCAGTGGTCACCGGGCGTTTCCCAGAAGTTCGGCAAGTCCTGCCATGCTATCCACGCCCCTACGCATGCACGAGTGTGGACCACCCAGACACTTGTAGGGCCGAGGGCGGGTCTTGGTTCCGCAGTGCGCCCTGATTGATCTAACAATATAAGGAAGTTCCTGTCTCCACTTCCTTGCCTTCGCAATCGGGTCGGCTTGTATGCTAGATTGTCTCTATGCTTGTTCCTGCTTGTTCCTAGTCTCGTTCCAGGATCCTTCTGTTCCAGTTCCATTCCTGACTTGTTCATGCATCCTCGTTCCTGAGTCCTGCCTGTTCCTGTGTTCGTCTGTCTGTCTACACAGGTAGTACCCTCGGACTGACTTTCTGGTACTGACCTTGGCTTTTTCCTGATCTGCCTGCCTGCCTGCTGTCTGCCTATGACCTCTGCTAGTTCCTGACATTCCTGCCTGCCTGCTGCCTGTCTACAACCTCAGTTAGTTCCTGACTTGCCTGTCTGTCTGCCCCATGCCTCAAGACATCAGCCTGCTCCTGACCTGCTCACCTGCCTGCCACCTGCCTCAAGACCTTTGTTTGCCTCTGACTCAGTCTGACCTCTGGTATCTGACCCTTGCTTCATTGACCACTCCTCGGACTGATTTATGGACATTGACCTTTTGCCTGTCTGACCTCATCTACAGATTCTGGCTCTGTTCCTTGCCTTGTCATCACCAACTCTGTTCTGGTTCTCCCTGCTCCAGCTCAAACCCGACAGCGCTCCTTCTGTGTCTGTGGGCACACCGGACTTCCATTCTCCCAGGAGACCCTGCGAGGCCCACCTAAGTCCAAGCGGCCCGAGGTCCTATGGGCTCCTCCCGGGGGGACCTCGGGCTTCCAGTGGTGAAGCTCTTCCTAGCCTCTGTCTCCTCCAGTGCTCCGCCCCCTGGGGGCAGTTACCTCCTGTTACCTTTCAGGAGCCATGCCATCCCTGCCCCAGGGCAAGGGTCCACCCCCCAGTGCAACATGTTGCCAAGGCCATTGACTCGGCGGAGTCTCCCCCCTCCAGGGCCCTACCAGGACTGGCTACCATGGTAAAGCAACATCATCAAGCTTTAGAGACACTGGCCTCTTTGGTGGAAGAACTACATTCTCAATTACAAGATACAGCAATGGCCAATCCGGTGGGCCTCTTGGCCACGATGCTTCCCAAAGCAATTATGACACTTCCTGCACCCCCCCCCCCCCCCAGGTACAATGAGGATCCACGCTCCTGTCGTGGCTTCCATAATCAGTGCTTTATGCAGTTCACACTGCAACCCTCATTGTTTTTGAAGGAGATTACCAAAGTGACCTTCATTCTGTCCCGGTTGGAAGGGAAGGCTCTGGCATGGGCCTCTCCCATATGGGAATGTTCTGACCCCATTCTCTCTAAGTTATCGGACTTCATTACTCTATTCAAGCAGACCTTCGGAGACCCAGGTCGTATGGCTGTTGCCAGTCATAGTTTACTTCACCTCCGTCAAGGGTCAAGGACCCTCTCCGAATATACAGTGGAGTTGCAGACCTTGGCCACAGAACATGGGTGGCAAGAAGATTGTCTGCAAGCCATCTTCCTAGATGGACTCTCTAATGCTCAAAAGGATGAGCTTGCTGTCTGTGAGACTCCGTCTCTAGAGGTCCTGATCTCTCTTGCCGGTTGGATTGATCATCGCCTCCGGCAAAGTCGCCTAGAAGTAAAGGCTCCACGCCCTCCTGCCACATGACCGACAAGTGCATCCGACTTTCCAGTGAAGATTCCGGTGTTACCACCTTCCTCCACTGTGGAACCCATGGAGGTGAATCGCGGGCAATTATCCCCGACCGAAAATCTCCGTCGGAGAAAGGAAGGGCTTTGCCTTTACTGTGGCACTTCTGGACATTGTCTGCAGTGTTGCCACGTCCGTCCACGAAACTGCAATGCCTAAGCCCGGTGGGGGTCCCGAGTTTGGGCACGACTGTTTCTGGCCCTCAACTCTTGCTTCCTGTAACCTTAGGCATTAAGGCCCACACCTTTGTGACCAGTGCTCTCATCGATACCAGAGTGAGCGGTAGCTTCAGTACGGGAAGACTATAGTGATAGGAGTATACTACCGTCCACCTGGTCAAGATGGTGAGACGGACAGTGAAATGCTAAGAGAAATTAGGGAAGCTAACCAAATTGGTAGTGCAGTAATAATGGGAGACATCAATTGCCACCAAACACAACAGAGCATCCGCTGCACTTCAGCTAATAGTATCCACAATGACAGTGCAGACCTTCTATATTGAGTCCCAATCAGTCTGATTCAATGCAGATTTGAGAATCAAATTCTTTTATTGTTTAGTCTGGCAACTCCACTGACTTACAGTACAGACATCTTATAAGCGTCCCCCGACACGGTCCCGTGTTTCGCCTAGGGCTGCATCGGGAGGGAACACGCGTTTCACAAGTTAAGCTGTAAAAGACATAAAAGGATCAGGACAAAACAATGGACTTAATGCCGACACAACTTACAGCATATCAAATATACATAGGTTCAGCCTACCTGAGTGCGGAATATCTTTACACTTGACAGGGAGTGCATAAAACCTGGGAGCAAACAGGTATTTGAACCCTACAGAGTTGGCGCGAATTCAGGTGAACCAGTCATGTGGTTCCGGGGGGGGCCAATCAAAAGAGCCTCCATCCCTGAAGCGCAACTAGCAGTCAGATCAATGGGTGTCACTCAAATCCCCAATAATTACGTGAATAAATACCATTCTAGCTCACGATTTAAGCCTTTAGGGACCACCGTGTCAAATAAGAAGATCCACCTTTGTTCTCTCCGACCGAGTTGTTCAGCGTAATTCCCACCCCGGGGGGAACGGGAAACCACTTCAATTACACAGAAGAACAGATCAGAAATGGTGTGTGAATGCTGGGCCCAATGCTCGACCAAAGGTTCATTTTCTCGGGCATTCCGAATGTTAGAGCAATGCTCAATCATCCGCGTTTTTACCATTCTTGACATTTTTCCAACGTACAACAGAGGGCATGGACACTTAATAATATACACAACTCCCTGTGTGGTACAATCAGAGGCAGATCTTAGAGAAAACATTTTTTGTGGGACCGGGTGTGTAAATGACGGGAGGGATGCCGTATGACTACACATAGAGCAATTGCCACAGGGTTTGTGTATAGCTGAGGATATAGGGACCATACTAGTTGAATTGAAGTCCGCATGAATGAGCCTGTCATGCAAATTTCTCCCTCTTCGATACGTGAAATGTAAAGGTCCCTGAAACAGACAGTGTAAAGAGAGGGATTGCCAATGCTTCCGTACAATATTTGTAACTTGACGATTTAGAACAGAGAAGGGTAAAATACAGTTATTTACGGTATCAGATGAACGAGACTGCGGGAAAAGAAGCAGGTCATGGTTTACAAATAGCGCACGCTTCAAAGCATTTCTTACCACCCGTCTGGGGTAACCTCTGGATAAAAACCGTATGGACATAAGGTTTGCCTGCTCCAAAAATTCAACACGAGTCGAGCAGAGTCTACGGAGCCTTAAGAATTGGCCCGTAGGGATATTATTCTTTAGGGCCCGTGGGTGACAGCTATGAAATGATAACAAAGTATTTCTATCAGTTTCTTTTCGATATATGGTGGTCACAAATTGGCCATCATGTACCGAAATTAGAATATCCAAAAAGGCTATCTGCGAAGGAGGTCTGCCACCTGCCTCAAGACCTCTGTTTGCCTCTGACTTCATCTGACCTCCGGTATCTGACCCTTGCTTCATTGACCACTTCTCAGAATGATTTATGGACATTGACCTTTCACCTGCCTGACCTGTCCTGACCAGATTTTGGCTCTGTTCCTCTCCTTGTCATCACCAACTCTGTTCTGGTTCTCCCTGCTCCAGCTCGAACCCGACTGCGCTCCTTCTGTGTCTGTGGGCATGCCGGACTTCCATTCTCCCAGGAGACCCTGCGAGGCCCACCTAAGTCCAAGTGGCCCGGGTCCCTATGGGCTCCTCCCGGGGGGACCTCGGGCTTCAGTGGTGAAGCTTTTCCTAGCCTCTGTCTCCTCCAGTGCTCCACCCCCTGGGGGCAGTTACCTCCTGTCCCTTTCAGGAGCCATTCCATCCCTGCCCCAGGACAAGGGTCCATGCCTGAGCACAACATACTCAACTCCAAATCATCTGTCGGACTCAAAAAACATCTCTCCCACAGTGGTGACTACTGAACTGGAGGACTCAAAGACGCCTCCCTCTCAATTGGTCTGGCGCTCTTCTGCCAAGACCAGCAAAGAGTTTCTTATCCTCTAAAACTCCATGGTCTCAAGCAGTGAAGCATTCAATCTTCTGCTGAATAAGGGGAGAATCTGAAGTTGCAGAGGACTAAACTCTCACCCTCCCCTTCCTCTTCATTAGCATGGTTTAAGGAATACAAAGTAATAGTAGAGGCAATAATTCAAAGCTCAGCAGAGTCCGCACTCAAAAACACTTATGTAACCATCTTGGCTCCTCCCTCTCCCCATTGTTACCTATCAAAAAACAAGTCAGAAATGTTTCTACCTATTTCATTGTTTGACTTAATCCTCATTGGCATAACATCGCATCAAGTAGGAAATAAGGCTTTCAGAAACCAAACATGCATCTTCTTACAGACCCTCAGCCAGCAGCCAAATGGGAACCATGATTTCATTAATATACATTCACATCTATACATGAAACATCAAACAGTTCCAAAGGAAAAATGAGTTGGGTTAGGGAAACAGAAATGAGAAAATTTGCCATCTATGAGACGACAAAAGGATTCTTGAATTTATATATGGATTAGAGATATGTATTTGTTTTTACATGAATGGTTTTTCAGAACAAAAATAGTATTTTTTTCATTTATTCTGAATTGTTTTTAAAAATTTTAAAAACAACAGGCTTCCCTAACTTTACTCTGCTTCCTTAGGACCATAGAACTCCCTGGGCCCCTCTACTCCTCCAACCATCTGCCAATAACTGAGGGTGGGACCAGGGCTGAGACTTCCCTGAGCTGGGTTGAGTCATGCCCAACTGGGCCTTCCTCAGGCCTCTTGACCCCATGTCCATGCAGAAGAGTTGGGGCCTCCCCCAGTCCTCATTTAACCTTTACATGAGGAACTTCCCTCTAGAAAGGGGCAGGAGTAATCCCAAGTTGCTCCTGCCCTGTTGGTTTCTTCTTCAAAAATGGTGCCAGCCAGCCCTGAGACTGGTGCAAAGCTTGATGTCCACAAAATGGCACCCAACTCAGAGCTGGCCAGTGCTCATTTGTTGTGCAGTCATACAAGCATACAGCCATAAAACAAAATGGAGCCAGTAGGCCCTGAGACTGGCACCATTTTGGTGATGTCAAACTTGGTACCAGTCTCAGAGCTGGCTGACACCATTTTTTATGAGGAAACTGGTAGGGCAGGAGCAGATGGGGATCACTCCTGCCCTTTTCTAGGATAAAGATCTCTTATAAAAAGAGTATGTGGTGCCCAGGGAGAGCCTTGTCCTGTCTTCTTTTTGAGCAAACGGGTAGGAAAATGGGACCCAGGGTGGCTGCAGCTGCACTTGGTTCAGCCCAGCCCGAGAAAGCCCTAACCCTAACCCTGGTCCTGGATTATTGGTGGGAGTGGTGGACAGTAGAGGCACCCAAGGAGTCCCCCAGGACCTGATGAAACAGAGAGGTTGGGCCCAGTGAAGCTCCATTTTGTTTTACTGATTTTTTGTTTTGCGGATAGTTTTTAATGTTTATTTTGGTTTGGCAAATGAACTGAGATAAGCACTTTACAAACTGAAAAACAAATTTAACCCTCCCCTCACCTGAAATGAAAAAAAAGGAAATCAAAATGACAATTTTTAGTGCGCACATCTCTAATATGAATGAGATCTAGACTTGGTCATCTAGAGCTAAATGTACCAAACATTTTTCTATGTACACTAGGAGATTGTTTTTCCAAATATCCTGCATAACATGCCACAAATATGAGCATAAATTATGTCAATTTTTAAAGTGGACTTACATGCATAAGTCTGCTTTGAAAATCAGCCCACACAAATTACACCTATTATTTGGTGCACTCAACATTTCCCTGAAAATTTACATGCATTATGGTCAAATGTCATACATTGTGTACATAAATTCTAGGGATGTGTATTCATTTTGGACAAATTAGGCAATTTCAATGAAATTGCCTAATTCGTCCTGGTTCGGGAAACCAGAAAAGTGAGCGTAATTTTTCCAAAATATCCAGTGTGCACCTTGACTTGCTGTAATAGATTCACAACGTGGTTGCATTAATGTAATTTAATATACACTGAACGCTTTTGACTTCATTGCTGGTATCACATAGCACCGCTATGTGGTTAAGAGAAAATCTAATTGTTTCGGTGTGAAATCAACTACGCTGAAAACCAATGCGATATTTTCTACATTGACCATTTCAAGTCCTGGTTGAATGAATTGCCCCTGAGGCAGCTCTGTGCAAGGGAGCGAAACTCGGCCAGAGTCGGGCGTTTTAATAAAGGGCTTGTTTTTAACAGGTGTTTGTAGGCAGGTCTGTGGCAGAAGGCCTTGAAGGAACATCTCTGCACACTTCATATGCTTGGCTGATGAATATCTCCTTGATTACCTCTAATATCTCCCACAAAATCTCTTTTACAATGGTAGCTATTCAGCGAAACCATATTGAGGCCAAAATTCTATGAGTGAATTAAATCCTAAAATATTTCCGATTGCTATGGGGCGGCCTTTTCACATTTTTCCAGATCATTTCTGCCCTCTTAATATTCATAGGCAATTGGTGTAATTCTATACACAGAAGGACCTGAAGTGTCAGTAAATTCATTGTACATTGAGACCTCTAAACCAGCCCTTTATCCCCATAATGCTGATGTTTTCCTTCCAATTATTTTCTCATATTTACGAACCATGTGGGTATTATTGGATATTTTTTTTTACTAGAGTTTTATAGATCTTTTAAACAGAGACAATAATAAAACAAAGCTGGAGACACTCAAGGTCAAACCCAGATAAATGATAAAAAGCAGGGGATAAGAAAGGAGGTTAATGAAACTAAAACCAAACGAATCAGCACGGCTTCAGGAGCAACAGGTTTTCTGCCAGACCAAACTAATTAGGATTTTACAAGAATGTTTGTTAGCAACTGACTGTATGGGAAACATTAGTCATATACAGTTTATCTGAAATTCATCAAACTTTTCATACAGTAACACATGAAAGGTTGCTTTCCAAATTAAGAAAGACAGGGAAGGATGGGGGGAGTGTTTTAAGGATAACATTTACAAGTGGGTTATAAACTGGCTGAAAGTGAGGTTACAGAGAGTACATAATAGGTCCTATTGGCAAATTATTAGGATAAGGGGTCAGCTGGGCATTTCACAGAGATCTGTGCTGTGACCGCTATATCAGTGATCAGAAGGACAGAATAAAACGAAATACTGCCATTTTTATAAACAATACCATTGCCGTATTGTAAATACACAGCAGGGCTCACTGAGTGCACAGGATTTTAGTTAAACGGGCAGACAACTCTCAGATGAGGTTTGATAGGAACATGCATAGAGTAAAAACATTTGGGGCAGAAGAACAGGCAAATACAGTACATTTTGAACGGAACAGTATTGGCTGAAACTAACCAGTAAAAAGATATGGGCATATTACTTGATATAAGATACCTGAAAGGACTGCAGATCCAAGAAGTAATAGCTAAAGCTGAGCATGTTCGCATGCTTACTGTGAGTAGAAGCAAATAGTAAGGCTACTACCCTTCCAACATATAAAGTATTCATCGGACTACATTTGAAGAGTTGGGTTCATCATCCTCAAAAAGGACAGCCAAATATTAGAAAAGGTACAAAAAAAAGAGCCACTAAACTCACAAAGGAGATACGGGAGCTTACATATGGTGAAAGGCTGTCCAAATAGGGCCTTTTTACTTTAGAAGAGGGGTTCCCTACTTTTTGGGAAGCATGGAGCCCTTTTCAACCTCCAAAAATATAATGGACTCCCATATGCATAGCTTTAATTTTTACATGCAGTCAAACGCCATACAGAAAAATGATTCATGTTCTAAATAATATGCCCTCTAGAATAATTTCTAATGCATAAAATGTAACATTAAATAAGGAATTGTTTCTGATATAAACTGTGTTCTTCCTCCTGCCCTCACTTTATGGCCCCTTCATGACTGCTCTGCTCCTCCACCCACCATAGCCCTTCCCCCAAGTGCCTTCCCTCCTACCTTGCCTCCCTCCACCTACAGACCCTTCCTGAGCTCTCTCCCTGCAGCCCTTTCTCTGGTTCTGGCCCTCCTGCCTTCATCATGTGACCCCCTCCTCCCCCCTTCCTATGCTGAACCTCCTCCCCTCTCTCCTCCCAGAGCCTTCCCTCCAACATTTCTTGCTACCACCCATGATCCCATCTCTAATGTCTTCCCATCTGTTCTCACCCTTCTGTGTCCTCTTCTCTAGTCCACCCCTCAAGAACCCTTCCTGAGTGCCTCCCCCGGCTGACCTTCCTCCAGGGCCCGCCTTTCTGAGTGCTGCATGCCCTCCTCCATGACCTCTTCCCAAGTGCCTTGCCTCCTCTCTCTTCTCCTTGTCACCCTCTTTCCTATTCCTTTCCCTCTTTCTGTCTCCCCGCAGCTCAGTCCCAAGTGTTTTGTTTATTTATCCTGATTGATTACCCACTTTTTTTATTTCTTAGAGATGCGCTGTCACTTGAAAGTATAATGAAAGAAAATAAAACACAATTTCATTTGCATTCTTTTCATTTTCAGAATGCCCACGCCAACCTCATCCTCCGCAGGAAAACAATCCAGTGCCTGCACTACCAAAAGTAAAAAAAACTTGAAGATCCCCCTGCCTTCCCTTTCTCACCCACTCTCCCTCGCCCCATTTCTCCTCTTACCCTGTCTGTGGATTCCAGCTGTTCAAATAGGGTGGCAGGCACCGAGGCCTGAATCATTTTGATGTACGGGGTATTCCTTGCAGAGGGGCTGCTCCATACATCACAATAGTGCTGGCCCCAGGCCACGTGCAGCATTTTTGAAGCCAGTAGAGCAGGAGTACCTGGGGGATTGTCCCTGCTCCATTTGGACAGCTAAGATTCATGGATAGGGTAAGAGGAGTCCAGGGAATGAAATAGGGAAAGGACCAGGGTTAATTTTGGCAATACAGGCACTGGAATATGCCTGCAGAGAAATATGTTTTTTGGGGTTTTTTTTTAAATTTTCATTCATTTTATGTATTTTCAAGCAAATAAAAGAAACCATAAATGAAATAAAAAGCAGAATGAAACAAAAAATAAAAGTGCACTCCCTAGTTGGCAGAATAAAATACCGATTTGCTAGAAAATAAAGTTAAACCAGCAGCTCTGAATAAATAGCCATATTTGGGATCAGAAAGTCATTTTTTTCCATTGGTGCACATTTGGCTACAGAAGCACAATACTGACCAGATATGCAGGTAAACATAAGCACAGATGTTCTGTTCACACATATTGTAAGTTTATCCAGCTTGTGCAGTGGCAAGCAATCCTTTGGTGGAGTTATGGTAGAGTTTGGTAGGGATATGCATTTGTTTAAAACAAATGTGCAAAACACAATGAATAAGGTCAATTTGTTTCATTCAGGGGGCCCCAAAATCAATTGGGTGTTGGTTCTCTGAATGAAACAAATCTTATTCATTGCATTTATTTTAAATGAATGCATAGGTCCTAAGCCAAGACCTGAGGCCGGGACCTCACCTAGGGCACAGGCCAAGGCACAAAGAAGGGGCTATGGTCTATGCCCAAGCACAATGTGAGTGCCTCAAACTAGGCCTAGCGCCTCAGCCTAGGCCTGAGTTGACACCAGGGCATCTTCTGAGACCCTAGAAAAATTACAATGAACTTACTTGATCTGTCGGGTATCCGATGAAGGATGGGATCTGAAGTCTGGGCTTCAGCCAATGCCCAGCAGTCCTGATGCCATGGCCCAGACTGGAGGCCAGGTACTGACACCTGGGCCTTGGGCTAGACTGGGGCTAAAACCAGGCCTGATACTGCAGTCTGGCCCAAACGCTGGGTCCTGACAACAGGGCCTCAGTCCAGACCCAGGCTTAATGCCAGCAGCCAGCCCAGAGGCTGGGCCCTGAAGCCTGGACCTCAGCCTAGGCCCAGGCTAAAACCTCTGCCTTCCTTAGGCTGAGACCATGATAGGTCACTGCAACCTCTGCCTCACCTTATGCTTGGCTTATGCCATATCCGCAGCCTAGGCCAGAGCCTGGGACCAGGCCCAATGCTGTAACCCAGTACAGAGGCTGTGTCCTAATGCCGGAACCTCGGCCTGAACCCAAGCCCAAATTTGCAACCCAGCCTGAAGGCTAGGTCCCGACTTCTGAGCCTCGACCTAGGATGGAGCCCAGGCCCAGGCCTGACATTGCAGCCTTGGCCAGAAGCCAGGTCCTGACATCAGGGTCTTGGCCCAGACCCAGACCTGGTCCAGAGGCCGGGTCCTGATACCTGGGCCTCGGCCCAGGGTTAGGCCTAAGGATGTCCATTCATTGACAATTGTGTATCCAGTTCATTTGTTTCATGACTAAGCACATATAAAACAAATGGATGAATATGTGCACAAAACAAATGGTGTGTGTGTACGCCTATTGTAAGCCCACACAGGCACATACCATTCGTTGTGCATACCTTTGTCCATTCATTGTATACCTGCTTAGCCATAAAATAAATGAAACAAATGGAAACACAAATGTAAAGGAATGCACATCCCTAATCAGGTCCAAGTCTGAAGTCCAGGCCTCAGAGCTGTTCTTCTTAATCTTCTTTCTTTGGCTCTTCTATCAAGATATTTGTCTAAGTGTCAGAACTCGTATTATTAGAGAACTGGCTCCAGGAATTTTTTATTCTATGGGCAATACCACCATGGAGTTATAGAATTTCTTTTGTTAATAGTATGAATGATTGGGGCCAGTAAGAACTTATAAAGCCTGGTGTTACTACAGGTAGTGGGGTATGGATTCTGACTTGAAGAAGAGAGTATTAGCTTTCAAAAGCTTGTCAAGGAATATATTAAGTTAATCCAATAAAAAGGTATCACCTTATATATTTCTTTTTGTTTCTATTTGTAAGCCTTTCATTCCTATGCATTCAAGTGGACTAACACGGTAGACAAACTACTTCATCCAAGAAGTATTTAGGAATTGATACAGTGGGGCACATATTTAGCCACTGAGTGGCTAGTTAAGTTTGTCGTATATATCCATCTGGCTAACTTAAACGGAATATTCATCAGTACGGCAGTACCACTGAATATATTTGGCTATCTTAAAAGTGAGCTGGATAGGTATATCCAGATAACTTTAGATCTGCCCAACAGCACAGACAGAGTTAGCCAATTAGAAGGTGCTATATCAGATCCTCCTTGGAATACCTACCACACGCCTCAGGAATGCCCTGACCTATCCAGCTAAAATCTAGCCAGATAAGGAGACTCCATCAAAATGGTTTTGAAATATCGGCCCCAGTTTATTTGCTTATTAGAGAAAGAGTGACAGAGGAAAATGCTGTCAAAAGTATAACCTCTCCAAGGTTAATCTGCAGTCATTGTGAACTATAGTCTTTAATGTGAACTACATCTCCAATAACTCTTCTATTGTATATATGTTTCTAAAATGTCTCATTTCATTTAATCAAAATAAAATGAACCACATGCATAAACCATTACCAGTTATGGAATATGGGCTAGGTACTCTTGCATAATTTCATCCTCTAATAGATGAAATTACCCAAGTTGATTTGGAGTTGATTTCAAAACAATCATGCACTAAATATAGTATACCTCTTTTTTAACAGATACCTGTATTGCTATATCACATAATACCATCAATTTATACAGTGGTACATTAATGATCCAAAAACAACAGATGATTTAAAATAAAAAGAAATCCATTTATAGTTTAGATCATTTGTTTAAATGTGTTAAATAGACTAGAAAAATATTTTTGTAGTTCTGTTATGGGAAAAGTCTTTACCCTTGCTTATGATTCTATGCTGAGTCACAGAACATTCCAGATTGTAATAGGTATCAATTGAATATAACTGGCAAGCTCTTTTACCATTTTCTCTAAAGTTTGCCTGGTCCTCATAGTGCAGATTACATTTCTTTTCCATATATAAATATTAGCATCTGAGGCCCCACTTTAGAAACAACTTATATAGCCTCTCAGTTTGCAAATGACAGCCACATTAACTCCACATGCTAGTCATCTATTGCAAAACAAATCATATGGCCAAAAACTTTTTTTTCAGAATATGTCTAGTCCTCCAGAAGCACCCATTAGAAACAGTGACATAAAAATAAAAGTTCATTAAGATCAACATTTCTACTGTACCTGTTGCATGGGTAGAATTCTACAATGGAGGAGAAGGACTAACATAGCGAAATATTTTGAACCAGATAAATAAAAGCACTCTTATGTTTAGTGTTCATATAAAATCATACCCAGGATGCTAGCCAGATCTTTAGCAAGTGAGTTTCTAGGATAGCCATAGAAATCCATCCCTTGTTTTGGGGAAGACCAAAAGACTATGGGGATAGACAAGAGGTAGCTGGCTATTACGGATGTGCAGAGACAAAATATTTGTTTTGGTTTGTTCATTCATTTTGTAGAGTACCGCCATACAATAGGTTCATTTCAAACAAAAAAATGTTACTTTCATTTGTTTTTGTTTTACATTGAAGTTAATGGGAGAAGGAATCAATAGGTTCTATTGACTTCACTGTAAAAAATAAAATAGTCCAAGCCTGTATCCTATCATTGAGGCCCAGATATAGACATAGGCCTGACACCAGAGCTCATCACCGAGACCAGGTCCCATTTCTGAGGCCCAGCCAAAGGCCAATTCCCATTGCCAAAACCAAAACCTATTGCCAAAGCCAAGTCCCATCACTGAGGCAGGATCCCGTGGCCAAGGCTTGGTCTATGGGTCCCATCACCAAGACCTGGAAATAAACCTAGGCCCCATTTCCAAGGCCCAAGCATAGGCATGGGCTGGGTCCTGTCATGGAGGCCAGGCTCCCTTACCAATGCCCTGCTCAGTGCTAGGTTCCATCACAAAGGCCCAGACCTAGTTCCTAGACTAAACCTAGACTGATACCGGATCCTGTCAACAAGGCCCAGGCCTAGGCCTAAGCCTGAAGTAAGGGCACATTATCAAGGCCAAGCCTAGATTTAGGACTAGGCCTGGAGGACCAAATCAGGCCTTCCACCGTTTTCTTTCTTCAATGAAAAATGATGCTGTTCACTCAAAGAATGTGCCACAGTGATGCTACAAACAGCCCTTCCTACTAGGCGGATGTCATAATTGTTCATTAATGAAAGAAGAAATAAGATCTAGCCCTAGCATAGGCTTAAGCCTCGGAGACAGGATCTGGTCTTGGGCCGGAATCCATTCTCAGTTAAGGCCTAGGCCTGGGCCTTGATGACAGGACCTGGCCTCAGACCAGGCCCCAGCATCAGGTCTGGACCTAGGCCTCAGCAATGGTATCCAACTCCAGGCTGGAACCCAGCATCAGAACCAGGCATGGGTCCATCCTTGGCAATGGGACCCAGTCTCAGGCTGGGCCCTGGCATTGGGCCTAGTTCCAGGCTTCAGTGATAGAACCTGGTCTCAGGCTGGACCCCATTTTTGGGCTTAAGCTTAGTACTGGACCTCAGTGTTATGCCTAAAAATAGGCTCAGGCCTAAGTGATGGGATCCTGCTTTAGGCCAGGCCCCAGTGTCAGGCCTAAGTGTAGGCTGGTCCCCAAGGTCTGACCTGGGACTTAGGCCCTTGTGCTGGATCTAGGTCTTAGTGATGGGACTAGGTCTTGGCCTGGTCCCACTTAGAGGCCCTTTTTAAACATACCAATACAAAAAAAATCTGAAAATTATTGGGGTTTTTCATTGGAGTCTATTTTCAGTTTGTTTTATTTGTAATGAACTGAAAATGGCCATATTAGGTGCATTTTATGTATTTGTTTTACACAAACATCCCCACTGGCTATTAGATATTTGTGTTCTGCAACTGAGTAAGCAAGGATAATAAAAAGCTGTGCTAAGAATCCAAGGAATCTGCTATATAGAAGATGACAAAATGACTACCAGTATGTTTAAAACATTAGGTGAGAGAGGCTATTATAGCTAAAAGAACATCTTTCAAAAAATGGAAAAGGGATCCGAATTAAGAAAATGGAAAACAGCATAAACATTCACAAGTTAGATGCAAAGCATTGATAAGAAAGGTAAAGAAAGAATTTGAAAAGAAGCTTGCCATGGAAGCAAATAATAAAATCTTTATTAGGTAAATTCAAAGCAAAAACACCTGTGCGGGAGTCAGTTGGACCATTAAATAATACAATGGAAAAAGGGGCACTTCAGGAAGACAAGGCTTTAGCTGAGAGACTTAACAAATTATTTACTTCAGTCTTTATTGAGAAAGATATAAAGGAGATACCCATGCAGAAATGATATTTAAAGCCAATGATTCAGAGCAACTGAAATAAATCTCAATAAACCTAGAAGATGTAATAAGGCAAATGATAAACTAAAGAGTATCATATCACCTGGACCAGATGGTATCCATCCCAGAGTATTCAAAGAAATGAAAAATGAAATTGGAGATATACAATACAATTGGAGATATAATTTGCAAAACTCTCTTTAAAATCATCTATGGTACCTGAAGATTGGAGGTTTGCCAATGTAATGTCAATAATTTAAAAAGGGTTCCAGGAGTGATCCAAGAAACTACAGACCCATAAGCCTGACATCAGTGTTCGGTAAAATACTACAAACTATCATAAAGAACAAAATTACTAAGCATATAGATAGTCATAATTTAATGGGACAAAGCCAACATGGATTTAGCCAAGTTAAATCTTGCCTCACCAATCTGTTACATTTTTTGAACGTGTAAATAAACATGTAGATAAAGCTGAGCCAGTTGATATAGTACAGCCATCTAAATTAAAGCTACAAAATGCAAGTTTCTACATTAGGAGTCACCTCTCAAGCAAATGATCTATACGTGAACATGGATATTATGTTGATATTCTTTAATCAGTGTGCAGCAGCAGCCAAGAAAGCAAATAGAATGCAAGGAATTATTAGGAAAGGAAGAGAGAATAAGACAGAGAATATCATAATGCCGCTGATGCTACGCAAATTGTCTTGCAGTAAAACCTTCAAAAGGCAGTAAAAAATGTATCTATTTATAACTGAAAGCCATTCTTCGGTCACCAGTATAGGTTAGTGGATGGTGAAGGACTCATTCAAATTCAGTTCCTCCCTTTGAAAAGCCTAGGAATGGCCATCCCTCTGGATGGCTTTATAGCAGCACCTCTCTATTGAGAGTCTGGAGGAAGTCTCTTAAAAGTTTTGGTGAGTTAGGAGGTGTTAGGTACTTACCTTTTTGTGCTTTTCAGGCCCAGTCAGAGGGAACAGGTTTACCCAGCCTGGGATTCCTAACCTTGGTAAGGAGGTTGGTTCTGCCAGTCTATTCCCTAACTGGATTGGATACTCTTCCATGCTGTTTTCAGGATTTTAAGCTTTTTGTGGTAGGAGCCTCACTGGACACCCGGGCCTTTCTTAGATTCAGGGCATTTGGAACCCTGTGTCTGGGATGCTCAGGGATAGGGAAGATCTGCCCCTGAGGTGGTGACCCGTCGTGAGAAGTAACTCCAGTGTTATATTTGGTTAAGGAAAAAGGGACATTAAAGTTAACCATCCAGGAGGAAGATTTTTGCCGCAACACATCACTTCCGACCGAGGCCCTCAGTTTACTGCTAGGTACTGGCAAATCCTTGGCAAAAAAATTTGTATCTCCCTGGACTTCACTACCACGTACCACCTGTAAGCCAATGGTCAGGCAGAACGAACCAATTGCACTCTAAAGTAATTCATAAGATCCTATGTCAATGCCTGCCAAGACGACTGGGCCTGCTTCCTTCCCTGGGCTGTTTTCCCACAATTTGCACCCCACAGGGGCATCACCCTTTCAAATTGTTTATGGGAAACAACCCATTCCTCCTCTATCTCTCCCCTTGTCCGTCTCCTCTCCTGCAGCTCAGATGACAGCGATAAAACTAAAAGGACTTTGGACCCACACCCAGCAGCTGCTTCGAGAGATGGCTCAGTCGGCCAAGAAATTTTCTGTCACCGGAGACTGGAGCCCCAATTCCGACAAGGGGAAAAGGTGTGGCTCAGCACCCGGCATATTCGCCTCAGGGTTCCATTCATGCGCCTGGCTCCATGTTACATTGACCCATTCACGGTGCTTCGACAGCTAGGCCCCGTGACATATCAACTTCACTTGCCGGCCTCCCTGAAAATTCATAATTCTTTCCACATGTCCCTCCTAAAGCATCTTGTCCTCTCCTGGCCCTCTCAGAGAGTTCCCTAAGCCCCATAACTGATTTCTAAGGACAAGACCACATAACAAGTCTGCGAGGTCCTTGATGTCAGGAAGCGAGGCCACAAATGGGAGTACCTTTTAGCCTGGGAGGGCTTCGGCCCCGAGGAAAATTCTTGGGAACCATCCACCAACATCCTTGATAGGAATCTTATCAATCGGTTCCACGAGGATCATCACAGGAAGCCCAAACCTTCAAGGGGGAGGCCTAAAGCTCCCTGCGACCGGCCTCCTCCACTCACCACTGCAGTGCTGTTCCCTCGGGGCTGGGCACGCAAGCGGCAGTGGCCAGCCGCTCTCGGGTTGCTCCCATGCGGCTTCTCCTGCTGCTACCCGGTAGGCCCTGCTGCTGGGGCCTTCCTGATGTGCAGGCCGCGCTCAGCACAGGCCTCTCCCCTGCTGGATCTGTCTAGGCCCACGCGTGCATCTCTGCACAGAATTTAAAGGGACCGCGACAGGAAATGGTTGCGGCCCCTTCTTGCATCTCCACCCTCTCCGTTCCTATTTAAAGCAAGATCTGGCTCACAGACCTTCCCTTGGCTTCTTGCTTTTTAGGCTCCATCTCCTGTTCCTCCCTGGAGGATCTCTCCAGTGTTCCTGTTCTGTCTGAATTCTTCTGGAATTTGTCCCTCGCTTTGAACCATGACTACGAGTACTGCCACCCGTCCTGACCCAAGCTTGGTAATCCAACTCCGAGACCTGCTGCCTGCTCCACCCTTCACATACGACTCTACCATCGAGTCCTCATGCCAGCTTCTAGACCCGGTCCTAGCTTCATCTCCTCGTCTTCCAGAGACCCCACGTAAGTCCTGCCGGCCCCGGTACCCAAGGGCTCAACCTGAGGGGAACGCGGGCTGGTAGTGTTAAAGCTCCTGCGGGGTCTCTGCTCCATCCAGGCCTCATCTACCGACAGCGGGGACCTATGGGACTTTCCTCCACAGGTGGCGCCATCTCCACCTCAGGCAAGGGGTCCACCCTCCAAAGTGCAACAGTAGCAGTTTTGCTCCATGGTGCGACCACATTTTGAGTATTATGTGCAATTCTCATAACTGTATCTCAAAAAAGATATAGCAGAATTAGAAAAAGTACAGAGAAGGACAACCAAAATGATATAAAAGATGGAACAAATCCCTGTAAGAGATAATTTGGTAGGCATATTGATTTTATAGTTATGCTTCTGACTTTGCTTAATGTTCATTGTTCACCATATAACCAGCCTGATTTGCCCTAAACTTAGAGATATAAAAAATGTGAAAATTATTTTTGAGAAGTTGCTTTCATTTACCATCAGCTTCTCAAAAGCTGTTTAAAAAAAAAAAGATCTTATTCTTACTACATGCAAAATAAATAATAGCAGGCTGACAAATACATATACAGTGAGTCAATGGGAACCCCTTTCAGGGGAGTACTCATTTTTTCCATGAGTAGTTCCAACCTTTTCTTGTACAAATATATTGGTATTTAAGTAGCTGCCAGTTCTATTCTGTGGTTCACTTTATCCTAGTCTCTCTGCTTCACTTGTATTAAAAAGAAGCCAAAATGATTTGGGCATTAATGTTTCCCAATAAGAAAAGTAAGGAACAGCTAAATATGCCTTGGTCTAATCACCACAGCAACTTGCTTAAATGCAAAAGTTCAACTCTAATACCTTCACTTACTTTTTGAAAGAGACATAAAGAATATTAAAAGTAATCGGCGTTACTTGCTGTATTTGTATTTGATTTAGGTATTAGAATGCTGTATGTTTTAAATGACTATCTATAGATAAGCCTCAGAGGATATACTGAATATGTGATTTGAAAGGGAAATTATACCCACACGAATTACTATGCTAGCTCTAGATATACTATAATATAATGTACACTGCTACAATACATACTATACATGTTTTTTACAGCTTGTTTTATTGAAAACACTAAGGCACAAATAGAAGGCTAGCACAATACTCTGTAAGCTACTGAATCCTATGCTCAGCTCAAAAAATACAAAGAGAAAAAATCAGAAGTATTTCATTATTACATCAACATCAATTAATATTTGACCATAATTACAGCATCATTCTTATGACCAAGCATGTTATAACATGAGGAATCTGCAGCCTTTCCAGCACCCATGATGGGGTGAGGAGGCAATTTTCAAAGGGTTTAACTGGTGGAGTCCCAGAACGTCTCTCAGTTCTGTTAATATACTAGGATGTATCCTACCCAGCCCTTTGGCCTTGTCGCCTTTCAGTTGTCTATTGCCACATTCCTCCATAGTGTGGCATCTACCTCTTAGCAGCAAATGAAGATCCTTTCTTCAGTGAATACCATACAGAATGATTTGTTTAGCATTTTTTGTTTATCGCTGCCCTCATCCACATATTTTTTTTTCCTTTTCTGATATTCAGTCCAGCAGTCTGAAGCCCAAAAGAAACTTACAGGACTGTGGCTCTCTGGCTTTTTTTGGGGGGGGAGACAAGTAGAAAGGTAATGAGAGGGATAGTGACTTGGGGGGAGTGACACAAGATGATAGTTGGAAGGGAGAATAATGAAGGGGCATAAAGTAGGGGTAGAGATCGGCTGTGGAAGCGGGATAATAGGGGGTGGGACCAGGACCCAAAATAGGAGGAGAGAAAGGTGGGGGAGAGGGGAATGTCCCAATAGCAGGAGGGGCATAGAGTGGGCAAGGATGGAAAGGGGCAGAGGAAGGAAATGAAGGGGACTGAGAAGATTTAGCAATCAGTATGGAGTAGGAAGACGAGTATATGGGAAGTAACAAAGGGAGAGAGAGAAAGATGAAGCAAGAAAGCAAAAGAAGGTTAGGAAGGCAAGATGTTGGCTAAAGAAAGATTGGGGACAAACAGGCTGCTCTTGTGAGAGAAATAAAGGTGAAGAAATAAAGCACATAGAAATAGGAACATAAAGGGGAAAGGAAAAGCTCAGAACAATAAAGAAACTGAAGAAACAGCAGGAAGGAGGACAAGGTAATAAGTGAAAAGAAGGAATGTTTAGACAATTGTAGAACTCAGAGAAGACCAAGACAAAAAGGAACAGCAGAGACAGAGGATAGATGAAACCAGAGATACACTCTGAAAAATATAAATAGTTAGGGAGTTGAATCACAGGAGCTGGACAATGTCTAACAGAAGTGTGAGCTGGACTCCGGCCTTCTCTCAAAACAAAAGGAAGTAGCATTAGCATGCAGTCTGCTTACCTCAGCCCTTAACCCTGTTGTAAAGTTAGGTTAGCCCTGTTGCAAGGTTAGGGCAGTGAGACAATCAAAGTAGGGTCTTGCGTTGCCTCCTCCTGTTCTATGTCTCTCTACTTGCTCTTAGGCCTTAGCTTTTCTCTCTTTTCCCAGGGAATCCCCATTGCCTTGGCTTTCCTTCTGAGTGTTTCTTAAGGTGGATGGGTTTGATAATTGGGAATCTGGGGATCTCTCCTATGTAACTCCTTCACAAACCCTCCCTCCTCAGCTCCTCAGCCTTCTTAGATTGAACGCCTGCTCTTACCAGGGACTCCTCTCAGGGCTGGCAATCAGCAGAAAAGCTCAGTAAACTGGCGACTTCTTAGCTGTCCTTTCTCTATTTACCCTGTGGCTTCTAGATCCTTACTATGTGTCTTATTTCATAAATTTTAAAGGTCTTCCAACCTCTACCTTTCCTTATTAACTGCTAAAAATGTTGACAGAGCAGGATACAAATATTAAAAAAAAAAAAAAAAAAAAGAATAACAGACACAGGGGCTATGTAATAGCTGTGCATCCTTTCTCTGGGTATCTGTAGAAAGGTCTTAATTCATACCACCTTTTTATACCTCCTTTCACTACCTCGGCTTTTTCCCTTATGACCAAAACTCTGGACCACTGCAGATCTATATCTTGCCTGATATTGGCATGATCTGCTGGTTTTACTGTCTACAGTTGTTCCTAGGTTTCCTCTCTGGTAGTGGGTATTTTGGCTTTTTACCTCTGTAATATTAACTTCCTTCCTGATTTTGGCTCTTCTCTGGCTGGCTTTGGCTTCACAAACTCTTCTAGTGCCATTACTCGTGTCAGCAGCAGCACTTCACCTTTGTTTCCATTCAAGTTTTCCTGATTTGTTCCTGTACAAAGAGGTATGGGCTAATCTTCTCCATTTTCAACTCTTTTCCCCTCATTTTTGTAGCTTGATTTCTTAGCAGAGATCTTCTGCCAGAGTCTTCCTGTACTGGTGATTTTGCTTTATCTGTTATCATAGGTATGGCTTTGGTTCCCTCTTCCTCTAGTTTGTCATAAGCACTAATCTTCTCTAGTCTTTGATTCATACCTTCTATGTCTTCCACTAACTTTCCCCTTTTCCCATACATATTGTTCCATTCTTAAGAACATAAGAACATAAGAAATTGCCATGCTGGGTCAGACCAAGGGTCCATCAAGCCCAGCATCCTGTTTCCAACAGAGGCCAAAACCAGGCCACGAGAACCTGGAAATTACCCAAACACCAAGAAGAACCCATGCTATTGATGCAATTAATAGCAGTGGCTATTCCCTAAGTAAAATTGATTAATAGCCATTAATGGACTTCTCCTCCAAGAACTTATCCAAACCTTTTTTGAACCCAGGTACACTAACTGCACTAACCACATCCTCTGGCAACAAATTCCAGAGCTTTATTGTGCGTTGAATGAAAAAGAATTTTCTCCAATAAGTCTTAAATGTGCTACTTGCTAACTTCATGGAATGCCCCCTAGTCCTTCTATTATTCAAAAGTGAAAATAACCGATTCACATCTACTCGTTCAAGACCTCTCATGATCTTAAAGACCTCTATCATATCCCCCCTCAGCCATCTCTTCTCCAAGCTGAACAGCCCTATCCTCTTCAGCCTTTCCTCATAGGGAAGCTGTTCCTTCCCCTTTATCATTTTGGTTGCCCTTCTCTGTACCTTCTCCATTGCAACTATATCTTTTTTGAGATGCGGCGACCAGAATTGTACACAGTATTCAAGGTGTGGTCTCACCATGGAGCGATATAGAGGAATTATAACATTTTCCGTTCTATTAACCATTCTCTTCCTAATAATTCCTAACATTCTATTTGCTTTTTTGACTGCTGCAGCACACTGAGCCGACGATTTTAAAGTATTATCCACTATGATGCCTAGATCTTTTTCCTGGGTGGTAGCTCCTAATATGGAACCTAACATCGTGTAACTACAGCAATGGTTATTTTTCCCTATATGCAACACCTTGCACTTGTCCACATTAAATTACATCTGCCATTTGGATGCCCAATCTTCAAGTCTTGCAAGGTCCTCCTGTAATGTATCACAGTCTGCTTGTGATTTAACTACTCTAAATAATTTTGTATCATCCGCAAATTGATAACCTCACTCGTCGTATTCCTTTACAGATCATTTATATATATATTGAAAAGCACCGGTCCAAGTACAGATCCCTGAGGCACTCCACTGTTTACCCTTTTCCATTGAGAAAATTGACCATTTAATCCTACTCTCTGTTTCCTGCCTTTTAACCAGCTTGTAATCCACGAAAGGACATCGCCTCCTATCCCATGACTTTTTACTTTTTATAGAAGCCTCTCATGAGGGACTTTGTCAAGCGCCTTCTGAAAATCCAAATACACTACATCTACCGGTTCACCTTTATCCACATGTTTATTAACCCCTTCAAAAAAATGAAGCAGATTTGTTAGGCAGGACTTCCCTTGGGTAAATCCATGTTGACTATGTTCCATTAAATCATGTCTTTATATATGCTCTACGATTTTGATCTGGTCTATAGTTACCCGGATCGTCCCTGGATTTGAAGCTCTAAACTTAAATTCTGGCTGGTCTCTTCTTGTACTTTTCTTTGAGCCACTTGTAACTGTGCCCTTAATGCAAAGACCTCTCCTGCTAGTTGAGTAGCCTCTCTCTCTACTTGAGAAATTATGTTGGTGGCTGTGTATACCTCCTTTCCTAGGCAATCAGTCCTTTCTATGACTCTGCCTGAGCCTGCTCACTCTCTAGGAGGTTGTCCTGGAGCTCCCATAGTCTATCTTCTTGGTTCCTTTGCTGCCTTTGACAAGCATCCTACTTCTCTTCTAACTGGGAGACCCATACTTGGTTCCTGTTGAGCCTTGTTTTGCAGCAGCTTCTAAGTATCTTAAAGATAAGATCCTAAGAGTGCAGTATGTTTGTCAAACCGAGTCTTCATAGCCTGCATGTTCACCTCTAGTGTTATGCCCGTCAGTCGCAGATGGCTGCGACCGCACATACTTACTTCCTGCACCGCTCTTCTGCCCTCCCCGGGTCTGCTTGCGGCTCAGGCCAGCCTCCACTGCCGCATTCCCCAGAACTCCTCGTGGCGGCCTGGATGCCGCCACCACCCATGTAGACTCTGGGCCTTCCTAGGTACGTGCACGCCACCGGGCCCTCCTTTGAAGCCTCTTCGGCAGGAACCTCAGGGGTATCCCTGTTTGATAATGTCATCGGACCTGTGTATTTAAGCTTCATCTTTGCCCTCAGCTAGCCGACTTGGCAACAAGTTCTGTACGTCTCTTGTCTACAGCCTTCATGTTCTGTGACTACGCTATCGGGATTGTGGACTCGGACCCTATCTGGTACCCGCTCCTCGGGGGCCAGTGTGCGCATAGGAACTCACTCTCCTAGCCTACCCTGCTCCTGGGTACTACCCTGCAAGGCCTCCCGCTCCTCGGGTCTACACCAGGAACATCTCTACAATCTGTGAGTTCTACAACAGGGCTTCCTAGTTCCTCGGGGCTGTGCCTGCATCCTATACAGATTGTCTGTGATTCCCTGCTCCTTGGGGATGCGGCCAAGTTTACTCCTGTGACTGCCAGAGCCTCCCCGCTCCTCAGGGTAGCATGCTCCAACATCTCTGTGACTACCTATGCCTCCCTGCTCCCTGGGGTCGCGTCTACATCCTGTCCTCAGACTGCCAGCACTCCTCCGCTCCTCGGGACTGTGCATACATCACCAGTAGAGGCTTGGCTCAGGCTTTCTTGTCCTACGGGTTGACCTACAGCATTACATCACCATCCTCTTTGCTGTGCAGCTCCTCCCCTCAGGGTTGCCTCTCCGAACTACCTCCTGCTTGGCCAGTCTCGCGCCTCCTATTCTGTGGCCTCTCTGGCACCTTCCCCTTCGGGGTCCCTACCCAGGTACTATCTCTGACCTACCTTCCTACTGGGGTACCCTCCTGGGTCCGCGGGACCTCTCCACAGTTACCCAGAGCTCCCTGCTGTATCTGACCTCGCATCCCGATGGTGCGGGCCTGTGGGAAGGGCAAAGGTCCACCGGCACCATTTTGATTCCTGGCAGGCCTGATGGCCCGACAGCCCGAGAGGGAGAGATCGCGTGCGGAACCCTGCTGGACCACCAGGGCTTTTAGCAAGTCTTGGGGAGGGATCGGGATGGTGGGGGGGGGGGGCGTTGTAATAAAGTAAATTTGAAGGGTTGAGGTGGGGTTTTTTTATTCATTTTTGTTTCGATTCGTTTTTCCCGCTTCATTTTTCCCAATCCATTTTGCTGAAAAACGACCCATGGGAAAACAAATTTTTCCCACGAGGTGCCCGAACCGAAACCCAACCCGACACAGAAAAACAAAGCTCATCTCTAATAGATTGTTACCTCTAAGAAATCACTATATCAGCAAAAATATTGCTGTTCCATGTGTATGTTCTTATATATGAAATATATAGCTCTAAGCTGTCTAAATGTCATTGGCCAAATATTTAAAGCTTATCCGGCTAAATTACAAGAGATATTCAGTGGCACGGCTATGCTCTGAATATCTGTGTAAAAGTTGCTACTTAGCCAGATAAGATGGAATATTGCTACTAATCCAGTTAAGATAACCAGATAAATAGCACCACCCCGAGCCACCCATTGTCCATCTACTGACTATCCGGCTATCACCTTAGTCGGATAAGTCACTTATCTGACTAACTGGCAGCCGCTGAACATAGCCAAATATTCAGCAGCTGCCACTTAGCCGTATAAGCTATTCTTATCTGGCTAAGTATCACTAAACATGCTTTGAACATTGGCCTGCATCATATATACATATGGAGGGTGATGGTGTTTTTGACACAATTTCAGGCCAATGCAATTTTTGTGTGTAGAAAATGGGCGCTCAGTATTGATACTAGGGCCTGGCCCTCACTGCTAGGTACAGAAAGTGTGCAAAGCAATGGATAACCTGAAAGTCCCCATCTTCTATTGCCTTTACTATTTTTGCACCTCTGCCACAAAGAAACCTGCCTGAAGACTTCTGTCTCTCCAGTCTAGTTGCCAAACCTCCAGAATCTTTCTTATGGCAAATAGAATATTGTAAGAGGTATGGCAACTATCAACTGGGTGTGCAGAAAAGCCCACCTGCATCCTGATGCTCCATCCCCTTTAAAGCTGCTGCCAGCTCCTGCCTCAGCCAGGTCCCACCAGTGTGCTGTCAGGAAGCGATTAGCATGTGTAGCATACATGGCTGTCCAGATATCACTAGTGAAATGCACACCACTCCCCTCTGCCTTAGCTAGCTGTGCATGCATGAGACTATGGCACTGATTATACAGGGTGGGGATGACCTTCCTACTAAATGAATCCCTGGAGAGGACTTTGTGATTGGGGTTAAAAAATACAGCACACTCTTGAAGCCTACATTCTCCACTACCTGCAGAGGATGGTCATCAAGGGCAATCATTTCTCCATTGCTACTCATTAGTACTTTAGATGCTGCCTGCTTCTTGCCCTGGAGACAGTGCTACAGAACACCACCCCATTTCTTCTATGGTGGGTTGCCACTGCAGACATATAGCAAGGGGCTGCTGGCCATGGGATCAGCTTGGGGAAAAATCTTCCCCTTTTAAACTCTTTTCCTTTGGGTTTTACTTTGACTGGCAGAAGAAAGCATATAAAGACTGCTTCTTGCAAATGCTCAGACTTTATAGTGGGAGTGGGTCAGCATCACTTGATCTAAATAGCAGCTATAAGCTATTTAAAAAGATGATGCATCATGACTTGTCCTCTCTCTGGAGTCCTTGCCAACTTCAGATTTGGCAAGGCTTTGAGGTCATATAGCCAAGATTTAGATGCTATAGTTAATTCTACCTGTATATTCACAGAGAACACAGCCATAGGTTTGAAAGACAACATAAATGAATGAGTCATATTTTTTCTTTCATTCTTGTGACCTCTCTGGGGGACCACAAATAAAACAAATGTGGACTCATTCATTGTATTTTATTCATTTGTTTAAAACGAATGCACAACCCTATAACACATAGAGAGAATACAGAAAGATTTCAGCAAAGACATATACGGTATGGGTGTGCACACTCGATTATTTTTCATTTTTGTTTTGTTTGTTTTTCAGAAGGTTTTCTTGGTTTTTCATTGGGGTTTTTAATTTTTTTTTGACAAATAGTGCATGTTATTTGCAAATAGTGCACACTATTTTCCTAAAAGAGAAAAACACAAAAATTTGCACCAGCTAAATTTTAGCCACTCAAGTCATTACCAGGCTAAAACTGAAATGGTAAAAAGTGGCAGCATGGTGAAGCGCTCAGCAGACTCTGTTGAAATTTATCTGGTTACAGGTTCATATTCAGTGCTTGGTGGATAAAGCTATCCAGCTAACTCTACTTAGAAAACTTGCTGTCCTAATGTTTGGCAGATTACAAAAAACATGTTGGGCCAAGCACCGTAGGGGGAGGATCCTGCACTTGGCTTACTACAGTTTCTGCACCCCGATCTGGGTATAATCTAACTAAACAATTCTTCAGGGAATGATTCATGAGCATTTCTGCTGGACTTCTCATGGCATAACATATTGGGCAATTGGGAAATGTATGAATAAGGTCAGGCAATTTCTTCAAATGATCATCTTCAGGGACATTTTATAATCTACACCATTTATTCAGTTTAACCCCTTGACATGGGGGTGATATGGTGCAATGGTTGCTTAAGGAGTCAAATATTATTTGATGACTACCATGAGTTCCTCAGACACACATACACAGCTCCTTTATCTGCTATGCAAATATTTTGCATAACACAGTGATGGCTGTATTGCAGAAGAAGACTTGACCCAGGCAAATTATAACCACTTGATGAAGAAAGAGTCAGCAAAAATAAGGGACAATTTGTTAGGGCTGACTGGTTTTGAACCAATGCTTACAGCATCACACTCATTTTCTCTCCCTAGTAAATGATCTATCGTCTAAGGCTAAATGCCTTTCAGCTAGCTCATTTTTATTCCTCTGTGTTTGTGGTCTATATCACTGCCTGTTTTCAGATTGGATTAATAGGAGTCAGCCCAGTTGGTCGATGTATTTAACCCCTTCCTTGGGTTCTGCTTCTTACTGTTCAGCTCAGACTATCCTATTTCCTGTTCCTACTTTCTGCACCACTCTTTGTTCCTCTCTTCCTATTTATGCCCAGACCCGTCTCGTTCCTGGTTCCTATTTTCCGGGTTCAGTTCTTTCTGCGTACCTATGTTTCCTTGCTTGCTCCTGGATTCCATGGGCTCTTTCCACAGCTTGAACCTTGCCTTACCCTTACATTTTGGATTTGTTTTTTTGTTTGCTGAGGTACTGTGTCAGCCTGTCTGCTCCCTAGGTTGTGTCTATATCCCTGGAGGTCACCCAAGCCACATCTGTGAGCTTTGGCAATCTGATGCAGTCAGACAAAAGTTCTGCTGAGATAGAATCTGTAAACCACTCAACCTTAATGAAGGAGCTGCTAGTACCTGTTAGCAGCCTGGGATCTCTTTGTTGCAGCTACAGGTAAGCCTGCTGCAAGCATCTGCAAAGACAGCTGCCACATCCAAGTTATTTACCCCATATTTGTCTCAACCCTGTGTTATTGTTTTTTTGTTTGTTTGTTTTTTTTAATCATTTATTTGATTTGATTATATTTGTAACCCAGTATATATTGTTCAGCTATCATGAAGTAGATCTGATAATCATCTTGCTGATGTTGTAAATTGAAGTATATCTCTTCTGGCACAGAGCAGCCCAGCCCTAATTAACTTGAATGCTTTATGTTTGAGTGGCCAATCTAATAAGCCTGGAGCAAACTCTGTCTACATTTTCAAAGAATGCTTCTTATTTTCCCATGTGAACATTGGTCCTTAGCTGGAACAAGCTTCCTTTATTATTCTCTCTCTTTTCAGTGCAGGCATCACTAGTGTAGCCCTGTTGTCAGTAGATGGGTTCTTAACTCCTTCTAAGTGACCAGGTTTTTAAGTGGTTGTGGTCAAGCAGATGGTGTTGTGGACCTGACAAGGTAAATTTCATCTCTGGACAAGGTTGACCAAACCCTTTTGTAGACAGGTCAGATTTTTCCTCTCCTGAAGATGTCATCAGGGACTAACAGTAAGTAGAGGTTTCAGGTGGCACCTTCCTTCTCATGTGATCAAGGGTACCATATTTTCCGGCGTATAAGACGAGTTTTTAACCCCTGAAAATCTTCTCAAAAGTCGGGGGTCGTCTTATACGCCCGGTATCGTCTTATAGGGTGTACACCATTGTTGTCGCCGGTAATCCAAAATTACAGCGTCTGGTGCATTCCCCGCACCCTTGCTCCTTGAGTCACTCCCCCAGATGCTGTAAAAGCAAGCCCCTTTTGCCCAGCACCGGCCAATCGGGGAGCGAGGGAGCGCAGAATGAACTTTTTTACTGCATCCGGTGAGGGGAGGGAGTGACTCGAGGAGTGAGGGCGCGCTGCCCGACTGGTCGGTGCTGGGCAAAAGGGGCTTGCTTCAGCAAGCCCCTTTTGCCCAGCACCGGCCAATCGGGCAGCACGCCCTCACTCCTCGAGTCACTCCCTCCTGCTGTAAATGTTGGAATGCGTTGGAAGAGGGGTAGTCTTATACGGCGAGTATATCCCAAACTCTATATTTTAAGTGTAAAAGTTGGGGGTCGTCTTATACGCCCAGTCATCTTATACGCCGGAAAATACGGTATTAGGGAGTGTGTGAGGGTGTACAGAAAACTCCCTCAGACTACCTTAAGGGACTGGGCACAGCTGTCTAGCCTGGTCCTCCTTAATGTTGAGACCCGCAGGGAATCCTGGGTAAAGGGAGGACCCCTTCACCAGATTATAAGACCTCAGGTCCTAGAAGTTCAGAGAGGCCCAGGAGAGCTGGCAGAGAAGTACCATATGCTAAGATGTGTTATGTATGAGAACTGCACAACCTGAACCAAGGTGAGTTGTGTATTTTGTTTGAGTTGACTTTTTCCAGGACTGAAGCTAGACTGAGCTGCCTTCGTTTGTTTTCTGCTGGGTTTTATACTGTAAATAAAGGGCCCCCTATGGAGCAGCCAGAGTCTGTCTTCATTTCTTCTGGCTGTCCCAATCTGAGTTACCCCACAGTATAATCTCTATTGATTTGTTTAGGATGGAAATTGCTAGTGGGTGCTTACCCTTCTCTCTACCCTTAGTGATAGAGAGGATTGGGGAGGAGAAATATATCAGGGGTGAGGGGTTGGGTTTATTGATATTTGGGCACACATAAATGTCCATATTCAGACACAATCCAGTTAGCAATGTTAGTCGATAAACTTAACCGGCTAACTTTGGAGGTATATTCAACAGTGTAGTCGCACTATTGAATATAACTGGCTAACTTAAAGTAAGCCGACTAACTACACCTGATAACTTTAGGACAAGTCTTTGGCCTAGACCAGACTTAGCCAGCTAACTCATCTTTTCCCAGTTATGCCTCCAGAATGCCCCAACTTAGCTGGCTAAATTCTAGCCCAAATATTAATTTAGCTGCTAATTTCTGAGTTAGCCAGCTAAATGCTTTTAAGTATGGACCTCAATGAAATTTGTAGTCCATACTCCACAATCAAACAAGCAAAAAAATAGAGGTGTGATCATAAACATTCAAAAATATCCTTCTTTCTGAATATTTATGATCACATTTCTATTTTCTTTCTTCTTTGCTGATACTTTGTAATATTTTGATGTTATATTGATCTATTTTGAATACTATGTTATGAACTGTTTAGAGCTCTCTTTTGAAGGAGAGTGGTATAGTAATGTAAATTTTATTGTTGACTGTAAGTATGTAGGTACTTTTGTTTTGGGGTACCCTTAGGCAATTTTCAACAAAAAACTTTGAGGTCCATTTTCAGCAGTGTGAGGAGTGGATAAATTATCCAGGTAAAGTTTCTCAGATAACTTAACTTGTATATTCAGCAGAAAGCAGCAGGTTTTGCTTTCTGCTGAATATAACTGGATAAAATCCAAAGTATCCCATATATTTTAGGACCTCCCTCTGGCACAACCTGATTTACCAGTTAATGTTACCAAATATCGGCTCTGCGAAAGAGCAGGGCCAGCAGAACCACTAGGTGAGCTAGGCCTGGGCCCAGGGCACTGAGCATTAGGGGGCGCAAGCAGAGGTGGCATCGAGGAGTGGAGTTTCAAATCTCCACTCCTCTTTGCTGCTGCCCTCGCGAGCCATGTAGTGCTGCCGCCACTCGCAAGAGGTAGGAGTCGGGGCTGCGACCAAGGGAGCTGCAACCGGAGGGGGGGGGGGGCACTACTGGCGGGGGGCAGAGCAAGGCAGAAGTTGCCTAGGGTGCCTAATCCCCTTGCACCAGCCCTGAGAAGGAGAATGCAGAAGAAAACCCCAAAACACCTTAAAGGGCCAGATCCAGAGATTTGGCCTTGTCTACCTTAAGCCTAAAACAATAGGGAATCCTAGTCCCTGGGAAGGTGCATTCCTAGAAGATATGTGCTTCGTTGTATTTTATCGTTCGGGCTTCGGTTCAGGTCCCCCGTGTGAAATTTCAGTTTCCCGTGGTTTTTTGTTTTTTTGTTTTCATTTTTTTACTCCGAATTGTGTTAGTGTGCACTAACAGGCCTTAGTGTGCACTAATGGCTAGTTACTGCACACTAAAGCCATGTTAGTGTGCACCCAACAGCACTGTAATGCGCAGTATCTAGACGGTAGTGCGCACTAAGTCCCGTTAGTGCACACTAACCAGGTGTCATCATTATGGAGTTAGTGTGCCCTAATAGAACTATATCTAGGAGCTGATATTTTACTATCAATCACCAGCTGCAGCTAATACTTATTGATTGATATAATAAAATATAATTGTTATACTCTAATAGAACTCAAATGAATGGATTGAATAAAGAGCTGATGTTTTCTCCTCAAACCCCATAAAACAAAAGCAACACACAAGCAGAGAATCCCTTAGTTAGTGAGTAAAAGTAGGAGGGAAAATAAACCTATAATTGGCCAATTCAAAAATACACTTAACTAATTACCATGTATCCCTCATAAAAAATGAAGCAGGATTGGAAAATTAAAAGTATGTCTGTCTGCAAATTCATATATACAATATTTCAAAATGCCAGGACCCCTTTTCTAAAATGCACAGTGATTGGCACATTCAAAACATGCACTAGCATGTTTTGAATGTGCCAATCTTGCCCCCTCTAGCCTTCCTCTCCCGTCTTCTCTCTCCTAATCAAGAACCAGCAATAAATACAAATGCATCACTTAACCTTGTATATATGAAACGTTATATAACCTTGTATATAACCTCGTACATAACGAGTGTTATATACAGGGCTATATAACCCTGTATATAACATTGTATTTAACGAATGTTTCGCTAAACCCTGTATATAACCTTTCCCTCTGTGTCATTGTTTTACTCCTTTCCCTCACCCACCTATGTCTCCCCTAGTTGAATCCCTCCTTTCTAATTTATCTAGTTTTTACACTGTTACTGCGTTCTATTGTTTCCTGTTCTTTGTAAAGGCAATGCCTATATTTACATTGGTTGTAAGTTACATGTAAACCGACACGATGTGCAAACGGTTGTCGGTATATAAAACTGTTTAAATAAATAAATAGCATTTCATCTGCCAGTGCCTGGTAACACAGGAATAAACAAACAAGTTCTAGTCACATGACTGACATGATATCACAGTAGTACTAGATCTTTTTGTCATGCTACCTCATTCCCCATTCCCCCATATAAAACACACTCTGTAAAATACTACCTCAGTGGGAACCTTGGCAACATGAATAAATAACAAGAAGACAGCCAATAGGAAAACATATATTCATTCCTGTTCCTAACAAAAGACTAAAAAGTATCAATTTAGTATCATTTTATCTTACTGTGCACTAACAGAGACACTGTGTTCTAATAGAATTACTGTGCAGTATGTTTTTCTAGTGTATACTGCGCACTAACATTTATTAGTACATGATAATATAGAGATACCGCACACTAATAACTGCTAGTGCACATTAGAGTGTAATGAAATACTGCGCAGTATCTCTTGCTAGTGCACAGTAAGTCAGACACACTGTGCACCAATAATTGTTAGTGCACAGTATACTTCATAAGCATACTGTGTGCTAATTCCCATTACTGAAATGTAAATTGTAATACTACCTTTGCATTTCTGAACTGCAAATAGCAGAGTTGATTTTATTTCTTTTCTTGTCACTAATAAAGAAGTTTGTGCAAGATTTCTGCCAGAATCCAACCTGAATCTGTCCTCTAGCTCCCCTAGGACTGCTCAGCATGTCACAGGCTCTTTCTGGCTGAATTATCCATATACGTTTGCTCTGTTCTGGAACAATTTCCACCCACCCGAATGCCTCTCATTTATCCAGGTGAGTTTGTTTCGGGCTAAAATTGTGCCTGGATAAATCAGCAGTGGTTGGTATAGTGAGAAATTCAAATCTGTTTTTCTGGCTCATTCCAAAATTAACCAGGCAACCCTCTTGCTGCAAAGCATGCAGCTATATTTTTAGGTCTTTCTCATAGGAAACAATGTAGGAAATTTCCGTTTAAAATAATCACCTACATGGTACATGGGTATAAAGTGGATATACACTTCACACCCACTCCGCTTCATCTTCATGTAGTGAAGCAGGATGAAATAGTATGTGTACATTAGAAAATCCAAATGTCTGTGCACTTTTGAGTTCCCTGACCTAAACACATCCTGGAAATCCATCTTTTGCTAAAAGTTTACACATTGGTGCATTGGATTTATTTTCTGTTAATAAAAAGATTTAAACTAAAAAAAGCCCTTGTGTACTTTCAGCTGCTCTGTGGGTAGGTGGGGGAGGGGACCATTTTTAATGAAGGCAATTTAGCAAGGTAACTACTTAAATTTCCAGCTATTTCCCTTTGAAAATTGTTTTCCGTTTCTTCAGAAGCCATTCCCTCCACTAACAATTGAAAACACACAGTGGGGCTGATGCAAAATGTTGTGCTGAAAGCGGGCGCTGTGTGTTCAGCGCCCACTTTTCTAACGTGCCCCCAAGCACCTCTCCTGGGGGCGTGATGCGATATTTAAATTAGGGCTCTTGCTGTCCAGGCCCCTAGTGCCCCTAGCGCCTCCTTGACAGTGCCAGCTGGAGAGAGGTCCGCTGTCGGTGGCTGTCCACCGGTTAAGAAAACGGAAGCTGAATTTATCAGCGGCCCATTTTCCTAACCAGCGCACATGCAGGGGTTAGGAAAATGGACACTGATAAATTCAGCATCCATTCTG
Source organism: Rhinatrema bivittatum (assembly GCF_901001135.1). NCBI lineage: Eukaryota > Metazoa > Chordata > Amphibia > Gymnophiona > Rhinatrematidae > Rhinatrema > Rhinatrema bivittatum. The sequence goes on from NC_042616.1 coordinate 303,878,665, forward strand.
ATCCTGACTACCAGCACCAGAAGGAGTGTATAAATCAATATTAAAGTGTGGGGCACTTAATATTAATTTATTCACTCCTTCACTTATTGCCGATAGGTCCCTTTACTGTCACATGTCAGTTAAAGGACCAATCCCCTTTCAGAAAGCTGCCGTGAAAGGGGATTGGTCCTTTCACTGACAGATGTCAGTGAAAAAGACCAATCCCCTTATTGCATAAAGGGATTAGTTGCTAACTAATCCCCTTATTGCATAAGGGGATTAGTTAGCATCTATATAACCCATGTCCAACTGTGGCTTAATAGTGCGCTGGGCTAAGCGCACTGTATTGTATCGGCCCCAGTAAGTCCTGGTTCTTTGCTATCAGCCATGTCATATAATCAGCAGGGTGGAATGGTTCTTGCATGGCTTTCAGCATTAAGAATTTCAGACAGTGTTAAAGTATTTAATTCTATGCACTTCTGTGGAAAGCAGTTAGGTGTGTCAGCTAGGGATGTGCAGAGGGACCACATACGTTACATTCGGTATTCGTATTTGTGGGGGGGGGGGGGCAGATACTTGCATTCGGCAAGGGGGGCCCCGATCCATTCATGCGTTTCATTCTTATTCATTTCCCAGCTAAAATGTAATTAACTACAACCCCCCACCCTCTTGACCCCCCCCCAAGACTTGCCAAAACTCCCTGGTGGTCCAGCAGGGGTCTGGGAGCCATCTACTGCATTCACTCCATTGGCTGCCAGTATTCAAAATGGCGCTGATAGACTTTGACCTTACTATGTCACAGGGGCTACTGGAACTGGATGGCCCGTGCCATTTTTAAAGATGGCACCGGCTGTCCATTGCTCCTATCATGTGACAGGGACCGGCCAATGGCACGGATACCCTGTCACATGCTAAGGGCAAAGAGCCATCGGCACCATTTTGTTTACTGGCAGCCGACGGCCCGAGCGTGGGAGAATGCTCCCGGGACCCCCGCTGGACCACCAGGTATTTAAAAATTTTGGAGGGGGGGGTCCAGAGGGTGGGGGGTACTAACAAATTCATTTTAAAGAGTCGGCTGTATTTTTTGGTTATCGGCTCAGGTGCAGCCGATAAAAAAAAAAAACCCGATCGGACTGCAAGAAAAAAATTTCACGATGTGAATCAGAACCGGAATCAGAACCGATACCGGTTCCGATTCACATCTCTAATTATTTCCCCTTTTTGGATACCCCTATTACACGTAGAAAAAAGCAGGTGCAAATCTCTGCAGGTACTTTTTTTTTACCAAGGCAGTTTTTAAAGGGAAAGTATGTGTATGTGTTCCTTTTCAGACATGAAGCGAAGTGTGTGGGTAAAGGTACCCACAGGCTCTGTAGTTGCCTGTATACATTTGAAAATTGTCCCCTATATGAGGAGTCAAAAACTCAAATTGCCCCGCATAGTTGCAAAATATTCCATTACTTTTACCGCATATACTTTCAGATCTTCAAAACAGAAACTACCCAAAGAACACCCTGAAGTTATCCGATAGCAATGACAGAAAATGTTTCCAGCCTCCTCTCTGCTACCACTTTTGTGAAGCAGGAGCACCACTGTTCTTCTTCAATCATGCAGCACCACTCCTGTTTCCAAAAATCTATTGAACAGGTTCTTCAGCAGACCTGCCAGCACATCTCTGAGCTCTCTCATTATCCTGGAAAGTATCTCATCCGGCCCCATGGCCTTGATCACTTTCAGTTTGCCTAGCTCCTCCCATACATTCTCTACAGTAAATGGAGTTTCATCTACTCCATGCCCATCTATGATCTTATTAACCAGCAATGGTCCTTCTCCAGGGTCTTCTTTAGTGAATACAGAACTGAATTATTTGTTAAATATTTCTGCCATTTCTTTGTAACTCTTTACACATTGCTCCTTGTCGCCTTTCAATTTCACTATACCACTTCTGAGCTTCCTTCTTTCACTGATATATATGAAAAATGTTTTGTCTCTTTGCTTTACCTCTTTGGTCATCCTTTCTTCCATTTGAACTTTTGCTTTATTTATTTCTTTATCTCCCTCAGTTTTGAAAGATATTCTTCCCTGTGTTCCATTTTTTTTTTTGATCCTTTATACTTCTTGAATGCTATTCTCTTTTTGCGTTTATTTTTTCAGCCACCTCCTTAGAGAATAGGATTGGTTTCTTTTTCCTCTTACTCTTGTTTCTTTTTCTAACATATAGATTTGTTGCTTTTGTAATAGTTCTTTTTAACTTGGCCCACTGTTTCACCTCACTTATTTTCTCCCAGTCTTCCAATTCTTCCTCCAGGTACATCCCCATTTTGACAAAGTCCGTATTTTTGAAATTGAAAACTCTGGTCTTCATGTGACTTCTCTGTGTGCTATTCACAAAATTGAACACCTTTTTATGATCACAGGTGCTCGGGTGAGCTCCTACCTAATCATTAGAAATATTGCCACCATTAGTGAGCACCAGATTGAGGATCACACCCACTCTCATGGGTTCCATTACCATTTGTTTGAGCAGAGCCCCTTGAAGGGCATCCATTATCTCTCTACCTCTCGCAGACTCTGCAGAAGGGATACGCCAATCCACATCCTGCAAATTAAAATCTCCAATGAGCAACACTTCACTGTTCTTTCCAACCTTTTCAATGAGTTCTCAGTCCAGTTCTTCTGCTTGAGTTGGTGGCCTGTAGATCACAACAGTAAAAATGGAAGCATCATCTTTTAGGATGGTTCACAATGCTTCTTCTCTACTCCACTTCTCTTGCAATTCAGTTGCTTGTATATTGTTTTTGACATAAAGAGCTTCTTCTCCTCCTCCTTTTCTTTCCTCTCTGTTCTTTCTTAGCAAGTTATAACCTGGAATGGCTATAACTCCCAATCATGAGAATCAGTGAACCAGCAACAATGTCCCAAGTCTGCCTCCACCATTGGGACTTGCAGGTCTTGGATTTTGTTGCCTAGACTACGAACATTTATAGTCATAGCTTTCCAGCTGCTTTTCACATTCACCTTTTCTGAAAAGATTGGTTTTATTACTTCCTCTTCCTTCTTCCTGTTTTTGCTTTGGGGTGACATACAAAATTCACTGGCCACCTCTGCTCCCTAGTTTAAATGCTTGACAATATACGATCTAGGGATGTGAATCATTTTAGGACGATTAAAATTATCGTCCGATAATTTTAATATCGTCTTAAACCGTTATGGAACACAATACAATAGAGATTCTAACGATTTATCGTTATAAATCGTTAGAATCGTGAGCCGGCACACTAAAACCCCCTAAAACCCACCCCCGACCCTTTAAATTAAATCCCCCACCCTCCCGAACCCCCCCCCCAAATGAGTTAAATAACCTGCGGGTCCAGCGGCGGTCCGGAACGGCAGCGGTCCGGAACGGGCTCCTGCTCCTCAATCTTGTTGTCTTCAGCCGGCGCCATTTTCCAAAATGGCGGTGAAAAATGGCGGCGGCCATAGACGAACACGATTGGATGGCAGGAGGTCCTTCCGGACCCCCGCTGGACTTTTGGCAAGTCTCGTGGGGGTCAGGAGGCCCCCCACAAGCTGGCCAAAAGTTCCTGGAGGTCCAGCGGGGGTCAGGGAGCGATTTCCCGCCGCGCATCGTTTTCGTACGGAAAATGGCGCCGGCAGGAGATCGACTGCAGGAGGTTGTTCAGCGAGGTGCCGGAACCCTCGCTGAACGACCTCCTGCAGTCAATCTCCTGCCGGCGCCATTTTCCGTTCGGAAAATGGCGCCGGCCATACGCGTATGGCCGGCGCCATTTTCCGTACGAAAACGATTCGCGGCGGGAAAGCGCTCCCTGACCCCCGCTGGACCTCCAGGAACTTTTGGCCAGCTTGTGGGGGGCCTCCTGACCCCCACGAGACTTGCCAAAAGTCCAGCGGGGGTCCGGAAGGACCTCCTGCCGTCCAATCGTGTTCGTCTATGGCCGCCGCCATTTTTCGCCGCCATTTTGGAAAATGGCGCCGGCTGAAGACAACAAGATTGAAGAGCAGGAGCCCGTTCCGGACCGCTGCCGTTCCGGACCGCCGCTGGACCCGCAGGTTATTTAAGTCATTTGAGGGGGGTTCGGGAGGGTGGGGGATTTAATTTAAAGGGTCGGGGGTGGGTTTTAGGGGGTTTTAATGTGCCGGTTTTGCGATTTTTAGATTTTTAGATTTTTCACGATTTTTCACGATTTTTCACGATTTTTCACGATATTTTACCCCCCCAAACGGCAACAATACGATTCCCTCCCCCTCCCAGCCGAAATCGATCGTTAAGACGATCGAGGACACGATTCACATCCCTAATACGATCTGAATTTTTCACTTAGCATCCTCTTTCCTGCCAATGACAGATATAGTCATCAATGAAAAAGCCCAATTTAGCAAATCGAATTATCCCAAAGTATAATTAAACACGAGTTGCAAGTAATAATAATATATATGAAAAAAAAACCTTTGAATTATCTATGGGACCTTCATACCACTCTTGCAGTTTTCAGAACATAATGTTGTTCAGATAACAACCTATAGGGTCATATATAATCATCAGTCCTTTTTTTTTTCTTTGCTTTTCTTAACAAGATTGCAGGAAAAAGAAGGGGAAATAAAAGTCTTTTTATTATTGGTAGAAGATATCACATTTAAAATTGTTTAAAAAAGCAAAGATAAAAGGACTGATTGATTATATAAAACCCTATAGGTTGTTATCTGAACAACATTATGTTCTGAAAACCTGAGGATCCTAGAAGGCATTTAACTATTGTCCCCAACAAAATGAGCTCCCAAATTGGTTCCTCTGTCTCTCCCAGCAGAAGCAGCTTTCTTTTATGACATTTCATTATGTTGAAGGCGTTCTGGGTGTATTGGGTGACTACTTCCCTTTCAGATCTCATTTCATATTCTGTTACTTGAGTGTCTTCATTTTCCAATGCAGAAAATGCATTATGTAAGGGTAATAGTGAGGAGAGTAGGTGTCTTTTCATCACAGGCCTTATTCTACCAGAGCCCACTGTAATCCAATTATTCCTGGGATTCTGAATCCTGGATGTCAGACTTCTCTGTGGGAATGGGGGTGAATACTCATGATGCTTCAAAGTTGAGAAAACTTGGTGTCTCAGAGTCACAGATCTTGTTTTACCAGGGCCCACTGTAAACCATTTATACCTGGCTTTCTGAATCCTCTGAGAGTTAGGAGAGATATTCCGGATGCTGAAAGGAAGGGGAGGTTATTTGAATCTTATATAATATCTCTTTCAAGTGCATTAGTTCCTTATTCATAGTAGACTACCTTAATTCTCCTTGCGATATAAGCACCACAATTATTGCATAGAATAAAGGACATTTTTCTAATAGTGACTAATAAGTTAGTTGTGAAATTGGTACTTCAGACCAATATTAATCAATTATCCTAAGTCCTTAGACGAAATATTTAACAAGGAAAACTCTAGGGGTGGGAGGAACTAAACAGCAGAGATAAAGCACACAATATTGAGAATATACACAATATTGAGAATATGCACAATATTGAGAATATGCACAATAAAAGTTAGATTAAATTAGACTTAGCCCAAGCAAGAGTCCAGGAGCAGTGCTTGGAACCAGGTGAACTGTCCTAGAATGTTATGTGTAATTGGACTTTAGTAGTGGTTGACTTAATTACCCGTCATTGTGCAACTGATTATACCACACCCAGAAAGTATAGTATAAACACAAAGGGATTTAAAAAAATGACTAGCAAAATATTATATTACCACTACATACTAAACAGACCAAGAATCTGCAAAAATAAGATTACTATCTATAGGATAGATTTTTTTTGTATTGTTCAGCCACACATAGCACAGCAGTAGAACAGGAGAATTAAACAATGTTTATTAGAAAACAATAATTCTGCGCACCATAAGAACAGGTATTAAACAGCTGAGATAAAGCAAACAATATTGATAATATACACAATAAAACATAGATTAAATTAGATTTAGCCCAAGCAGGAGAGCAATGCTGGAACCAGGTGACCACACATATGCTGATATCTGTCAAGGCCCAACAATGCACCCAAACCCAACAAACATAGTTTAAGGATGAAACTGCACCTGACGACCCACTTTCTAAGAATCCACTGTTGCAATTCTATTCCAAAATTCCACCAAAGGCTTGATGTCCATCAAATATGAAAATAAGAGCCCTCCTCCCTGCATCCCTTTTAACACAAGCCAGATGCCTATGGTAAAAAAAAAAAAAAGCTACAAAAAACATTGGATATTTATATATCCTCCTGACCAATTTGAACATATGCTCAATTCTCCTACTACAGATAAAACCTTTGTGTACCTTTTTCCATACAGTCTTCTAATCGTCCTCTATTAAATTTCCTCCCAGATCTGCATTCCATTTGTCAATTAAAGAATCAAGGAGTTCTCTATTTTCATAAGTCAGGGTGATAAGCATGGTACAAAGGAGAAATAATTTTCAAACCCATATCCGTGGATATTAATACCTTCTCTACCCGTGTAGGTTCTCTCCTTTCTCAAAGAACCCCTTCTCATCTGGTTAAATACAATCAAATGTTATCAAATATCTCTGACCTCTTCTTCCATATCAATTTCTCCCATCCCTTCTGCCGATCCTACCACTAAGAACATCTAAGGATCGAGCAACCCACCAGATTGTAGATAGTTCACTCTCCTTTCCTTCAGCAGAATCTCCATTAATTTTCCCACCACTGAGATGAGGCTAACTGGCCTGCAGTTTCCAATCTCCTCTTGCTCCCATTCTTGTGAAGCTGGACCACCATTGTTCTTCTCCAATCACTCGGCACCACTCCAGTTTCCAAGGATCTATTAAAAAGGTCACATAGCGGACCCACCAGTACATCTCTGAGCTCCCTCAGTATCCTGGGATGAACATCATCTGGACCCATGGCTTTGTCCACTTTCATTTTTCCTAACTCTTCCCATACATTCTCTTCTGTAAATGGAGTATCGTCTTCTACACCCCCTTCCACAGTCTTGTTAACTGTGACAGACCTTCTCCAGGGTCTTTTTTAGTGAACATGGAACTGAAGTATTTGTTTAATATTTCCACCATTTTTTCGTCACTCTCCACACATTGATCCTGGTCACCTTTCAATTTCACTATACCTCTTTGGACCTTTCACCTTTCTCTTATGTATCTGAAGAATGGTTTGTCACCTCACTTTACCTCTTTGGCAATCCTTTCTTCTGCCGGACATTTTGCTTTCTTGATTACTTTCTTCATCTTCCTAAGTTTCACCAGATATTCTTCCCTGTGTTCCTCTTTTTGTGATCTTTTTATAATTCTTGAATGCTAATTTGTTTGCTCTTATTATGTCAGTCATCTCCTTTGAGAACCAGATCAGTTTCTTATTTCTCTTACTTTTATTTACTTTTCTAACATACAGATTTGTTGCTTTTGTGATTTGCTTCATTTAGTTTGGTCCACAGTTGTTCCACCTCTCCCAGTCTTCTAGTTCTACTTCCAGGTATGTCCCCATTTTGACAAAGTCTGTATTTTTGAAAGTCAAAACTTGGTCTTCGTGTGACTTCTCCGTATCCTGATTGTGATGTCAAACCATACTGTTTGATGATAACTGCTGCTGAGGTGGGCACCCACCCAGACATTTGAGACATTATCCCCATTAGTGAGCACTAGATCGAGTATAACTTCCTCCCTCGTGGGTTCCATTACCATTTGTTTGAAGAGAGGCCCTTGCAGGACATCCACTATTTCTCTACTTCTAGTCAATTCTGTAGAAGGGATTTTCTAGACTACGTTCAGCAGATTAAAGTCTTCAACAATCAGCACATCTCCCTTCTTTCCCAACTTTTGGATGTTTTCAACCAGTTCTCTGTCTAGTTCTTCCATTTGAGTCAGAGGCCTGTAAACCACACCAGTAAAAATGGATGCACCATCATCCTTTTTTAGGATGTCCCATAATGCTTATTCTCTACCCCATATTCCTTGCAGTTCAGTAGCTTCAATATTGTTTATGACATAAAGTGCCACTCCTCTCCCTTTTCTATCCTCTCTGTCCTTCCCTAATGTAAATATGGTAAAGAGAATAAAAAATAGAATAATGAATTTGATGGGGCTATGTAAGTGCCAGTAATGCCTGCATTGAGTAAAGTGCTTGGGAACCATAGCAACGGGTATCCAGTGAAGCTATTACCTTAAAACAAGCACTGGTCACCTGCTCACCTGAAACAAGGTTTAAAGTAATGGTACAAATTATAGCCAAACTACAATTTTGTTTAAAGAATTGGTATAATTGGGAATGCATTTAAATTAGTTAATATTTTTCCTTTTTACTAGTCTATTGAACCAAGGGGTTGGGTTTTTTTTTAGAGATTTCTGTTAATTACTAATCGATCCCAAATGGGACAGGTATTTTTCTTCTTTATGACATCAACAATATTCCTTTCGTTTTCTCTGCATGACAGTTGGTCAGTGAGGGGGCTGAGCTGGGAAAGGTGGCAGAGAGCCTGCACTGCTGAGCTCTGTTATTTAGGCCTTTATACTGTGTAAAACACCTTAGAAACATTTAAGAAACACTAAGAATGAATGAGAGTGATTATTAATATTTATTTGACTGCCAAAGGTAAGAAAATTACTTTAGTGAGATTAAAGGTAAAATAGCTGAAGCACAGATATTTTCTCAGCTTTTATATTTAGGTGCATGAAAGGAAATGTTTTGATTTATTGATAGTAGGAAATTGTTCCAGAGATGACATGGTCAAGCATAAGAGATATCCATCCAGAAAGAAAAGTAGCCTCAAACTTCTCATCTTCGTCCAAAGACCACTGTACGCAAGTCTTCAACTAGAAACTTCATTGCGGGAGTTATAGATAAGTGCACCAATGATTAGATGTATAAAAGTATTAAAGACTTTAAAACCATGGCATTTGCAAACACTATTCAACTTATTAACACAGAACTGACATTAGTAACATTAATGGTATTACTATTATTACAGTAATATATTTATCTCATTTACTTGAGGACACTGAAAGTTGATAACCTCTGTAAAAAATAAAAAACATTTAAATCATTAATAGCGTAGTAAATATTTTATAAAATAAACAGAATTTGTAATATTGCTATACTAATCTGAAGGTAACTTGTTTGGAATGATTTAAAACCTGGTATCAAGGTTAAAATATATTTGTGTCAAAATTCATGTATATACTTGTTTCCCAGTAAACTATATTCTCAATTGCCAGTTCAATAAATTTAACTTTAATAATACTAAGTGTGAAAATAATCATTTTCCCTTTGTTGGTGAAACTTGATTGAGGAAAATTGTAAACTGTTAACTTTATAACAACTTTAATTAATTTTAATTAATTTTAAGTTTAATTAATTAAGCCTGAACCACACAGCTACCTATGTGATCGTGCATAAAAGCAGTTTACAATTTCTGAAGTGGTTTACATTGACAAGTTATATCCCGGGATTGCCATATCCCAATCATGAGAATCCAGGAACCAGGTCTCCGTAACAGCAGCGAGGTCCAAGTCTACCTCCACTATTAGGGCCTGTAGGCCAGAGATTTTATTGCCCAAACTATGAGCATTTGTAGTCATAGCTTTCCAATTTTTCTCCCTTGATTTGTAGCAATTCCTAGGCACCTTTTCTGCTTTTCTGGGCTGATTGATTTTGCTGTTTTCTCCTCCCACATCCTGTATTTCTTGGGGGTGACAAGCCAATTTCATTGGCCATTTCCTGCCACCCCCGTTCTTTAGTTTAAATGCCGATCTGAATTTTTCACTTAGTATCCTTCCTGCTACGGACAAATGAAGGTCATCCTTATTATAAGGCCTTTTACGGCTCCATACACAATCCTAGCCTCCAGTGTATCCAAAACCACTTTCTGTACAGGTTTTGAGCCAGGAATTGAAATTATTTATATGGCATAGCTTCTCATTTCCCTTTCCATGAACAGGTAATACTTTTGAAAAGGCAATATTCTTTGCAGTGTGCCTTATCACCTTCTCTAGATTTTGGAAATCTTCTTGTACTTCATGGATACCATTTTTATTGAGGTTGTTGGTCCCCAGATGGATGATAACACAATATCAAAGTTCCTACTTTCATCTTCAATGACTTGGACTATCTGTTTTGCATTTTTGCTAGCTGAGGATCCTGGAATGCATTTAACTGTTTCACCATCAAAATGTGCTCCCAAATTGGTTCCTCTGATGATAGAGTCTCCCAGCAGAAGCAGCTTTCTTTTATGACATTTGATTTTGTTGCAGGGCTTCTGGGTGCATTGGGTGACTTCACTTTTAGAGATCACTTCAACATCTATTCCTGAGGTTTCTTCATTCTCCAATGCAGAAAAAGCATTATCTAGGGGTAAAATTGGGAAGATTGGGTGTCTTTTCACCACAGGCCTTATTCTGCCAGAGCTCACTTTATCCAGTTGTTACTGGGTTTTTGAATTCTGAATGATGACATCTGTGTGGGAGTGGAGGTTGATGCACAGGATGCTGTAAAGTTGGGGAAGGTGGGTGTCTGTCTGTCACATGTCTTGTTCTAACAGAGCCTACTGTAAACCATTTTTTCTGGGTTTCTGTGGGAGATGGATGTGAGATACAGAATGGTTCAAGGAAGACGAGTTTAATTGAAACCTAGACAAGTCCTCCTTTAGATGAATGAGCTTCATTTTAATTGCAGACAACTGAAGGCAAAAGGGAAAACCTTTGATTCTCCAAATGACTGGACTTGGGACATAGGCTCTACAACTGTTGCATTGAATGAAAGACGTTTTGTTAATTTATCACTAAGTCCTTAAATCGTATAAATAAGGTAAGGTAAAATGTAGGCTCTAGCAAGGATTTTTACTGTAAGGTATTTGAAGTAAAACCAAGAGTATTAGTGTTAGCTGGTAAAGATAAATAGGTAGAATTTGAAAACCTATTTTACAATCACTGTGACACTTTAAGCTATTATCTGCGCTGTAAGGAACTACTAGGTAATGGCAGAAGAAGTATTTGAAGCTAATTAACTAGGAATGCAGGGAAGACTTTATATGAAAAAGTAAACTCAGGGGTGGGTGAGTAGAGCAGTAGGGAGGGAGGGAATTAAACAGCTGAGATTACTAAACAGTTAGAAAATCTTAGGCTTTCACTATAGCAGAAGCGGGAACCAGGTAAGATACTCACTGCTAGCAGCACTGAGGTATAACCTGCTTACTTTTCAGCCAGGTAGGACATGTGCTTGGAGATACCAGTTCAAACTAGATTCTGGCTACCTGCAGCTGTGAAGGAGTTTCAAAATAGCTTCAAAGCACCCCTAAATCTCTAGGAGAAACTATTACTCTCAGTTCTCCACTTAAATAACAAGCTTTGAAATTAGAATACTATCTAGCAATTATTATTCCATCTAGAATGCAAGTGTAAGAATTTCAGCAACCCCAAACCAAAAGCTGCAGAAAACAGATTTTTTTTAGGAGGGAGAGGGGTTCCCCTTATAACTCACAGCCACACACCAGCCAGTTAGTAAGAGATCAGAATTCTACTGTCTCGATTGAGAACTCTACCAGTTAGCCACACACAAGACGGATTTAGAACAGAGAGAAAAGAATTAGGGATGTGAATCGTTTTTTGACGATTTAAAATATCGTCCGATATATTTTAAATCGTCAAAAATTGTTAGGGCCACGATACAATACCAATTTCCCCGATTTATCGTCAAAAAATCGTAAATCGGGGGAAGGGGGAGGGCAGGAAAACCGGCACACTAAAACCCCCTAAAACCCACCCCCGACCCTTTAAATTAAATCCCCCACCCTCCCGAACCCCCCCCCCAAATGCATTAAATTACCTGGGAGTCCTCCGTAGCGGCGGTCCGTGGCTAAATCGGGGGAAGGGGGAGAGCACGAAAACCGGCACACTAGATCGTGAGGTCTTCAGCCGGCGCCATTTTTCAAAATGGCCACCGCAAAATGGCGGCAGCCATAGACGAAAACGATTCGACGCAAGAGGTCGTTCCGGACCCCCGCTGGACTTTTGGCAAGTCTTGTGGGGGTCAGGAGGCCCCCCCAAGATGGCCAAAAGTTCCTGGGGGTCCAGCGGGGGTCAAGGAGCGATTTCCTGCCGCAAATCGTTTTCCGTACGGAAAATGGCGCCGGCAGGAGATCGACTGCAGGAGGTCGTTCAGCGAGGTCCGGAACCCTCGCGAGATTTTGCGGCGGCCATTTTGAAAAATGGCGCCGGCTGAAGACCTCACGATCTAGTGTGCCGGTTTTCGTGCTCTCCCCCTTCCCCCGATTTAGCCACGGACCGCCGCTACGGAGGACTCCCAGGTAATTTAATGCATTTGGGGGGGGGTTCGGGAGGGTGGGGGATTTAATTTAAAGGGTCGGGGGTGGGTTTTAGGGGGTTTTAGTGTGCCGCTGGACCACCAGGTAATTTAAGGCATTTGGGGGGGATTTAATTTAAAGGGTCGGGGGTGGGTTTTAGGGGGTTTTAGTGTGCCGGCTCACGATTTTAACGATTATGACGATACTTTACAGACACAAACGGCAACAATACGATTCCCTCCCCCTCCCAGCCGAAATCGATCATTAAGACGATCGAGGACACGATTCACATCTCTAAAAAGCAATATATCTTGGGAAAATAGAAAAGAAAATCATTTAAACTTGCAGAAGTGGTCCCAGGTCTCAGGTAAGATGCACTGCTAGCGGCACTGAGGTAATACCTGCTCACTGTTCATCCAGGTAGAAGATAGCAGTTCAATCTAGATTCTGGCTACCTGCAGCTGTGAAGAAATTTCAAAATAGTTTCAAAGTACCCCTAAATCAGATACTACACCATATTCTTTCAATATTTGGCACAGCTGAGGGGCCAATTCTGAAAAGTTGTGCCAAATATATTAGAACATCATCTGCATACAACAATATCTTATGGGAGTGCCCATTAAACGTGAACCCCCGAATGTCATCAGTATCAGCACAAATAGCTTGTGCAAGCACTTCCTTAGCAAGATCAAACAAAACGGGCATAAAGGACACCCCTACCTTGTATCTTGCCCAATTGGATAAAGATTAGAAAGGTATGTGTTTGTGAGGAATCTAGCTGCTGGCCTAGAATATAAAACTTTGAACCAGCCGATAAACTCCTTGTCAAATTTGTAAGTTCACAATACAGCAAACAGAAAATGCCAACTAAGCCTATCGAAGGCTTTTTCAGCATCCAAGGACATTAGCAGTCCTGGTACCTTGTATCTATGTCCTAATGAAATTATGTTAAAAGCATATCTAGTATTGGTATAAGAGTGCAGTCCTTTCAGAAACCCCGTTTGGTCCTCCTTTATCAAATGAGACAAAATACCTTCCCCTCTGAGCTGCATAATTTTGGCCAGAATCTTTAAAAGGGAAAAAAGCCTGTACGACCCTGAGTCCAGCTCATCCCTACCCTTCTTATGTATCAAAACTGTCAGTTCTGTCAGTCTGTGTAAGGCAGCTGGATGTACTTTCAAAAATGTTAATACATTTACCATAGGCAACACCAATTCCATAAAAAAACCTTTTTATAAAAATCTCCCTGAAACCCATCGGGCCCTGGACTTTTGCCTTCAACATCTCAGTCAGTATAATGGTCTCTCTTAGCTGTTTATCTTGACCCTCTGTAACTTTAGGGGAGTTTGATCTTTTGCAGAACTACATCAGTTTCCTCCTCCGTGTCCTCTTCTCCTCCTGCATACAAAGATTCGTAGTAGCATTTGAATGTATTACTAATATACTCCAGATTATTAGAAACCTACCCACTACTTTGGTGTATTTTGGAACTTAGTGCAGTTTGCTGTCTTCTCGGGCATGCTAACAAGAAGTTTCCCCACTTTATTATCATGCTCATAACTTTTCTGCTGTGTACAGCGCATTGATCTATTTGTTCCACTTGCGGAATCTCTAATTCCTTTCTTTGGGAAAGTAGCTGCTTCCAACCCTCCTAGAACAAGTACTCTTATGTGTAGTTCCTAATCTTGAAATCTCCTTTATTAGGGAGGCCTTTTTAGCCATTTTGATCTTTTTCTGGTAACTTGTATAGCATATGATTTTACCTCTCCGCACTACCTTCAGAGCCTTCCATAGCATAACTGGATTATACCTCTCTGTTGCATGAATTTCTTGACACTCTGTAATCTCCCGTTTTATCATCTCTTGAAACTTTTTATCATTGAAATCTGAAGGACTGAGCCACCAGGAACGTGTCAATATAAGGGACTGTGATAGGCAAATACCAGTTTCAGTAGGATTATGATCACGTACACTACAATTCAGCACATCTGCTGAGGTAATGTTGTTAAACGCCCCTTGTGAACACAGAAACATATCCAGGTGACTTTAAGAGTGATAGACAGCTGAGAAAAATGTATAATCCCTGGATTACTCATTCTTTAAATGTCCACCCAATTCAGACTATTCATTAAATTATTGAGACCTTTATTAGGCTCCAACATTCCTCGTACCTTTTCAGATCTGTCTTTCACAGGGTCATTGCAAACATTCCAGTCCCCTCCTGCTATAGTGAAACAAGAAGTGAACTCCACAGTTGTAATTATGTGGTTATAAAAGGAAGTCTGTTCCTGATTTGGACCATAAATATTAACCTAAGCAATATTTTGACCTTATAGAGAGCCCTCCAGCAGGGCAAACCTACCTTCAAGATACTTGCACACCTTATTAATCACCAGCGGCATATTTTTGTGAATTAGAATACAAATCCCTTTGCTTTTGGAAGTAAAGGAGGCATATAAACCCCGCCCTACCCACTTCCTGCATAGCTTCTCATGCTCCTGGCCCATCAGGTGTATAACCATAACATGCTATTTGTACAGATCATTTTTTCAAAAAAATATTCTCTTTCATTTCACAGGTATTGAAATGCCCTGTACATATCACTGCCTTATTAGCCATAGTCAATACACAACTGATAATTCAGCTGTGCTATCTCATAACACATAATGTAACTATTAATAACTTTATCACATGTTGGATGTGAACATTTTACATAAAGTCTGAAATTTTTTAACTGTAACACCCTGCCCAACAAACATCTCTCCCCCCCTCCCCAAACCATGAGACAACTGAGCCTGAGTTTCCTTCATTTATAGACCCGCAGTGACCCACCACCTCGCAGAGCATACTGCCCAGGAGGGATAACCCTAGATGTCTGAGCTCTGGTCTCAGTAATCCCTTCCCCTCACCCCTCACCCCTCACCCCAACCTCCAAATTCCCTCCTTCCCTATCACCCTCAAACATTCTCCTCTCAACACGCTACTCTATCCTACAAAACATCACCTCTCCACCCCACCCCCACCCCATCCTCACCATACATCCTCCTGTATCCCACTGTGCATAATGTACACTGCTCTGTACTAATCATTAATTTCACCACAGAAAATATTAAAGGCAAAGCAAGCCATACTTTTCTTTCCAAATATCCACTCTTATTCCAGTGTAGTCCCACTTTAAATTATCAACATTTATCAAAGTCACCAGCTGGAACACTATAAAGGAACAGACTTAAAACATTCCCAGCTATTTAGTTTGGCTGCGCTGTCTCCTTCAGGCTAGGGCAGATAACTGTGAGGCTGCTCCTTCTGAATTCCTGCGAAGCCTGCGGCCACCTTTTCCAACTCGCTGCCATCTGGGCTTCTCCACTTCCATGGGGCCAAAGATGCGGCTTGTCCACTACTTCCATTGCAATGCTGGCCGCTTTGAGAATAGGCAGCGCTTTCTCCTACAATTTAATCCTAGATGTAATACCATTCACAGTGAAAGCCAGGCCATCTGGGAATAGCCAGTGATACCAAGCACTGCAGTTACAGCTTGTAACTCTCTCGATCTACAGAGTGTGCCAGTGAGAGATCCTGATATAATGTCAGGTCATGGCCATTCCAGGACAGCAATCCCATTTTCCTTGCTTGATCAATCACCCATTTTTAAAAGGTAAAGCTGTGAAAACAGGTAATTATATCTTGGGCACATTGCACGGTGCTGGACCTAAGGCTCTATGGACCGGATTTTAATACTTACGCTCGGGCGTAGATTTGTGTGCGCAACCCGGCACGCACACAAATCTACGCCCGATTTTATAACAGGCACACGCAACTGCATGCATGTTATAAAATCCGGGGTTGGTGCCCACAAGGGGGTGCCCTAGGGGAGCCCCGATGTCTTTTTCTGTTCCTTCCAAGGCCGCTCCAATTTCGGAGCGGCCTCGGAGGGAACTTTCCTTCCACCCAACCTGCCCCTCAGCCCTACCTAAACTCTCCCCCAACCTTTGTTTCATAAGTTGCGCCTGCCTCTTTCTTACCCGCACTCATCGGCACATGTTCCTTTGCAGGACCTGCCTCATCATAACTTCCCTTTGCCTGCTCTACCATGCTGCTGAGGGCCTCAAGTCGGGATCCACTAGAATCATATGAAAAATGATGCAGGTCTATCGATTATTTTTCTGATGGGACATCTGGTACCACCTTTTGCTTGCCTCCAGATGAATATTAAGAGCAATGTATTAGCTTAAACCAGCATTAGATGCACTTTATTAAGGATATGTGAGGGAACACTGAAATCATGCAGCCAACTTACAGGGATGATGTCACTTCCTTTCTGTGTAAATACATGTTTATCTGCATGAAAAGCTTTGATTATTTCCCAGTAAATTCCTACCATGCTTATGTGATATGTAAGGGATGGCATAAAACATTTCACAAATCCTAAAAGTGAAGAGCACATGATAAAATAATACACCATAGCCTTACAATAAAAGAATACATAGTACAATAAAATAAAACATAACAATACAAAAATAAAAATACAAAATGACATCCAAAAAAATTATATTAAACCAAAATCTTGACCCTTTTGTCAAAAGAATCAGCTTGTGCTACTCTTCAGTGTGAATACCCATCTAGTTTAGGGAAAAGCCTATATGAAAAAACAATTTTTTGTTGTGTTCATGGACTCTTGGACTAAGGTGAGATTGGCTCACCTGCAGGGAGGAGCCCTGCAGGTTCTCATCATCAGCAGGCAGACCCAGGCAAAGCAGAGACCAGTCAGGAGCTTCACCTTTACCAGTCCACATTCACCTCGGGTTGAACCTTTTGGATGCTGAAGCCAGCAGGAATTAGGCTAGAATCTTTCCTGATGACTAAAGAGGTGATTCAGGGCCAGGCTAAGGTCATAGGCTGGAAGTAAACAGATGTGTTGAGGGTCCAGATGAGCATCAAGGGCAAGAGGCAATCAGGCATATCCAGAGTCCAGATGAAGGATAAGCACATTTTCCATCAGAGGAGGAGGGATGGATAAGGCTGATACAGGCGGGTAGGGCAGACGAGAACTGGAACAGGCTGAGACAAAGACTGGAACAAGGCTGAAGATGATGTTTAGGTCAGGCTGAAGATGAAGACTGGATCAAGGCTGAAGAAGAAATATGCACTACACGCGGTAGCTGGACCTGTTGCTGAGATAGATTGCTTGTGGGGAGTTGCCCTTATATAGGGCAGTGCTGATGACATCATCTATATGGGCCGCGGGGACTTTCCTGCCATGGTCCCTTTAAATGCCTTGTAGTGATGAGTGGCACATTGCTGGTGGCATCTTGTTGCATCAGGGAGTGGATTCTGACCTCGTGGTGATCTGATGGCATTTCACCACATAGGGGAGCGATGTGGCTGGCCTGAACCCAGAGGTAAGGATGGAGGTTCATGAGATTAGCCCTTGGACTGTCAAACACAACACTTTTAAGTGATTCATAAAATATAAAAAATGTGCATCAGTATAAATAAAGGGTTTTACAAGATTGAACTAACTACACTAAGGGGTAGATTTTAAAAAATAGCGCGATCGCGTACTTTTGTTCGCACACCAGGCGCAAACAAAAGTACGCTGGATTTTATAAGATACGCATGTAGCCGCGCGTATCTTATAAAATCCGGGATCGGCGCGCACAAGGCTGCCGATTTTGGGCAGCCTGCGCGCGCTGAGCCACGCAGCCTGCCTCCGTTCCCTCCGAGGCCGCTGCGAAATCGGAGCGGCCTCGGAGGGAACTTTCTTTCGCTCTCCCCTCACCTTGCCCTCCCTTCCCCTACCTAACCCACCCCCCGGCCCTATCTAAACCCCCCCCTACCTTTATCCATGGATTTACGCCTACCGGAGGCAGATGTAAATCCGCGCGCGCCAGCGGGCTGCTGGCGCGCCCAGACCCGACCCGGGGGCTGTTCCTGAGGGTGCGGCCACGCCCCCGGAACGCCCCCGGGCTCGCCCCCAAATGCCGCGTCACGCCCCCGAAACGCCGCGTCATTTGGCGATGCCCCCGACACGCCCCTTTTTAAAAGCCCCGGGATTTACTCGCGTCCTGGGGCTCTGCGCGTGCCGGCGGCCTATGCAAAATAGGCGCGCCGGCGCGCGAGGGCCCTGCTCACGTAAATCCGGCCGGATTTACGCGGGCAGGGCATTTAAAATCCGCCCGTAAATAAGTCCTTCTTTGTTGGTATAAGTTTATCCTCAGCAGGAGACTCAACTTTCAATAGATAGGCAGCATATACATTTTAAAATAAATAACATTTTAGCTCAGGTTTTGCAAATTAAGACAACACATATGTAACAGTCTAGAAGAATAACTTTCAAACAAATATATGTGGCAGCATATATGCATGTATATGGCCACACATAATTTTATCATAGTATTTTATAACTTATGTGAGTATTTTGTACAATGCACATAACTTTACCCCTCAGCATACATGGGTAGATAGGATTATGCACAAATTTATTTTATTTATTTAAAATGTTTTACTCCCACACCGTTCCTATGGTTTAGGGTGGGGGTACAGTATAAATATACACAAAATTCAGAACATATAAACAAATGATACACAAAAATGAAAAAGAATGCATTACTTATTCTTATATATTCAATGCATTTCTGAAGAGTACCATCTTTAAACTCTTTTGAAAGGCTAATGTGTCGACAATTTTTCTAATAGTAGTAGGGAGAACATTCTAAATTACGGCTGTGGCCCCTGAAAATACTCTGTCTCAAGTCTCCCTGAAATGAGTGTCACTGATAACCGGGACAAATAGGTCACAAAAGGAGTCCAGGAACAGCAGTAACCTGAACAAAGAAAGCTGGAAAGCTATGAGCACAAATGCTCGTAGTTTGGATAATAAAATCCCAGATCTGCAGGCCCTAATGGTGGAGGCAGACTTGGACATTGTTGCTGTCACGGAAACATGGTTTACGGAATCTCATGGCTGGGATACGGCAATACCAGGCTATAACTTGTTAAGGAAGGACAGAGAGGATAGGAAAGGGGGAGGAGTGGCTCTTTATGTCAGAAACAATATCCAAGCATCTGAGCTGCAAGGAAGATGGGGCAAAGAAGAAGCACTATGGGCCGACTTAAAAAAAGATGGGGCATCCATTTTTATTGGAGTGGTTTACAGGCCTCCAAACCAAAAGGAAGAGCTGGACAGAGATCTGGTTGAAGACATCCACAGGATAGCAAAGAAAGGAGAAGTGGTGATCGTTGGAGACTTTAATATGCCAGATGTAGACTGGAGAATCCCATCTGCAGAATCTAATAATAGTAGAGAAATAGTAGATGCCCTGTAAGTAGCTTTGTTCAAACAAATGGTAATGGAACCCACGAGAGAAGGAGCTATACTCGACTTAGTGCTCACTAATGGAGATAATGTCTCAGACGTCCAGGTGGGTGCCCACCTCAGCACCAGTGATCATCAAACGGTATGGTTTAATATCACAAAAAGGACACGGAAAAGAAGCACAAAAACCCAAGTTTTGATGTTAAAAAACACAGACTTTGATGAAATGGGGACGTACCTGGAGGAAGAACTAAAAGGCTGGGAAAACGAGAGAGATGTGGATCAACAGTGGACCAATCTAAAAGGAGCAATTACCAAGGCAACTAATCTATATGTTAGAAAAGTAAAGAAAACAAAAAGAAAAATGAAACCTATCTGGTTCTCAAAGGAGGTGGCTGACAAAATAAAGGCTAAAAGAACAGCGTTCAAGAAATATAAAAGATCCCAAAAGGAGGAGCACAAAGAAGAATATCTGGTAGAACTGAGGGAGACGAAGAAATTAATCAAGATGGCAAAAAGTCAAACGGAAGAGAGGATTGCCAAAGAGGTAAAGAGTGGTAACAAAACATTTTTCAGATACATCAGTGAAAAGAGAAAAGTTCAAAGTGGTATAGTGAAATTGAAAGGTGGAAAGGATCAATGTGTGGAGAGAGACGAAGAAATGGTAGAAATATTAAATGAATACTTCAGTTTTGTGTTCACTAAAGAGGACCCTGGAGAAGGACCGTCACTAGTTAACAAGAAACTGGAGGGGAATGGAGTAGATGTAACTCCATTTACAGTAGAAAATGTATGGGAAGAGCTGGTGAAAATGAAAGTGGACAAAGCCATGGGGCCTGATGAAGTTCATCTCAGAATACTGAGGGAGCTCAGAGATGTGCTGGCGGGTCCGCTGTGTGACCTGTTCAATAGATCCCTAGAAACGGGAGTGGTGCTGAATGATTGGAGGAGAGCGGTGGTGGTCCCGCTTCACAAGAGTGGGAACAGAGAAGAGGCTGGTAACTACAGACCAGTTAGCCTCACTTCGGTGGTGGGAAAAGTAATGGAGTCACTGTTGAAAGAGAGAATAGTGAACTATCTACAGTCGGGAGAATTGCTGGACCAGAGGCAGCATGGATTCACCATTGGAAGATCCTGTCAGACAAATCTGATTGACTTTTTTGACTGGGTAACCAAGGAATTGGATCAAGGAAGAGCACTCGATGTCATCTACTTGGACTTCAGCAAAGCTTTTGACACTGTCCCGCACAGGAGACTGGTGAATAAAATGAGAAGCTTAGGAGTGAGTGCCGAGGTGGTGGCCTGGATTGCAAACTGGTTGACGGACAGAAGACGATGTGTGATGGTAAATGGAACTCTCTCTGAAGAGAGAGCGGTTTTAAGCGGTGTACCGCAGGGATCGGTGTTGGGACCGGTCCTTTTCAATATCTTTGTGAGCGACATTGCGGAAGGGATAGAAGGTAATGTATGTCTTTTTGCGGATGACACTAAGATCTGCAACAGAGTGGACACGCCGGAAGGAGTGGAGAGAATGAGACTGGATTTAAGGAAGATGGAAGAGTGTTCGAAGGTATGGCAGCTGACATTCAATGCTAAGAAGTGCAGAGTCATGCATATGGGGAGTGGAAATCCGAATGAACTGTATTCGATGGGGGGAGAAAGGCTGATGTGCACGGAGCAGGAGAGAGACCTTGGGGTGATGGTGTCTAATGATCTGAAGTCGGCGAAACAATGTGACAAGGCGATAGCTAAAGCCAGAAGAATGCTGGGCTGCATAGAGAGAGGAATATCGAGTAAGAAAAGGGAAGTGATTATCCCCTTGTACAGGTCCTTGGTGAGACCTCACCTGGAGTATTGTGTTCAGTTCGGGAGACCGTATCTCCGAAGAGACAGAGACAAGATGGAGGCGGTCCAGAGAAGGGCGACCAAAAAGGTGGAAGGTCTTCATCAAATGACTTATGAGGAGAGATTGAAGAATCTAAATATGTACACCCTGCAGGAAAGGAGGAGCAGAGGTGATATGATACAGACTTTCAGATACTTGAAATGTTTTAATGATCCAAAGACAACGACAAACCTTTTCCGTAGGAAAAAAATCAGCAGAACCAGGGGTCACGATTTGAAGCTCCAGGGAGGAAGATTCAGAACCAATGTCAGGAAGTATTTCTTCACGGAGAGGGTGGTGGATGCCTGGAATGCCCTTCCGGAGGAAGTGGTGAAGACCAGAACTGTGAAGGACTTCAAAGGGGCGTGGGATAAACACTGTGGATCCATAAAATCAAGAGGCCGTCAGTAAAGAGTGGGTGGCTCGCCAGAATGACGGCTACTGCTTGGAGATAATACCCTTATTCAATAAACATACACATGGTTACTGTGACTCCAACATCACTCTAAGCTACAACAGCAAGAGGAAATGTGGAAAAAAGGATTCACACTCACAAAGCGGGGAGTAGCTGGCTTGTTACGGCGGTTACTACCCCAAACCAAATAAGCCTGATACTTCACTTTCAATGCATATCCAGCATAGCTCTCTGCTTCAACGGCAGGGGAGAAGAAAAACTGATACTTCACGCATATCCAGCATAGCTCTCTGCTTCAACGGCAGGGGAGAAGAAAAACTGATACTTCACGCATATCCAGCATAGCTCTCTGCTTCAACGGCAGGGGAGAAGAAAAACTGATACTTCACGCATATCCAGCATAGCTCTCTGCTTCAACGGCAGGGGAGAAGAAAAACTGATACTTCACGCATATCCAGCATAGCTCTCTGCTTCAACGGCAGGGGAGAAGAAAAACTGATACTTCACGCATATCCAGCATAGCTCCCTGCTTCAACGGCAGGGGAGAAGAAAAACTGATACTTCACGCATATCCAGCATAGCTCTCTGCTTCAACGGCAGGGGAGAAGAAAAACTGATACCTTACGCATATCCAGCATAGCTCTCTGCTTCAACGGCAGGGGAGAAGAAAAAAGGATTCGCACTCACAAAGCGGGGAGTAGCTGGCTTGTTACGGCGGTTACTACCCCAAACTAAATAAGCCTGATACTTCACTTTCAATGCATTTCCAGCATAGCTCTCTGCTTTAACGGCAGGGGAGAAAAACTGATTCTTCACGCATATCCAGCATAGCTCTCTGCTTCAACGGCAGGGGAGAAGAAAAACAACCAATAAGGGCTGAATAACATATTCTGGGTAAAACAAATAAGCATGGGTGTAGCTTGCTTATTGCGGCGGTTACTACCCCTACTACCCCTAACTAATCAAGCTAGATATTTCACTTGGATGCAACTCCATCACTGCTCTCTACATTAATGGTGGGGGTGGAAGGGAAATAGAACCAAAGAGCTAAGAGAAACAGATAAGTATGAGAAAAAAATGTGTGAAGCTTGCTGGGCAGACTGGATGGGCCGTTTGGTCTTCTTCTGCTGTCATTTCTATGTTTCTATGTTTCTATGTTTCCTTGTTGGGAAGATCTTAATTGCCTTGAAGGTGCATAGAACAGAATAATGGAGTTAAGCCAAGGGGTTTTCTTATTGTTCTAATGTTTGTGAAAAATTAGAATTCACTTGAATTCAATTTTCCATTTTTTAAGTAGCTAATGCAAGGAGCACAAAAAAAGGCTTCATGTGCTCATGTAATTGACTCCTAGTCAGTAGGCGTGCTGTGCTATTTTGTATCACCTGCAAGGGATGAATTGAACTGGCTGGAAGTCCCAAATACAGGGCATTACAATTATCTACAGCCCCCAAAACAAGTACAACCAAACAAAATAGAAGTGTACAATGATTTTGTGGTCAATATTAAAATAATTTAATATTAATTCACATTACCTGTAAACAGGTCAGAGACCTTGGGGTAATATTAGACAACAGACTAAGCCTGAAGAAAATGGTCAACACAACCGCCAAAGACTGTTTCTACAGGCTACAGATTCTAAAACGACTTAAACCTCTATTATTCTTCCATGACTTCAGGACAGTCCTCCAAGCGCTACTGTTCGCTAAAATAGACTACTGCAGTGCCCTCTTCCTAGGCCTCCCCAAATCCACTACCAAACCACTGCAGATGATACAAAATGCGGCAGCAAGATTGCTGACCAGTACCAGCCGCGGCGATCACATCTCTCCCATCCTCAGGAACCTACATTGGTTACCAGTTAATTTCAGGATTCTATACAAATCAATCACCGTAATCCACAAAACCATACATCAACATCTTCAACTCGACCTGGAAATCCCCTTCACACCCTACTCCTCTAACAGACCAACTAGAGATATTCTCAAAGGCACTCTGAAATTTCCACCCACCAAAGCCTCACGCCTCTCTTCGACCAAAGACAGAGCTTTCTCGATAGCTGGCCCATCTATCTGGAATAGCATCCCATCAAATCTCAGATTGGAGCCTTGCCTTTTAACTTTTAGAAAAAGTCTTAAAACATGGCTCTTTCACCAAGCCTTCGCCGATCCACCAGACATTCTCTAATTGTCCTTCACTCTTACCCGGTCTGGCATTGACACTCACGAATGGACTCTGACTCTCCCAGGTTAAAGCACCTCTAAGCTTGTAACCTTACGCTTATGGTATCACTGGTTTATCTCCGGATATGGTTATTGTATTATTATTTATTATATTATTATTATTATTGTATTATTATTTATTATATGGTTATTCACTATGAAGGTCGGTATATAAAAACTGTTAAATAAATAAATAAATAAATAAATAAATAAATAATTTATGTAGTCATACAATGCACAGAACGTGAGTATTTCAATACATTGAACAACGCATACGTTCCTACCTATTTTAAAAGCATGCACCCATATATTTTATAGAAGAAAGAATAGTAGGGCTTACTTGTATATATCAGCATTTACATGCGGTAAGTAGGCTAATTTTAAAATTACCAATTTACCAAGTAGTCCATCAGTTCACCCAGTCCTTTTCCAGGAAATTGAGATCCTCCTGCTTCTTTAGGCTGAACTCCACTCAGTTTACCCAGTTAATTTTTTTTATTTCTATTAGCAGGAACTCCAGTGTCATTTATGCACACACACACGCTAGTAGGGATGTGAATCGTGTCCTCGATCGTCTTAACGATCGATTTCGGCTGGGAGGGGGAGGGAATCATATTGTTGCCGTTTGGGGGGGTAAAATATCGTGAAAAATCGTGAAAATCGTTAAAAAATCGAAAAATCGAAAAACCGGCACATTAAAACCCCCTAAAACCCACCCCCGACCCTTTAAATTAAATCCCCCACCCCCAAATAACTTAAATAACCTGCGGGTCCAGCGGCGGTCCGGAACGGCAGCGGTCCGGAACGGGCTCCTGCTCCTGCATCTTGTCGTCTTCGGCCGGCGCCATTTTCCAAAATGGCGCCGAAAAATGGCGGCGGCCATAGACGAAAAAGATTGGACGGCAGGAGGTCCTTCCGGACCCCCGCTGGACTTTTGGCAAGTCTCGTGGGGGTCAGGAGGCCCCCCACAAGCTGGCCAAAAGTTCCTGGAGGTCCAGCGGGGGTCAGGGAGCGATTTCCCACCGCGAATCGTTTTCGTACGGAAAATGGCGCCGGCAGGAGATCGACTGCAGGAGGTCGTTCAGCGAGGCGCCGGAACCCTCGCTGAACGACCTCCTGCAGTCGATCTCCTGCCGGCGCCATTTTCCGTACGAAAACGATTCGCGGCGGGAAATCGCTCCCTGACCCCCGCTGGACCTCCAGGAACTTTTGGCCAGCTTGTGGGGGGCCTCCTGACCCCCACGAGACTTGCCAAAAGTCCAGCGGGGGTCCGGAAGGACCTCCTGCCGTCCAATCTTTTTCGTCTATGGCCGCCGCCATTTTTCGGCGCCATTTTGGAAAATGGCGCCGGCCGAAGACGACAAGATGCAGGAGCAGGAGCCCGTTCCGGACCGCTGCCGTTCCGGACCGCCGCTGGACCCGCAGGTTATTTAAGTTATTTGGGGGGGGTTCGGGAGGGTGGGGGATTTAATTTAAAGGGTCGGGGGTGGGTTTTAGGGGGTTTTAGTGTGCCGGCTCACGATTCTAACGATTTATAACGATAAATCGTTAGAATCTGTATTGTATTGTGTTCCATAACGGTTTAAGACGATATTAAAATTATCGGACGATAATTTTAATCGTCCTAAAACGATTCACATCCCTACACGCTAGCAACATTATAGGCTGCGGAAGATTGGCGGTGTGAGGCAGTCAGTCTTTATTATTGATTTGGTCTGAGATAGCATAGTAGGTGAACCACTATATCCTGAGACTTTGTGGTCAAGAGTGGCAGATCAGGTCCAGTCTGCGCCATCAAGCAGTGTGAGCTATTCCTCGATCAAAGGCCACCAAAGCTTCACATCATTTCTGGGTCAGCACTCTCTACCCAGCGTTCACAAGCAGTGCTCTAAAATATTATTACCCAGCAATCAAAGATAAGTGCACACCAACAGACTGTGACACAATTTTGTTAAAATGCACTAGTGCAATGCATATGGACATAAGAGGTCAAAGTTATTGAGTTAAAACAGATTAAAGAAAAGGTTGTTAATACTTACCTGGAGATGTCCAAAATTTCCTAAAGAACTTGAAATAACAAATTAACACAAAGAATCAGATTTCTTGAATTAAAGTTGAAATTCAACATTTGTTCTCATTAAAACGTAACCTTTGTACAGGAGCCGGTTTCTATTCCAAACTGTGTTAAGAATTAGAGTGAGTCACATATGAAAAATTGTTTTTGTGCACCAGACGTAAATTATTTATCATTGAAATTATTGAGATTATTGAAAGGTTTGTTTGTTTAATAATTACACTTGTTTGTAGAGGTAAAGAACCTAGAAAATTATCCATTTGCCAGCAAAATAAAATCATTTAATTTAATGATAAAAGTGCATCTGAAATCATTTTTCTGTTTTGATTTATTTTCTGGTGAAGACACTCTGGGCGTACAAACTATCTCCATACCATCTTTAAAAGTGGAAACCCCAATAGCCTTACCATCTGGCTACCCACATGACAGTGCCCGAGATAGCTTGGTGCCCAAGGGTGTTTACAATAAAATATGTAATATGCGAGCAGTGGCTACTTATGTGTGTATATGCTCATTTTTATGCACATAAATATTTGAAAATTCACCTGTAAGATCACAGAAAGCTAAATCTAACTACAGAGGAGAGTTTAGATACAAATGACCACTTTACATCCAGAAGTATACCCAGATACACTGGGCTATAACTCCCCCCTCAAAACCCATAACTCAGTTTTCTGTGGGTAAAGGGAGAGCATATGTGCCTTTAACCATTTTACCATCCTATTCAGACAGGCAGACATTGTTCCCACAGTTATTTGTTGATCATCTCCTACTGACATACACAGCTGTATATCATCTGCATATACATGAACCTGTTCTCCCATACTTTTCGTCAATGATAATAAAGGGGAAAGATGAATGTTATATAGTGCTGGGGACAATAAAGATCCTTGAGGCACCCCACATACTAATTTATGAGGGGTCAAACAATGACCTTTCCAGATGACCACAAAAGAGCAATTACTTAGAAAAGAGCTTAACCATAAATAAGTTGTTCCAGAAATTCCTAGTAAAGCCAGTTAGTGAAGCAATTTGTCACAATCAGCTATACCATTTAATGTTGAGAGCAGTGTTAGACCTTGCACGATAGGCTAAATCTACCTAATATGTAATATCTAACGACATATTTTGTTTATTCACTATTTGTTGACTAATGTGCTAAGATATTACGCAGCATTAAGAAAGTACAGGGGAAATAAGAACTTCGGCTGTAAAGAAAAATATTGGATGGGCTGTTGAGGCAATATTCTCCAAAAACCGTAGAGCACTCTCAGGTTTTGGTTTTGAAGACTCAGAGATGACTGGGAAGCGTGCAGTTACTGTGTGGTCAATATTGAAATAATTGATGTAGTCGATATTTGGCATTTAACCTCCTAAAGGTTGCCAATTCAAAACCTCCACCCCTCTTCTGGGTACATTTTTTTGTCTGCACAATATCACAGTGCAAACAAATTTTACCTAAACAAAAGAGGGCTGGGCATGTTCAGGGCAGAGTTTTCAAATGTATTGGCCTCTTCACTAAAGGTTTTCTCCCATTTTGTGTTTATGGGAACAAATCTAAGCACTGCAAGAGCAGGCCTGAATTTGTTGGCCTACCCTCCCTCCTTCCTGACTGCATTGAGAAAGACATTGCCCACAGCTGGGTCACCCCTCCCTCCCATCCTCCTGATATTAAAAAAAAAAAATAATAATCCTGTTAGGTAACCTTTACCCCTCCCTCCCACCCACTGCCTGCCTACCTGCCTGATATTGTTTAAAAAAGACTGGTGGCCATCCCTCCCTCTATTTAATACAATCCCCAAGTGACACCCCCCCTCCCCCCTGAACCTCCTCTCACCAGTTAAGCAGTGAGGACACAAATTTACCATCCTCCATGCTGAATGTCCAAAGTTGCTCTGTTTAGTACTCTTAGTAGCTTCTGCTTTACTTAAACTTGTCAATACAATTCATTCAACAAATATTTCTTGGTAAAACAAACACAAAGTTATACAGAAGAAGGGATTATGAAATGTTATTGAGATTAGGTGGAGCACATCCTCTTGGGTTCGCTGCATCATGTGACCACCCCCAGGTTTTTAATATACTGGATGCTGGAACTAAAAGCTTAATATTATTAATATTTATGTATTTATTATTTATTTTATTTAACAGCTTTCTTATACCGATGTTCGTGGGTACATCATATCGGTTCACATAGACCTGAATGAAATACAATAAAACAGGGGAGGGGAAAGGGGAGCAGATGGTGAAAAGAGGATATGCATAGGAGGATAGGCTAGAAATAAAAGGGAAGAATAAATTAACAACTGAGGCAAACCGAAACTGCAAAAAATTAACAATTGAGGGGAACAGTAAGTGCAATAAACAATATAAATAGAGAGAAAAAAACTTAATGGGGGAAAGAAGGGGGGAGCATCTAAATTAATTAGTAAATGAAGCGAACAGGAATCTGCATTATAAATGTAACACGTTAAATAATTAAGGGGGAGGGAGAAGATACTAAGAGAGACTACTAGAATGAAGGTAATGGAAAAAAGCAAGGTAAGGAAAAATAAAAAGGTGAGACAATATAAGGAAAGCAAGGAGAAATGTAAAGAGGTAAAGGGTGAGAGATAGGACGAGGAGAAATATATGAAAATGAAGAGAGGGTGTAAATGGTAGAAATGAAAAATGGAAAGGTGAGAATAAGGATGTAAAGGCACAAATGGAGAGGTTGGATGCAGGGTGGAGTAAAAAGGTGAAGAAGAGGGCTGGGAGGGGTAAGTTGAACTGGTGAGATTAACGTTGTAAAGGCACAGCTGGAGAAAGTGGAAGGAGGAGTAGTCAACAACGAGGGGAGTAATGAGGAAAAGGGGGGAATAATGAGGAAAAGTGAGGAGTGTCTACCACGCCAATCTGAGACTGCACAAGCGCAAAGGGAAAGAACAAATTAGTCAAAAAAAGTAGGGCAAAACTTGATTTGTAAAATAAATAATACTGCAATACTGCCCAAACTGCTTCTATCAAGTTTTGAACAGGTTGCTATCAAGTGACATGGCAAAGAGGATGAATAGTTAAATTTTACAGAACACTGTGACTAAATCTGGTGCTTATCCCTACAAAACATAGTGATCTGCTCTGTGAGTGAAAGAAGTGGTGCTTTTAATTTATGGAACAGAAACCCTTAGATCCATTACTATCGGTGCCACCCACAGAAATGTATAACCATAATTACTGGGTGCCTTTGAAATGAGGTTAGTTCTTCTTTGTACCATGTACTGCACTCAGAGGAATAAGTACCAAATTAGCTCACATCACTTGGAAGACACGTATAACCCTGGGAGAGATTCTCCCTTTACACTCTTTCTATTTTTGTACAGTCAGCAGTTTCAGTTCAAGCCTTGTTCCAGTCTTCTTCTATAGGCGCTATCTGCTTTCTGCTTACCAAGGAGTGAATTTATCTCTTTGTTTTAGGTATGTCTGCAAAAAAATAAGCAAAGAAATGTTTGTGTACAGTAGCAGCTTTCTGTGGACCTCGAATCCGAATTTCCACTGACAGATTTCAGTCTTTCTGTTCATTTGAACGCAGAACAGCACAGCTGTCAGTGGCGTTGTGATGGATCATGCCTTCCACCCCCTCTTGTAGGCACACACATACAAATTTCTGCTCATGCTTCACAGTCTTAACACGGCAACAATGAACAAAGAAAGCTTGAGGGAGCCAAGAATAATACGCCGTTCTGTTAATCTGTATTCATAAGTCTCAGTTAATGATTTTTTTTTCTTTTTTTGCTTAGTCAAAAAAAAAAAAACTAGAGCTGTACTTCAGGCCATCTGTGAGACTCTTTGTTTCATGACTTGAGAAAAGGCCAAAGTCATGCATTCCCTGTCATTGAGGATCAAATCCCTGAGGTATCTGAGAAGCTTTAGCCAGGAGCCAGACTAGCACAAAGTCACTTGACAAGAGGCCATCTCTGTTCTAAATTGCATGAGAAAGTCTGTTAAGAGCAGCCGGCACAATACTCTAAACATGCCCAGTCTGCCAAACAGCCTACCTGCAAACAGGCTCTGGCAAGCTAGCAAACACAATCAGTTAAAGATGTTCAGATTTTATCAGTCAAGCATTTGAAAGAACTGGCTCCAGAGCCCAGAGTTAAAATGCTTGTTGAAGGCCTATGAGAGCAATGATGTCATCTTTGTGACAGGCTTTAACCGGAGCAGTGAAAGAGGCTGTTATATTTTCCCCTTGCTCAGCAGGTGTGAAGGCAATACAAAGGCCATTCACTAAGGAATTCCCTTACATGAAACTTAATCAGACCTCATTCTCAGTGTCCCAAGCCACTGCTTCCACTGCATGAGA
Source organism: Rhinatrema bivittatum (assembly GCF_901001135.1). Taxonomy (NCBI): domain Eukaryota; kingdom Metazoa; phylum Chordata; class Amphibia; order Gymnophiona; family Rhinatrematidae; genus Rhinatrema; species Rhinatrema bivittatum. The sequence continues at coordinate 303,909,229 of NC_042616.1, forward strand.
AATGAATGGTGAACAAATGCTGATTCATTTTATTTTGCTGAGATTCCTGGGAGGGGGGGGAATACATTATTTCTTAAACTCATCAGTTCCTGTTCTTTACTATCCCCCTTCCATGTACAAGTCTCGTTTTCAATTTTTCCATCTCCTTTTCTGCCTTCTTTTACTTTCAATTCCTTCACATAGGTTTCTTTTTAATTTTAGGTCTTGCTTACATCTTTTTTTTTTTTTTACTTTCTTTTTATTTAATATTCAAATGCAATGAACCAATGCAAGAAAAATGTGTCACAACATGTATGAAATTAAGCAAAAGAGAAGAAACAAAATTAAGATAATCTACATTAAAAACCCATTACATGATATTTAAGTCCTCAAAACAAGAAGATCCAGTTTGGAAATGTAAAAAATTAAAGGGAAGAAATAATGCAATACACCCAGTTAATATTAAATAGTTCAAAACTTACAATTGTTAGCTAATTGATTCTAACTCACAAAGCTATCATGAAATTAATTGTTCTATTTAAAAGAGAGGAAAGGCACTAGATATTTTATCCCTAAGAATAATAGCCAACTGGTCTGATTCAAAATAGACAAATCTGTTCCCCCAATAAACTTACAAGGGACCTTTAAAAAGAAAGTCCCAATAACTGAAACCACCTACTAGCATAATACGAAGAATTTTTACCTGCTGGTTTTAATAATATTGGGAATTTACTTATTTAATTCAAATGTTTGTATTTTACCTTTAAAACAACAGAATTTAAAAATACAAACTAACAGCAATAAATAAAACTTTAAAACAAACAATATCAAAACAGTTTTTCATGTGTAGCAGATTCTTAGGCTAATGTAAATTAAATCTCAGAAACCTTCAATTAGCCTAAAAATTAAAAACGTCTTTAAAAACAACTCTTTGCCAGCTTCCTGAATTTAAAAAAGCTGTCCTCTCGCTGACCAGGCAAAGGTAGCATGTTCCAAACGAATGCTGCAGCACAGATAAAAGCTCTTTTACGTGAGGATTTCAAATGCAGAATTGTCAAAGAAGGAATCACAAGTTGTCCTTCATGCTGTGAGTACATAAGGAGGTAATATGAAAATACTTTTATCTCCTGCTTAAAAGATTTTAAATCCCTATTCTCAGAGGGGGGAGGGGGTCAATTTTCAAAACATTTCAGCACGTAAATTCAGAAGTTATGTGTGCAAGTAACGTTTATGCATCCAAGTAGCACTTTGTAAAAGCTGGAAGAATGCCTGTACTATCAGTTAGGGGTGTGCATTCGTTTCCTACATATTGGTAATCTGCAACATATAGGGCTATATTTGTTGGATTCGTGGGGAAGCAAAACGTATTGCGATTCCCCATGAATACAACAAATCTTCGCCAAATTATTTGGCCGTCTAAAGGAGTGAATTTAAACAACCCCCCACCCTCCTGACCCCCCCAAGACTTGCCAAAAGTCCCTGGTGGTCCAGCGGGGGTCTGGGAGCGACCTCCTGCACTCAGGCCATCAGCTGCCAGTAATCAAAATGGCGCCAATAGCCTTTGACCTTACTATGTCACAGGGGCTACCGGTGCCATTGGTCGGCCCCTGTCACATGGTAGGAGCAATGGATGGCCGGCGCCATCTTGTGTTCCTACCATGTGACAGGGGCTGACCAATGGTACCGGTAGCCCCTGTGACATAGTAAGGTCAAAGGCTATCGGTGCCATTTTGAATACCGGCAGCAGAGGGTGTGAGTGCAGGAGATGGCTCCCGGACCCCCCGCTGGACCACCAGGGAGTTTTGGTAAGTCTTGGGGGGGGGGGGGGTCAGGAGGCTGGGGGGTTGTAGTTAATTCAATTTTAGCCGAGAAATGAATAAGAATTAATGCATGAACGTATCGGGGGCCCCCTTTACCGAATGCAACGTATCTGCCCTTCGACGAATACAAATCCCAAATTCAATGTATGGCGTCCCTCTGCACATTCCTACTATAAGTGTTGCAGGGAAATGGAAAAACAAGGCAGTACAGAGACCTTCTGGAGCAGCGTTTTGGTAGTTCAAGAACAAATTAATATTTTGAAAGTGGTATGGGCACATACATTACAAACATATTCACATACTTTAACACTTGCTCATTGGTTCACAGAGGTGAAATTGCACTTGTCTTTTGCATGCATCTTTTCAGTGGGAGGTCTGGGTTAAGTGGTGGTGGTGGGGTGGGGGGAATCAGAGAGTCATGGGGAGAGTCTGGGCATGATTTAATGGGATAAAACCAACATGGATTTAGCCAAGAGAAGTCTTACCTCACAAACCCACTACATTTTTTGAGAGCATAAATAAACATGTGTATAAAGGTGAAGGCAATTGATAAACGGGCGGATTTTAAATGCCCTGCCCGCGTAAATCCGGCCAGATTTACTCGAGCAGGGCCCTCGCGCGCCGGCGGCCTATTTTGCATAGGCCGCCGGCGCGCGCAGAGCCCCGGGACGCGCGTACGTCCCGGGGCTTTTAAAAAGGGGCGTGTCGGGGGCGTCGCCAAATGGCGCAGTGTTTCTGGGGCGTGACGCGGCATTTGGGGGGCAAGCCCGGGGGCTTGGTTGCACCCTCCGGAACAGCCCCCTGGTCGGGTCTTGGCGCGCCAGCAGCTCGCTGGTGCGCGCGGATTTACATCTGCCTCCGGTAGGTGTAAATCCATGGATAAAGGTAGGGGGGGGGGGGGGTTTAGATAGGGCCGGGGGGTGGGTTAGGTAGGGGAAGGGAGGGGAAGGTGAGGGGAGGGAACGGAGGCAGGCTGCGCGGCTCGGCGAGCACAGGCTGCCCAAAATCGGCAGCCTTGTGCACGCCGATCCCGGATTTTATAAGATACGTACGGCTACGCGCGTATCTTATAAAATCCAGCGTACTTTTGTTTGCGCCTGGTGCGCGAAGAAAAGTACACGATCGCGCTATTTTTTAAAATCTACCCCAAAGTGTATTGGGGTTTCCGGAAAACATTTGAAAAAGTTCCTCATGAGAGACTTCTTAGGAAATTAAAGATCATAGGAAAGGGGACAGTGTCCTGTGGAGAATTGAGAACTAGTTAAAAGAAATCTGTTCCAGGACCACTGCTTTTTAATATATTTATACATGACCTGGAAATGGGAACATAGCGTGAGGGGATCAAATTTACTGATGACGCAAAATTATTTAAAGTTGTTAAATCATAAGAGGATTTCGAGAAATTGCAAGAGCAACTTGCAGAACTCGGAGACAGGTCATGCAAATGGCAACTTAAATTTAATGTGGATAAGTGCAGATTGATGCACTTAGGGAACAGTAACCTAAATAGTAGCTTCACAATGCAAGGTTCCACATTAGGAGTCTCCATCCAGGAAAGGATTTAAGTGTCATTGTTGATAATATGATGACATCTTCTGCTCAGTGTGCATTAGCAGCCAAGATAGCAAATAGTCTGCGAGGAATTATTAGGAAAGGAGTGAAGAATAAAACAGAGAATATCATATCATATAATCTGTATCGCTCCATAGTGCAACCTCATCTTGAATATTGTGTGCAGTTCTGGTCATCACATCTCAAAAAAGATACAGCAGTATTAACAAAGGTACAGAGAGGGTGACTAAAATTGTAAAGGGGGTAGAATGATTCCCCTATGAGAAAAGGTTAAAGAGGTTAGGACTCTTCAGCCTGGAGAAGAGATGGCAGAGGGGAGATATGACAGATAATAAGTGGAGTGGAACAAGTAAATGTTAATCAGTTGTTTACTCTGTTAAAGTGTACAAAGATTAGGGGACTCACACTGAAGTTATTAGGCAAGACATTTAAAACCAATAAGAGAAAATATTTTTTTACTCAACACATAATTAAGCTCTGGAATTCATTGTCAGAGGATGTGGTAAAAACTATTAATGTAGCTGCATTTAAAAAAGGTTTGGACAAGTTCCTGGTGGAAAAGTCCATAAGCCATTATTAACTGGAGTTGCAGAAAACCACTGCTTATCTCAGGGATAAGCAGTTTGGAATCTATCTACCCCGTGGGATCCTGCCAGGTACCTGTGACCTGGCTTGGCCACTATTGGAAACAGGATACTGTGCTTGATGGACCTTAGTCTGACCCAGTATGGCATTTTCTTATGCTCTCAATCTGCAGTAACAGATGCTAAATTTACCTTGGCCTTGTAACGGTGGTAAATTTAGCTCCTCATCACAGGCTTGCAATAAGGCCCGGATTTTAAAAAAAGTTATGCACGTAAATCCCAGGGAATTACACGTGTGACCAGCCTTATGAGCGCCGGGCCTATTTTAAGAGACCCGGCCACGTGTGTGTATCCCAGGGCATCAGGGAGTGGGTGGGCAGGGGGTGGGGAGTGGGCAGGGTGGTATGGGGCGGGGCTAGAGGCCCTCGGCATAGTGGCCTTTTGCCGCTGTGCCGGGGGATCGCTTGCTGGCAGGGTGCCGGCGCGCGCTACTTGCACCTGCCTCTAGGCAGGCGCAAGAGATAAAATAAAAATTTGAGAGGGGTTAGGTTAGGGTTAGGGGGGCGGGAAGGCTAGGTGAAGAAAGGTCAGGCTAGGGGGTAGGGAAATTCCCTCCCAGGCCACTCTGAAATCGGAGTGGCCTGGGAGGGAATGCGGGAAGGCCTATAGTGTTGGCGTGTGCAAGTTGCACAATTGTGCACCCTCTTGTGCGCGCCAACCCCCGATTTTATAACATGCACGCACCTGCGCACATATGTTATAAAATTGCACATCCATGTGCCTGCGCCGGGTAGCGAGCGCACATGGATGTACACGCACAACTTTATAAAATCTACCCCTAAGTTTTTAGCGTACTCCTCGATTTCCAACAGTCTATCCTCCTCTGATCCAAGCCCCCATTAGGGCTCCCCCTATTGATTCCCCTTCCCCATCACTAACCGACCCTTCCAATCTGTCCCTCCCACCCTAAGGCCAGCAGGAAGAGAATTCCCTACCAGTGCATTGACGAGGCCACCAGATTTTAACTACGGATTTGCATGGGGTCAGTGGCCCAGGAGCACCTGAGCAGACAGGTGCTAAGCGGGCCGGCGGACCAGCAAGTTCCAACCCAGACCCTCATCACTTTGACGGCAGAGGGAAGTGGTGACGAGAAGGGGAGTATAGAGGATGCTTCAACCTGAGACCCTAGCTTCTACAGCCAGGCCTGGGTAACCCCTTACTGTGATGATGCTGTGGCTACTACAGCCAGGCATCTGTGACGGCATCTCAGCTTTTACAGCTGGGGTATTCTTCGTTCACCTGCAGCAATCTGGGGGCCTCGTCAATGTACTGGTCACCGAGCCGTAACGCCAAGGGCTGTGACAGGTGTCTATAAGAGGTCCCTCCCCTTAACCTAATGCACTGAGGGTGGGTGGGCGGGAATGCTGCTTCTGCCGGTGCTGGGAGAAATTGAATATATCTCCCACCCACAAACCCAAATCCTGTTTGCAACCTACCCCAGGGGGTAAAATAAGCAGAAAAATGCCACTGCTAGCAGCTTCTCTCAGTGGCACAGACAGAGAGACCATCTTAGATCAATAAAAAAAAGTGCGGTCAAAAAAAACATGGCTAGCTGGCACTGCAGCCAAATCGAACAAATATCTTTTTCAATGGAAACTTCTATCAAAGTATCTAGCATTTGAATACAGATTTGAGACACTCAGACTAGCTCTGAGTAAAGCCACCATGCCCGGACCACCTCCCCAGATCATTCCCGCAAAGAAAGTGCATGGCATGCCACATGCTTAACATATAAATAGTGCTGCGTCATTAGGAATAGTGTCACAGAGCACTGAGTGAGAATGGCAATTGGTTGCAATCATTAGAGAGTCATCGCATTATGTTACACTAAACGGATGTCATAGAAATGTTGGGACTTTAATATAAAAATAAAAAATTAATAAAAAAAATTATAGCAAGGAGGAAAATACAGTATAGAGGTGGTAGGAATTTAATTATTACAATGCATGAATGGTGCAGGGACTCCTACACAAGTGTATGAAACCTTCAACCTACTCCAAAAATGTATGTTTTTTTAAAAATAAAAAGTTGAAGAAAAATTATTTCTATAATTTGTGTAGGTATTGAGATTATTCCTGAAATTCATAGTATAAAAGGAAAAATTCATTAGAAAGTATTTTGAAAAAGTAGCAAATAATACAGTGATAGAACAGCAGTGGCTGTTCTTTTGATTAACATATAATTCAGAAGTTAGCCAGCTAAGTGTATATTTAGGAACCTATCTAGCCGGCTAGAATTTAGATAGCTAATGGGCTTATTTACTCGTGAGGTAATTTTCAAAGGAGTTATGCGTGTAAATGTGACATCCTATTGTAGCAATTTTCAAAAGCTATTTAATCAAGTAAAGTGCACGTACATAAGCAAATCATATGGATAATTCAATGGCATATATTGTAGCAATTTTCAAAAGCCCACTTACTCGAGGAAAGTGCATTTATTCGAGTAAACCCCAGTTTTATTTAACAATTGCTTTTTAAAATCAGGCCTTTAAGGTTTTCTCCCATTTTGTATCAATGGGAAAAATACTTAGTAAATAGGGGCTATCCAGGGTTGTAACTGGGAGGAGTTGTGTAAGCTGGCTAAGATAACTGGCTAATTCTGATATTCAGAGTGGTAATAACCTGGATTAAATAATGAAATTAATGGAACAGTTTTGCACAAGAGAAAAGAATGTACTTTGTTTTGATGAGCAGGCAAGGCAGACCTTGGATGAGAAGCAGAAGCAGTTTGTGTAGAAACTTGCTGATACTTCAAGGCCTAGCTACTGAACAGGGAAAGAAAGGAGTGTACCAAGATAACGGTATTTTGACATCATTAGTTTAGGTAAAGGTTCAGTAATTCTCCACTCCAAATAAGGGAGCCATCCCAAAACAAAAGAGAAAAAAAAAAGAAAAACCTTTGTCAGCCATATATGTATATAAGACAATAATGTATCTTGTATTAGGGGGAAGCGAGAGAGCAGAACAGGCTAGGTAGTACTTCGCTGTTAGATGCACTATGCTTCTAAGAAAGACTAATTATATATTCATTTCTTGCATTTTACTAATAAAAATTATTCATTAAGACAAGAAGTTGTGGATTATTACACAAGGGCCGGCCTTCTGCCCTAGAGCATAGGCTCCAGAATTGAACTCTCTGTGTGAGTGGAGAACACAGATAATGATCCTTTGAACTCCCTGACCATCGCAGTGGTCAGGTAAATGAACAAGAGTTAGCTGGCTAAGTTTAAGATAACCGGTTATATTCAATAGTGCAGCTGCACTATCTGGACTGTTTCTGAAAATGGACTTCAGTATTTTAAAATAATGTCCAGACCTCATACTTTTTTGAAGTTAAATATTTTGCTGTAGTTTTACTTAATATCCTCCTTTCAGCAATGATTATGTCAGATTTGACTACATTAGGAGCATCTCCACCACCATTGCCCCTTGCACCAGGTCCCACATGCTACTTATGACTAAATCTAAACTACCTCCCCTTATTTTGGTTCTAGGACTAGCTACTCCATGTAGCTGTCATTTATGGCATCCAAAAACATTACCTCCTTACCATATCCTGATGAGACATTTACCCAATCAATACTGCGGCAATTGAAATCTCCCATTATTCTGTTAGCATTTCACTGTCTGATCCTTCACTTTGGCCACGAGGATGGTAGGAAATCTTGATTGCTATACTTTTTCCTATCACACAAGGAATTTCTATCCATAAATACTCCACGGTGCATTTTGTTTCTTGCAGGATATTAATCTTGTTTGACTCTAAGTGATCCTCGACATATACAGTAGTACCACCCCTCTACCTATTTGATATGCCCTGTACTGTTGATATTTGTATTGCAATAACTTATTGGCTATTCTCCTTCCATTCCAGGTCTCTGTGATTCCTATTGACAGTCATTTTCAAACAGCCTGTATGTCAGTAAAATTTGAGGAGAGAAGCTGAAAGGCTAAGGGTGAGTGTTAGAGAGACGAGTGTTGCTGGGGTGGCAGAGAGAGAGGGAGGATGCTGGTGGACATAGAGTCAGTGGGGGAAGAAAGATGAGACATGCAGGGTAAGGATGAGAAATGCAGAGTAAGGAGATAGTGGGGAGAGAAAGGGGGATGCGGGTCAAAAAGAGTGTAGGGGAGCAAATAAAGGAATTCAGAGCAAGGAATAGAACATGATAAAAGAGAGATCTGGGGCAAGCAGTGGGGGAGAGAGAGAAAAGGACGTGCAGGGCAAGGAGTGCCACTGGAGAGGAAAAAAAGGGATGCAGGGGAAGAGAAAGTGAGTGATGCTGGGTAGGAGAGAAAAGACAGGAGATGCTTTGCTGTAGCCGCTACTAGAGATGTGAATCGTGTCCTCGATCGTCTTAACGATCGATTTCGGCTGGGAGAGGGAGGGAATCGTATTGTTGCCGTTTGGGTGTGTAAACTATCGTGAAAAATCGTTAAAATCGTGAGCCGGCACACTAAACCCCCCTAAAACCCACCCCGACCCTTTAAATTAAATCCCCCACCCTCCCGAACCCCCCCCAAATGCTTTAAATTACCTGGGGATCCGGCGGTGGTCTAGAACGGCGGCGGTCCGGAACGGCCCCCTCAATAGAATCGTGTTGTCTTCAGCCGGCGCCATTTTTCAAAATGGCCGCCGCAAAATGGCAGCGGCCATAGACAAAAACGATTCGACGCAGGAGGTCGTTCCGGACCCCCGCTGGACTTTTGGCAAGTCTTGTGGGGGTCAGGAGGCCCCCCCAAGCTGGCCAAAATTTTCCTGGGAGTCCAGCGGGGTTCCGGGAGCGATTTCTTGCCGCAAATCGTTTTCGTACGGAAAATGGCGCCGGCAGGAGATCGACTGCAGGAGGTCGTTCAGCGGCGGTCCAGAACCCCCGCTGAACAACCTCCTGCAGTCGATCTCCTGCCGGCGCCATTTTCCGTACGAAAACGATTCGTGGCAAGAAATCGCTCCCGGAACCCCGCTGGACTCCCAGGAAAATTTTGGCCAGCGTGGGGGGGCCTCCTGACCCCCACAAGACTTGCCAAAAGTCCAGCGGGGGTCCGGAACGACCTCCTGCGTCGAATCGTTTTTGTCTATGGCCGCCGCCATATTGCGGCGGCCATTTTGAAAAATGGCACCGGCTGAAGACAACACGATTCTATTGAGGGGGCCGTTCCGGACCGCCGCCGTTCTGGACCACCGCCGGATCCCCAGGTAATTTAAAGCATTGGGGGGGGGGGGTTCGGGAGGGTGGGGGATTTAATTTAAAGGGTCGGGGGTGGGTTTTAGGGGGTTTTAGTGTGCCGGTTTTCCTGCCCTTCCCCTTCCCCCGATTTACGATTTTTTAACGATAAATCGGGGGAATTGGTATTGTATCGTGGCCCTAACGATTTTTTGACGATTTAAAATATATCGGACGATATTTTAAATCGTCAAAAAACGATTCACATCCCTAGCCGCTATCATCATTGGAACAGCCAAAGGAGAGAGTGTTGTACTGGAGCAGCTACTACTAAGCTCGTGTTGGGAGTATGTGTAATTTTGAATACCTGCCCCAGGCACAGAAAAGCTAGTTCTGGCACCAGGTGATGATCATATCTGATGACCTTAAAGGATCTAAACACATGAATAAAGTGACAGTAAAAGCAAGAAATGTGCTTGGCTGGATAGGATGAGGAATGGTCTGCAGAAAAAAGGAGATGATGTTGTCCATGTATAAGTCCCTGGTGGACATCATTTGAAATATGGTGTACAATTCAGGAGGCCCCCACCTTCAAAATTATATAAACGAGATGGAATTGGTCCAGAGAGTGGCTAAAATGGTTTGTGGTCTTTGTTGCAAAGCATTTCAGGACAGACTTAAAGATGTAAACTAAACATGTATACCCTAGAGGAAAGGCAGGAAGGGGGGAGGTATGATAGAGACATTTAAATACTTCCAAGGTTTCAACACACAGGAGATGGAACTCTTTCAACATATTATCACAGTGAAACATATTGTGTGTTAAACTGTGCAAAATGTAACACAGATCCATGTTAATGTTTGGCATTTGGCATTAACATCTGCATTAATGTGTGCACTTTAATGCATATTTCTTAATATCAGTGTTAACACATACCTCATTTCATTTACACTGGCTATTGTATTTCATTAGAATTGGCTATTAATGCACATGTTAAACACTGTATTAACAGAGGTATTAAAGGCTAATGTTAATGCAGTTTAGTACATTAGGGTTGCATGCTGTTTTGTTTATTATTCATATTTCATTTTATGTAGTTGGTGGGGATCAGGATTTTTGTTTCATTGGTAGGAGATTGTTTTGTTTTGCTTCTATTTTAGTGCATGCTATTTTAGAAGTATAGGCTATGCATTACACAATTACAAAAAAAGATCATGCCTCCTAGCTTTATCCTAATTTCTGAACTCCTCCAGACTTCTTCCCAGCTTGTCTGCAACAATAGGGCAGGAGTGATCCAAACTTGCTCCTGCTCCACCTTAGCAGAGTTTACAAATGGTGCTGGATGACCTGAGATCAGGGACAATTTAGAGCAAATTCTGTTAGAGCCATTTTTTAAATACAGCTACAGAGGGGCAGGGGCCAGTTTAGATCACTCCTGTCCTTATCATTGCGGAAAAGCTGGGAAGGAGTTAGGTGATGGGTTCAGGGGCAGGTGGAAGAAAACAAATGGGGCCTTATGTGTAGCAGGAGCTTGGCAGTGCAGGCAGGTTTTTGTTTTTTTTTAATGAAAAATGAATTTGTTGTTTTCTTTTCATTGAAGGAAAAAAATTACTTAAAATGACATTTTAAATAACTCTAAATAATCACATCTCTAAATAATTGGCCAGCAAGTGTTCTACAATGTTCACCAGCACTTGTTGATAAATGTTTGCACTTGAGCTGTTATGTTCCGTGGCTCACAGGACACCCCCACAAGCTGTATCACTCACCCCCAACACCACCAGATGGCAGCATGGCTCAGGATGGCGATGGGTCACCTTCGGCAGGACACTGCTATCGCCACTGTTCCTCTTTCTCCCCTAGGTGGCACACATATGGTGCATGGTTACTCTTATTGGCCCCACAGCGGGAACTTCTTCAGCCAGCACAGGAAGATGACATCACATGGCTGGGTATTTAATCCCTGGCCATGCAACAGACTGATGCCTCAGCATTGAGTTTCCTGCATCCCTGCAGTGATGAGTTACTGCTCTAAGTTCCTGATCCTGCTTCATCTCTCCAAGGCCTGCCTTGCCTGCCTCATCTCTTTAAGCCCTGACTTACCTGCCTCATCTTTCCAAGTTCTGCTTTATTTCTCCAATTCCTGCATTTCTTGCCTCATCTGTTCTAGCCCAGCCTGTCAAATTTCCCTGTCTTGTGTCTTCATCCTTCCAGTGCTTTTCATGTCCACCCTCTGACTGCTTACCAGATCTGACCTCAGCCTGGATCTTGATCACCCTCATCTGCCACCTGCCTTTGACCTTAGCCACAACCATAACTTCTCTCATTGTTACCCTCCATGAGACTCATGTCTAAGTCCTGCTGGCCCCTGGAACCCAAGGACTCAACCTAAGGGGAAAGGGATTGACGGTCGAAGTGGACCTTGTGTCCGCGGAGACCCTATAATGTGACTAAGGCACACTCGTCGAGCGTGGGGGGGGGGGGGGGGGGGTGGTTTGGAAAGGGAGAAAAGGGGGAAGGAAAGAGTTAATGAGCGCGGGTGGAGCAGAGGTCCGTTCGAGGGGGGGGGTGCCGAGGACGAGGGAAGGTAACGTAGATCGGAAGGATCGTGTGGCAGCTGTTGATTGGCTGGGGGCGAGTGGGTGGCATCTGATTGGGGGAAAACAATTTTGAATTTGGAGGGACTGTACGTGGTGATATTAGTTAGTGGTTCGGCGGCGGGATAAGCGGGACAATTTGGCTTGCTGTGTGTACCTGATTTGCGTGGAATTTGAGTCGGAGAGGGCTGTATTTTCCACGCGAGGCGTGCAGAGATCGGCGTGCGAGGTCTGTGTCATGGCAAGATCGTGGGAGCAGGCTGAGCGGGAGCGTGGCAGCGAAATGGCGGCGGAGTTGGAGTCGGAGGAGGCGGCCTGGGTGCCCGGCACTGGCGAGGAGGCGGAGTCCGAAGGGGAAGGCAGTGGCGACTGGGTGAGCAGAGAGCTGGGCGGGGGTGGAGGCGGCCTCGGCGGCGTGGTTATGGGAAGTGCCGGAGGGAGGGCCTTAGGAAGAGGCAGGAGCCTTGACGTCCTTCCGATTAATGAGACAGCAGGGGATTTAGAACGGGCGGAACGGGGGCGGTCCATTCGAATTATCCGGCCTAGAGGGATAGGGCGGGGAGGACTGCGGAGAGAGGTCGTGAGTTGTGACCGTGCGCGGGGACCATTTTCGGAGGCAGGCAGGGGGGATGGGCCGAGCGGGGATGGTACTGCTATTTGGTCAGCTTCCGTGGCGGTGGCCAGAGGAGCTGGGAGAGAGACTGTGAGGGTGCCTTCGGGAAGGGGGGATGTGAGATTGGATGACCAGCAGGGTGTTTTCTCGGGCAGAGGGGCTTCACGAGGGGGGAGAGCTAGCGGAGGGTCCGAAAGGGAGATAGTCGGAGGCGTTTCAAAGGGCGTTAGGGGAGTCGGCTCAGTCAGTGGGGGGCTTGGATCAGTCAGGGGGGGGATGGGCCGGGATCGGCAAACGCTCTCTGCACTGGAGGACGTCGGCACCTGGGACTCTGGATGGAGGGCATTTAATAGGGGAAGTGCGGTGAGCGCGAGGCAGGAGAGTTTTAGGACCCTTCAGAGGGGTGAAAGGCAGTGGGGCCCCCGGCGGCTCCCTCTCTAGTGACGTATCGAGTCTGGGCGGGGGGAGCATTGCCAGGGGAGGCAGTGGGAAGGAATTTCAGCCGCAGAACCGTAGGGGGACGGAGAGGCAGGGTGCGGCGAGAGTGCGGAGCGTGTTGGATGGTGCTGGGATTTTTTCCCCTTCTGGTGCGCTGTCTTCTCAGGTGGAGTTGACGGAGGATGACGGAGAATTGCCGGGTCCTTCGGGGCAGGAAGCATGGAGGAGTGTGGCACCGAGGGATGTTCTATCTGGGCAGCGTGAAAGGATGATGCTGGCAGACACGATGGTGGGGGATTCTGATCTGGCTGGTGAGTGGGTAATATTTCCTAAGAAAGGCGGGGGGGATGCTCAACAGCTCAGGGGTTCTGGTGCTAGTGTGGATAGAGGGGAGCGGAGGATGGGTACGGGGCAATTAGTCGAAGGGTTGCAGAGAAAAGAAGATGACAACGAAAGTAGCGGAAAAAAGGGTCAGCTAGATCAGGGAAGGCTAAGAGGAAGCGGAAGAGGGCCCGCTCTAGCTCTTCTGATTCTTCCTCTTCTTCCTCTTCTTCTTCATCGTCCTCTAGTTCCTCTGAGGAGGAGGCGCCAAAGAAAAGTGAGATGGTGGGGGGTGCTACTGTTCGAGGTGCCCCAGCGTTAGTGGCTTTAACGGAACTATGGGAAGAGGTGCCAAAATCCATTCGCAAGCGTATTTGGCGGAGGCAATTCATAGATATTTTCCAGTTGTTGGAAGGTAGGCGGGGGAGGCGTAAAGAAAAGAAGAAGAAAAGTAAGAGTGACCGCTTTCCGGGGGTACAACAAAAAGTTGCAAGAAACATGCATAATTGGATGAGAGCATTCCTGCGGTTAGCTAGTGTAGTGGGGAAAAAGGATCCATCTCAGTACGGGTCTCTGTTAGCTTACGCAGATTCCATTCTGGCAGCTAGCAAAACTTATGAAGGGTGGTCATGGTTGAACTATGACGAGAGGTTCCGTGACAGGATGGAGGAAAATAAATTTATTACTTGGGGCACGCAGGATGTAGGCCTGTGGTTAACCCAGATGGCCTCCAAGGCGTCGGGTGGGGGGTCGGGCCAGGGTTTGGTATCGGGGGCAAATTTGAATCGGTCCTTTCGGAAAGAGTTCCCGAGTGGAGGGACGGGGAAGGGAGGGGTGGTGCGTAGTGACATCTGTTGGCGATTTAATCGCTCCAATTGCAACTTTCCAGACTGCAAATTCAGGCACGCCTGTTCCAACTGCAGAGCAGCTCACCCTGCCTTGCGGTGCCTCAAAAGGCAAGGTGAAGGTTCCCCTGCGACCCAGCTGGTCAAGGGTGGGAACAAACCAGGGATTTGAATTAGCGAGGACGCCGGTTCGTATTGCAGTGATGTCGCCTTGGTTAAGATTGTATCCAAACCACGTGGCGGCGGAACTGCTTCTTCAAGGTTTTACAGGAGGATTTCGCATTCCGTACGCGGGGGAGGGGGTTGTGGGGGGGGGGGGGGGAGCAATTGTCCGTCCGTATGCAGGTTGGTGGGAGTAGTTCAGAAAAAATTGAGTGAGGAGCTAGTCCTAGGCAGGATCGCGGGTCCGTTCCCGGAGGCACCGTTTCCAAATTTGGTGTTATCACCATTGGCTGTTATTTCCAAGAGAGAGGCAGGAAAATTTAGGCTGATACATAATCTATCTTTTCCCGAGGGTAAGTCAGTAAACGACGGGATTCCTCGAGAGTTATGTACAGTGCGTTATGCCTCGTTTGATTCGGCAGTTCAGGCAGTGAGAAGTTGTGGTCCAAATGCTTTGATGGCGAAAGCGGATATAGAGTCGGCTTTTCGTTTGCTGCCTATACATCCGGATAGTTTTCATTTGCTGGGATTTCGTTTTCAGCAGGGATACTATTTTGATAAGTGCTTGCCTATGGGCTGTTCTATAGCTTGTGCTTATTTCGAAGCGTTTAGTTCCTTTGTGCACTGGGTGGTTCAGATAAGAGCTAGGTCGAATAAGATGGTGCGTTATTTGGACGATTTCCTGTGTGTGGGAGGGGCCGACTCGGAGGAGTGCGAACATGTGTTGGGTATTTTCCAAGAGGTGGCGTGGGAATTTGGTATTCCTTTATCAGAGGGCAAGACGGAAGGACCCTGCACGAAATTGACATTCCTAGGAATTGAGTTAGACTCAGTGGAAATGGTTTCGCGGTTGCCGGTAGTGAAGGTGGAGCGGCTGCGGAGTTTGGTGCGGGATGCGGTAGGCAGGCATAAACTGACCTTGCGGGAATTGCAATCTTTAGTGGGCAGCCTTAATTTTGCATGCCGGGTAATACCTATGGGTCGGGTATTCCTGAGGAGATTGTCACATGCCATGTCAGGCGTTAGGAAGCGTCATCATCGAATTCGGGTGTCCAAAGGAATGCGGGATGATTTGCAAATTTGGGATACATTTTTAGTTGATTTCAATGGCGTGGAATTTTGGCAATCTGATCCGTCGTCTAATCACGATCTGGAGTTGTTTACCGACGCGGCAGGGGCTACGGGTTTTGGTGCCTATTTTCAAGGGTCCTGGTGCGCGGCGAGATGGCCGTGTGCTTGGGTTGAAGAGGGGGTGACAAGGAATATCACATTCTTGGAGTTGTTCCCAATTGTGGTAGCGGTGCATGTTTGGGGTACGCGGTTACGGGGAAAGAGAGTCGTTTTTTGGTGCGACAATATGGGGGTGGTCGAGGTTATCAATAAAAGATCAGCTAAATGTACTCGAGTATCGGAGTTGTTGCGGGCTTTGATCTTATATTGTATGTCCTTGAATGTTACTATATGGGCCTGGCATGTGCCGGGGGTTTCTAATGGTGTGGCCGACTCTCTTTCTCGTTTCAAATGGGATACATTTCGAGAATTAGCGCCGGAGGCGGAGCCCTATGGAACGCCGGTTCCATCTTCCCTTTGGAAATTTGGTGCCCTGAAGCCTGGAGTATGCTGCGAGCTTCATTAGCAATGTCGACATGGACAGGTTACGTTAACGGAGCTCGAAGAGTGACCGCATTTTTGTCGTCTCTGGATTGGCGTGGGGGTCCCATTTCTGACGTTGCTTTGGTGTGTTTTATTGAACAAGCTAGGTTACATGGTTATGCGAGATCGTCGGTGAGTCAGCAATTGGCAGGATTTTCTTTCTTTATGCGTGTTCATGGCTGGGGTTTTCCTTAGGGGCGTTTTATAGTACGAAGGTTGTTAGCAGGTTGGCATCGAGAAGTGGGGCAACGATCGGATTATCGTTTGCCCATCACGCATGATATTTTGCTTCGGTTATGGGGAGCTGTAGGAGCAGTGTGCTCGTCCAATTACGAAATACTGCTATTTCGTTTGGCTTTTGTTTTCGCTTTTTTCGGTGCCTTCAGGATAAGCGAATTAGTGGCGCGATCGGTCAGAAGCAAGGACTGCCTGGGACTCTTGGCCAGGAATGTCATTGTGACAAATCGATCTGTGGTACTGGGTATACCACGTTCTAAGACAGATCAGCAAGGTCGCGGGTCGTCGGTGGTGCTGACTGCTGTGCCAGGATTGGATACCTGCCCGGTGGCAAATGCGATTCAGTACTGTCGGGCGCGGCCTGGGGAGGCGTATCCATTCTTGATACACGAGAATCTAAGCCCGTTGACCAGGTACCAATTTAAAGCGGTCCTTCGTCGGGCACTGGTCCAGATTGGATTGGATGGGAGGCAATTCGTGACACACTCGTTTCGAATTGGAGCGGCAACCTCTGCAGCGGGGGCGGGATTGTCCAGGGGGGTGATACAGAGGATTGGACGGTGGAGGTCCAGTGCATATAAAAGTTATATCCGCCCGGACGGGGGATGTCAAAGAAAAGCGACTAATTGTTGTTTCTTTTAGGTGCAGTGTCCGCTGATATGTCGGTGTGGATCATTGGACATTCATATATTCATTGGGCACATAAGCATGCGCAAGGTCGACCTTATGGTCCCCATTTGGATCTGCAGAACAGAGGGGTGTGAGTGCATTGGATGGGGCGGAGAGGCATGCGATGGGACGAGTTGGTTCCGTATGTGAAGAAGGAATGCACATGTCTCAGACCGCCTCGTGTTGTGGTGATTCATCTGGGGGGAAATGATTGGGGACGGATGGCTGGTAGGCAATTCATCAGCATTGTCCGGAAGGACTTGATGACTGTTTCAATCCTATTGCCTACCACCATCCTGTGTTGGTCGGATATAATTGCTAGACCGACTGAATGGGAAAATGTGATGTGGAAACGTAGCAGGTCCAAAGCGAACCAGCAGATTGGTTCCTGGTTGGCTCGCTTGGGGGGGGCGACATGTCCGCCATGAATGGTCCTGGGGTAAGAGTACGGGGCTATTTGGCTCCGATGGAGTTCACTTGTCTTTCCTGGGTACTGACCTGTTCTTAAATTCCATTCAGGAGGTGCTGGAGGTATTATTTCCGAAAGGAGACAGGACCGCATCTTTGGGGGGGTCACAGGGCATAGGATGCCTGTGTCTGTGGCGCTTGGTCCGAGCCAGCAGAGTTAAAACGATGGTTGATGGTAAAGGGATTTCAACATTAGGCATGCGATGGTTGACAACTGGGCTGTTGTCAGGGTGTGGTCCCTTGCTAGAAGGAGGCGGGGACCGCGGAGGCCAGACCCTTGGCAGGCGGAGGCGGGGGTCCACTCCGGTTGGCTCCTTGTCGGAGGACAACGGAGGCCTGAACTTGGAGTGAGTGCCAATTATTCGAGCCGGGTGGCTGGTGAAGGCTATCCTGCCGCAGTGGCGGATAGACGGGGGGAGGAAATGTTGAGATCCCATAATAATAATAAATAATTGTTGTTTCAGGGCTCGGACCATTTATGAATAAAGCTGCGGCCTTTGTTTTCCCAACTCAGTGTCTTGGAGTTATTTCTATGTCCAGGGTGGTTGCGAGTGAGTGTGGTCCTGTATGTACATATTATGACGGTCGAAGTGGACCTTGTGTCCGCGGAGACCCTATAATGTGACTAAGGCACACTCATCGAGCGTGGGGGGGGGGGGGGGAGCTGTGGTTTGGAAAGGGAGAAAAGGGGGAAGGAAAGAGTTAATGAGCGCGAGTGGAGCAGAGGTCCATTCGAGGGGGGGGGGGTGCCGAGGATGAGGGAAGGTAACGTAGATCGGAAGGATCGTGTGGCAGCTGTTGATTGGCTGGGGGCGAGTGGGTGGCATCTGATTGGGGGAAAACAATTTTGAATTTGGAGGGACTGTACATGGTGATATTAGTTAGTGGTTCGGCGGCGGGATAAGCGGGACAATTTGGCTTCCCTCCCACCCACCCTATTGTGTTATATTGTTCACTGTTTGTTTATTGAACTGAACACATTGTGTTTGTGCAGGTCGTCGCAGCTGGGGCGCTTGGTCCGAGCCAGCAGAGTTAAAACGATGGTTGATGGTAAAGGGATTTCAACATTAGGCATGCGATGGTTGACAACTGGGCTGTTGTCAGGGTGTGGTCCCTTGCTGGAAGGAGGCGGGGACCGCGGAGGCCAGACCCTTGGCAGGCGGAGGCGGGGGTCCACTCCGGTTGGCTCCTTGTCGGAGGACAACGGAGGCCTGAACTTGGAGTGAGTGCCAATTATTCGAGCCGGGTGGCTGGTGAAGGCTATCCTGCTGGAGTGGCGGATAGACGGGGGGAGGAAATGTTGAGATCCCATAATAATAATAAATAATTGTTGTTTTCAGGGCTCGGACCATTTATGAATAAAGCTGCGGCCTTTGTTTTCCCAACTCAGTGTCTTGGAGTTATTTCTATGTCCAGGGTGGTTGCGAGTGAGTGTGGTCCTGTATGTACATATTATGGTATAGGTGAAGCCGTAGACCAGTCTCACCCCAGCCTAGTCCCACCAGCTGTCAGGGAGGACCTACAGAGCCTTCTCTGTCTTGCGTCCATCGGACTCAGATGACTCATCCCACATGCCTCACCTCAATATTCGCTTTCTCCACCAGCCTCGGGAAAATGGCGACAGCTGCATCTGCTTGCCGCACTCCCCGGCATCCCCGGAACGGCTATTGCAAGGCATTCCACCAATGATTTATCTGAGGGCCTCCTAGGGTACTCGCACAAGTACTACCCACATCTTTATTCTGACATTGGCGTGAACCTCGGGGGCGTCCCCTCGAGTGATGTCACAACATCCGGGTATTTATGTTGCCCATTTGCTGACTGACTTTGAGTTAGCAAGGATTGGATTCATCTGATCTAAGCTGCTCTGCTGCTTCTTGCTGCTTCTGGAAGCTCTCCTTACCCTCCAGGGTTTTACTAACTTGGGTACCCGCTCCTTGGGGGCCCTATGCTTCTTTCCAGGTGCTTATCCAGTATCCAGGTACTCGCTCCTCGAGGGCCTGAGGTGTCTATCGTGGTGCCTGTTACTGTTACTTCTACCTGCTGGGAACTCCACCATTACAGCTACAAGAGTGTGAGTAATATAACATCTACCAGTCTGTCTCACCTACAGCTCCTCATTGGAAACCTGCATCGGAGCTCCCTATACCACCATTGTGGGTCGGGTCTCCTCAGCCGAAGACCCAAGACTGCTACAGGAATCTACTCACTACCACCACCAAACACCTCAAAACCATAACAGATTGCTAACTCCATGGAATCGGCTCAGCTCACCGCATTGCAGGCCATTCTAGGCTTGGCCCAGCGAATCTCTGAACAACAGAACTCGCTGGATATCTTGACTGTGGCCATTTAATCTACTGCACTCACAGATGAACGCTTCTACTACCCCAGGTAAAGAAGAAACACCTCCAGAAGTGATGGTTAAGACTGTTGTACCCCTCTCCGGTCCTACTCGCTTCTCAGGGGAAGCTCGGAGATGTAGAGGATTAATTAACCAATGTTGCATGCATTTTGCCCTGCAACCTATTTTCCTACAGCGTATGCCAAGACTACATATATCTTGTCCTATCTGGACAGAAGAGCACTGGCTTAGGCTTCTCCGCTGTGGGAGTGTGATGACCCCATCCTGAAGGATCTTACTGGGTTTTTTGAACTGTTCAAATCAGTATTTGATGATCCTGCCCGGTACACTACCACAGGATCTACATTGGTTCATCTGAAGCAAGGTAATAAACCTTTACCAGACTTCGCCATAGAATTCAAGACTTTGGCTTCAGAGTTAAATTGGGACTCGAGATGCTTGAAGACACTCTTCTTTGAAGGCCTGAATTCCTGGCTAAAATACAAACTGGCGGCTTGAGAAATGCCCGAGACCTTGGAGGACCTGATTAAGTTGGCCACAAGAATTGATCACCGACTTCGGGATAAGGTTCAAGAGGTCAATAGTTCCAGGAGACCTAGTCAGGGAGAAATCCGAGTCAAGATCCTATCTAAGCCTACTCAGTCTAATCCTGTTGCTGGCGAGGAAGAATCAATGCAACTAGGCCGCAGTCATTTGACTTCTAAAGAGAGAAGAACATGAAAAAGATTGGGCCTCTGCATGTATTGTGGACAAGCTGGCCATGCTGTACAAACATGCCCAATCTGTCTGGGAAACTAGCAGACCTAAGTCCTGTGGGAGGACTCCTCTTAGATCTAACTGCACCCTCTCCTCCATTCTCTCTTCCAGTCTCCTTGATATGCGGACCGCCTGAATTTCAGACTCTTGCCCTAGTGGACTCCAGGGGAGGAGGAAACTTTATATTAAAACGTCTGGTGGAACATCTGCGGATCCCCACGACTACCATGACATCTCCGCTACTACTATCCTTTATCTATGGAGAGCCTTTACTGGGTGAAGTAATCCTACTTACTGAACCAGTAAGTTTAAGGACGGGTGCTCTCCATACAGAAACTATTTCCTTCTTTGTGCTAGAGAAGTCTATGCACCCCATAGTACTTGGGTTACCATGGCTACAAAAGCACATGCCTCAATTCAACTGGGCTACTCTGGAGCTTTCACGTTGGGGTCCAGATTATCATGGCAAGTGCCTGAAGGAAGTTTCTCCTATACCCTGCATGCCAATGACCCTGTTGTTGCCTTTGCTGCCACCTCAATACGCATCTTTTCAAGATGTATTTTCTAAAGAAGCTGCTGATTTCCTACCACCACCCAGATCCTACGACTGTGCTATGAACTTGAAATCGAATACTGAACCACCCAAGGGAAGGGTGTACCCCCTCTCTGTGGTAGAAAATAAAACGATGTTTGAATACATCCAAGAAAATCTTTAAAATGGTTTCATAAGGCCATCCAAGTCTCCTGTTGGGTCAGGCTTCTTCTTTGTTGGGAAGAAGGATGGAACCTTACGTCCATGCATTGATTATCGTGGTCTAAACGAGATCACGGTCAAAGACCGCTATCCCTTACCACTCATCTCAGAGCTTTTTAACATACTACAGGAAACCAAGATCTTCTCTAAGCTTGATCTTAAAGGAACATATTAGGGATGTGAATCATTTTTTGACGATTTAAAATATTGTCCGATATATTTTAAATCGTCAAAAATCGTTAGAGCCGCGATACAATAACAATTCCCCCGATTTATCGTCAAAAAATCGTAAATCGGGGGAAGGGGGAGGGGAAGGGGGAGGGCGGGAAAACTGGCACACTAAAACAACCCTAAAACCCACCCCGACCCTTTAAAATAAATCCCCCACCCTCCCGAACCCCCCCAAAATGCCTTAAATTACCTGGGGTCCAGAGGAAGGGTCCCGCTGTGATCTTTTACTCTCGGACCTCCGGTGCATTGTGGAAATGGCGCCGGCGCTACCTTTGACCTGTCATATGACAGGGCAAAGGTAGCGCCGGCGCCATTTTGTTTTTTTGTCCCCCGACAAGGGGAGCGTAGGAGATCACTCCCGGACCCCCGCTGGACCCCCAGGGACTTTTGGCCAGCTTGGGGGGGCCTCCTGACCCCCCCAAGACTTGCCAAAAGTCCAGCGGGGGTCCAGAACGACCTCCTGCAGTCGAATCGTGTTGCCGTATGGCTGGCGCCATTTTGCGCAAAATGGTGCAAAATGGCGCAAAATGGCGCCAGCCGTATGGCAACACGATTCAACTGCAGGAGGTCATTCCGGACCCCCGCTGGACTTTTGGCAAGTCTTGTGGGGGTCAGGAGGCCCCCTCCAAGCTGGCCAAAAGTCCCTGGTGGTCCAGCGGGGGTCCGGGAGCGATCTCCTACCGCGAATCGTTTTTCCGTATGGAAAAACGATTCGCGTGCAGGAAGTCATTTCCGGACCCCTGCTGGACTTTTGGCAAGTCTTGTGGGGGTCAGGAGGCCCCCCCAAGCTGGCCAAAAGTCCCTGGGGATCCAGCGGGGGTCCGGGAGTGATCTCCTACGCTCCTGACGTCGGGGGACAAAAAACAAAATGGCGCTGGCGCTACCTTTGACCTGTCATATGACAAGGCAAAGGTAGCGCCGGCGCCATTTCTACTACACACCGGAGATCCGAGAGTAAAAGATCACAGCGGGACCCTTTCTCTGGACCCCAGGTAATTTAAGGCATTTTGGGGGGGTTTCGGGAGGGTGGGGGATTTATTTTAAAGGGTCGGGGTGGGTTTTAGGGTTGTTTTAGTGTGCCGGTTTTCCCGCCCTCCCCCTTCCCCTCCCCCCCACTGGACCCCAGGTAATTTAAGGCATTTTGGGGGGGTTCGGGAGGGTGGGGGATTTATTTTAAAGGGTCGGGGTGGGTTTTAGGGATGTTTTAGTGTGCTGGTTTTCGATTTACACGATTTACACGATATTTCAGCGATGTGAAGACTCCCCCCCCCCCCCGATGTCATGACGACCAGCCAGCGGCGACCCGATTAACGGCGCGATTACACCAGGCGTCGCGTGCGGGGCGTGACAAAGGGGTTTTCCCCCTTGTGCTCCCCTTCATGCTAACCTTTGTGCTCCTTCTAATATAATTATATTTATGTTTATGTTAATAATTTAACTTTTATTAATGTTATTTAGCTTTTTGCTTTGTTTAAAATTATTTCATTATTGACGTTTAAATGTATTAGACTAAGGAATTTTACTTCCTGCTCATTCTGTTTCATTGTAAACCGGTTTGATATGCATTTTATGCAGGAAAATCGGTATAAAAAAAACTTTAAATAAATAAATAAATAAATTTAAAAAACCCAAACTGCGACGATCTGATTCCCTCCCCCTCCCAGCAAAAATTGATCGTTAAGACGATCGATCACACGATTCACATCTCTAGAACATATAACCTTATTTGTATTCATTCAGGCGACAAATGGAAGACAGCGTTTAATACCAGGGATGGACACTTTGAGTATTTAGTGATGCCCTTCAGCTTGTGCAATGCCCCAGCTGTCTTCCAAAACATGATGAATGACATCCTGCATGACCAACTCTACCAATGTGTCATTGCATACCTAGACGACATCCTGATATTCTCTCAAGACCTGAATATCCACAAGGAGGATGTGAAGAATGTTTTACAGAGACTGCGGGAGAATCATCTATTCTATACGCAAAACTGTCCACATGCGAATTCCACAAGGAATATGTACTTTTCTTAGGGGACATAGTGTCTAACAAAGGGTTGCAGATGGATCCTCAAAAGCTGAAGAGCGTTCAGAAATGGACTCAACCCACTGGTCTAAAAGCTCTTAGACGATTTCTGGGATTCACTAATTATTACAGAACCTTCATAAAGAATTGCTCCTCATTAACTGTGCCATTAACAGCTCTGACAAAGAAAGGTGCCAATGTTGCCAATTGGTCTATTGAGGTTGTCACTGCATTTCAAAAGCTGAAGGATACTTTCTCTACTAAGCCATGTCTCCATCATCTGGATCCTGCACGCCCCTTCATCATGGAGGTTGACACCTCAGATGTTGGCATAGGGGCTGTGCTAAGTCAGACCAGTGACTCCAAGATCCTACGTCCATGTTCCTTTTTCTCTAGACGCTTCACGCCGGCAGAAAGAAATTACGGCATTGGAGATAAAGAGCTACTGGCGATAAAGATGGCGTTCGAGGAGTGGCGTTCCTGGCTTGAAGGCGCTCAACATCAAATCACGGTTTTTACAGACCATAAAAACCTAGAATACCTTCGCCATGCCCAGTTCCTCAACCATAGACAGGAGAGATGGTCCCTGTTATTTAACAAGTTTGATTTTGTTTTGAAATACCGACCTGGAGATAAAAACATCAGAGCGGATGCTCTATCTCGCTCCTTCATATCTGAAGATGTACCTGATGCTCTGCAACACATCATTGACCCAGAGAGAGTCATTCTTTCTGCTACTCACCCAGTGCCCTTGGGCAAAACAATTGTGCCTAACAACCTCCAGAAGAAAGTGCTAGCATGGGCTCATGACTCAAAATTGGCTGGATATCCCGGTCAACGGAGAACTCTAGCAAAGCTACAACAATACTACTGGTGGCCATCTATGAAAGAAGATGTGTTTGCCTACATATTGGCCTGTGCCAACTGTGCCAGACAGAAACCTCTACCCAGATGACCTTGGAGCTAGCTTCAACCACTGCCAGTGCCAGATGAACTGTGGATGTACATCACCACAGACTTTGTGGTAGACTTACCACTCTCTGGAGGCAACGATACCATCTGGGTAACAGTGGATCGTTTTTCAAAAATGGCTCACTTTGTGGCGCTTCCTGGCTTACCAACTGCTAGTGAACTTGCAAACCTTTTCATCAGCCACATTTTCCGCCTGCACAGTATGCCTAAACACATCGTCTCAGATAGAGGTGTACAATTCACAGCCAAAGTCTGGAAGGCTTTGTGCAAGAAGTTTGATATCACTTTCGACGTCATTTCATCTTACCATCCTCAATCAAATGGCCAAACTGAGAGGATGAACCATACCCTCAAGCAGTTCCTCCATGCCTACATTTGTTCACGTCAGACTGACTGGGCTGAACTGTTACCATGGGCTGAGTTTTCCATCAACTCCCATCCAGCAACATCTATTGGATCAACACCATTCGAAGTGGTATATGGACAACTACCTTCACCACCTTTGCCACTTCCACTGTCAGTGTCATCCCCGGCAGCTCAAGCTACTGCTGATGAGATTCAACAACTTTGGAAGAAGACCAAGGAGATGCTCATTCAAGCTGGAATCTGAGCTAAAAGGGGCTATGACGCTCATCACTGCAGGGCTCCTGACTTCAAGCCTGGTGATAAAGTCTGACTGTCTACAAAACACCTTAGACTTAAGCTACCATCAGCTCACTTCGCTTCACACTATGTTGGACCATTTCCCATCCTCCAACATCTGGGTAACCTCTCCTAC
Source organism: Rhinatrema bivittatum (assembly GCF_901001135.1). Lineage (NCBI taxonomy): Eukaryota > Metazoa > Chordata > Amphibia > Gymnophiona > Rhinatrematidae > Rhinatrema > Rhinatrema bivittatum. The sequence continues at coordinate 303,934,293 of NC_042616.1, forward strand.
AGTCTCAGACTTCCCCCAGCAATGAAGATCCATAATGTGTTTCATGTCTCTCTATTGAAACCGCTCATTCTCAACAAATTCAGCACCAAGACACCAGATCCCCCTTCTGTTGACACAGAAGAGGACATTGAGTACAAAGTCAATGCTATACTTGATGTAAGGAAGAGAGGCAGAGTTTGGGAATACCTCCTGTCATGGGAAGACTATGGACCAGAAAATAACTCGTGGGAACCTATGGCTAATATCATGGGAGTGGCCATCAATGCAGCACCTAAGAATTCACCAAACACCTCAAAACCATAACACTCTGTAAGTTGAGTCAATCTCCCCACAGCAACAAGGATCCATGGACCTTACAGATTGCTGAGGCCATGGATCTGGCAGTCGTGTCCTCACTCCATGCCTCACTCCATGGCCTAAAGAGGTCAGGAACTACAAAGTTATGCTGAGCCTACTCACCGGAGCCTTGGAAAATCTGGAACTCCATGTGGATGCCCTGACACCAGTTCCAGTCCCTTTCTCAGTGGCTGCACCTCCTCCTAAAATCATCACATTATCAGAACTGATATTCCAACTTCTGGTGCCATTCTGCTACATGGCTGATCCTAAGGAGTCCTGATGATTTCTGAACCAATGCAGAGTGCACTTCAAAGTGCAAACTAGTTTGTTCCCAATGGATCGCGCCAAGGTCCTCAACATCCTTTCACTCCTTGGTGGCACGGCATTAGTGTGGACTTCTCCCTTATGGGAAAGGGAGGACTCCCTGCTCCCCAGTCTGTGAGATTTCCTTCAGCAATTCAGGTTAGTGTTCAAAGAACCTTGATGAGCCTCTTCCCTGGCCGCCGACCTGCTATGGATCCACCAGGGGAAATGTACCTTAGGTAAATATGCCATAGAGTTTCACACCTTGGCCTCCAAATTACATTGGGGTCAAGAACGCCTTATGGCTATCTTTCTACTAGAACTCTCCAGTAGGATCAAGAATGAATTAGCAGGATGAGTCATGCTCACATCATTGCATGACTTCATTACCCTGGTGCACTCTGCATTGGGCCAAATTGATAGACGGTTTCAAGTGCAGGCCCAACAGAAGGAATGTTCTCTCCACCCTAGCTTTGAGACCACTGAGTTCTACCTTCCCCAAGACATGGGGCCAGAGTCTAGAACCCTAGTCTCCTCTGAGGAACCCATGTGGTTGGACCAAATTAATCTCTCAGAGGAAAAGAAATAGAGAAAACAGAACAACCTTGCTTATATTGTGCTGCTCCCAGGTGCTAGCAGCTACCTTGAGAAGTCTAGGAATCCATTGAAAGTGGACTTAGATGAAAAGACAACACTATATCACCCAGGCCACTTCTTACAACCAGTGATAGTGGTTTGCTTCACTTTTATGGAAGTTAACATCCAAGTTGAAGCATTGCTAGACTGGAGTAGGGGGCAATTTTATTCAGAAATCATTGCTGAATCATTATGGCTGGCCCACTACTAACTTACCTACAGCTCTTACTATCTCATCCTTTCATGGCTATTCCCTGCTTGGCTGCATGACATCGGACATCACTCATCACAATGAAGACTGGTGGTCTTCAACAAAATCTTATGTTTTTTATATTGCCCAGAGCAGCCAACCAGATCATCCTTGGCTTACCCTAGCTCCAGCTCCACCAGCCCACTCTAGATTGGACTGCCATGCACATTGCTCACTGGGGACCTTCCTATCTGGATCACTGTTCTTCCCATATCTGCCTTCTTGCCTTGTCTCTCCAAGCCCTGCCTTGCCTGCCTTGCTTGCCTCATATCTCCAAGCCCTGCCTGCCTCATCTCTCCAAGTCATGCCTTGCCTACCTCGTCTCTTCTAGCCCAGCCTGCCTCATCTTCCCTGTCCTGATGCCTTCATCTTTCCAGTGTCTTCCATGTCTGCCTTTTGGCTACCTATTGGATCTGACCTCAGTCTGGACATCAACCATTCTCACTTGCCGCTTGCATCTGACCCTAGCCATGACCAGGACTTCTCTCATTGCTACCCTCCACGAGACTCACACCTAAGTCCTGCTGGCCCTCAGAACCCGAGAGCTCACATCAGCCTAGTCCCGCCAGCTGTCGGGGAGGATCTACAGGGCCTTCCCTGTAGGTTGAGTCAATCTCCTTACAGAAACAAGGGTCCATGAATCTTACATGAACACACGTTGACTAAATCTGCCTGGAGCCCTCTTAGGTGATACAATGTTAATGTTATAGAATGGCACAGTTCTCATTTACTTTTACTGAGAATGGATTCAAACTGCACTCCATTTGAGCATAGAACATATTCATTATTGTGTTGAAGAAATGCAAACAGGGTTACCCTTTCAACGGTCAACCTCACTTGTAGGAACATTAAAATAAGGACTACCCTTTATAAGAAACTCTAAATATGCAGCCCATTCAAATAAAAGAGGGTGATTGCATTGCTAGCCCACTTTGGTTTGATACATAGCAATAAAGGTAAACGAAGGAGTTGCAGGAGAATTACCTTTACCTTTTAATTTGCCCAGCTTAGTGGCAAGCTTCATAGCAATTTACCCAGGGGAAATAACAATTGACTGGAGTAAACCAGCCTGCCCTCAGATCTGCAGCTGAAAGTGTGCTCGGGCTTTCTACAGCGTGCCGTGCTTGCTTTCATCCACATCAGGGGGGGGGGGGCATTCCTGGAACCCAAGGGGGAAACAATCTGTGGAGATTTCATTTTCAAATTCCTGTACGATGCTTTTCTAGCAAAGGTTTACTCGCATGAAAATTTAAAAAAGCAGGTGCAAAATCGGTGGGGTGCATTGCACTTGTAGGCAGTTTTAAAAGAGAAAGCACCCATGTAGCTTTCCTTTGAAAATTTTGCTACAAGGTTCATGGCTACAAACTACCTCATGGACTTTGCAGCTAGGTGATGTGTCAGAAAATTGCCACCTTAATACATGAGGGAATAACTTTAGAGGGTTATGCCCCCTCTTCTTTCTGTTGACGCTGACCTGACCCGACTTCGGAAGCTAGTCACAAATGCCTTTGTGTTGGGTTAACAATATGTCATCCGCAATCTGTTTGTTGACCCAGTATTTCTTAATAAACTTGAAAAAAAAAACAAACCCACACAACTGTGATTTTATACTGTGTGGTGGTATGATTGTGCTGCTGAAATGCTGGCCCCTTTCTGCCTTTGAATTTAGGAACTGAATGAACTTATTCACCAGGCATTATCAATCCTGCGTGAACTGACTACTTGAAATTCAGGACCAGAGCTTCTGTTATGAGTAATTATCTAATTATCTTTCGGATGTGCAGCACATGGTTTCGCTTTATGCTGCTTCATTTTTTTTTCCCTTCTTTTCTTGCCATGTGCGGTGCGGTTTTTGGCCAGCTTGTAACAGATCTGACTCAGCTAGTGATCAGCTCCGTTCTCCATGTGGGAATAATAATTAAACAGGAAGCAAGTCTGTCTAAAACGTAAAAGCAGTTGACTAATAATTGTGTCTCGACTGAGGTGAGGGCGGTAGGGGAGGCTGGTGTTGCACGTCTGCTGGCAAAATGCACGTCTGCAAAACTCGGTGGTCTCCCCCCTTCCTTCCCCTTACAAAAGCTGACAAACAAGAGTAACAGAAATCAATCTAATCCTCAAGGAAACGCACACAAAGAATTGGACCAAGCTATTAGAAAGGATATTCAAGATTTACCAATTTAAGCTTTATCTATTACTCTGTACTGCTTAGAGAAATTAAAAGGATCAAATGCAAGCTAGTGACTACTATTACATATCAAGATGTTTATGCCATATGCCAACCTACTGTATCTGAACTGTAACACTAGCATCGAGCATGGGCTTGCAAAGGCGAGTAATTAAATCTGAAAATCCCAAATCCAGATTGCCATGCTGCAGGAGTAAATTTGCCTTTTATTGAACTTTTACATCAATCCATTAGCAGGTAAATCTACCCTTATCATTCTATTTAAACAAGACAGTGCAATATGAAAAAAGAATACAAATACAGCCACTCTCAATTCAGACACATATGCATGTAGACAATCATACACACACGCACACACACACACACACAAACTATAAAGTGATTAAATCCCCTTTCACTCTAACATTTTCCTGTCTCTCTTTGCTAACTCCTTAGTAAACCTTATAACCACTTCCTGGAGGTAAGGCTTTCTGATGGAAAATTCCAAACCGTCCATTTCGTACAAAGTTTATGGGTACTTTCACCCATGGACAGTGCTCTGCACCAAATTTCCAAGGGAAAACATGAGAGTATTTTTCCTTTGAAAATGGATGCAGGTGCAAAGTACCCGTGCGCTTTTGGCAGGGCCAGCTCTAGGCTGATCAGCACCTTGTGTAGAAAACAAAATTGGCGCCCCCTTCTTCTCCCCTGATACAGTGCACCCTTCTTCGGCAGTAGCAATGGCTCCAGCACAGTGATCACCCTTTCTCTCTCGCTCTCTCTCTCTCTGTTACCCAGCTTTTCATTTTCTCCCTCCCCCTTCCCGTTATTCACCACCATTGTCCCCCCTGCCCATGTAATATGGAAACGAATGGAGGGGGGTCCAACATAGTGGTGCCCCTGTCATTCATTGCACCCCGTGCAGCCACACAATTCGCACATCCCAAAAGCCGGCCCTCGCTTTGGCATCTGCTTTTTTTGCGCAGGTAAGTCTTTCATGGGAAATAGTGCATATGGATCTGAAAATCCGGGATATATATAATCTTTTCCAATCCTGCCCAAAACATGCCCCCCTCCCCATAAAAAAAAATAAACACCTCCCCCTGATGCAACATATGTTTAGGCAGATAGAGGAAGGGACATTTTCAGATAGCCAATTTATGCAGATGGAAAAATATTTAGCTCTGTAAATGACTTTGTAAATTGTCTCCCTCATGTGCTGGCCAGTTCTGATTTATTAATGGACAGAAGGGGAAGCACAGCAGATTTTAATAAGTCCCAAACCAACTTCAATGTTGTAAAATTTTCAACACTTTATTAGCGGCAACTCCATTGCTTAAAGAGACACAGTGTTACTCGTTCTGTTAAGACAAGAATCATTGAACATCGTTCAAATATTAGAAATAATCGCGAAACTGCTCCCTTGGTATCTCATTGGAGAGCTTCGGTTCATGAAGAGAATGATTTGAGATTCTGTGTGATTGATATTGTACCTTTACCACCTCGAGGCGGGAATTTCTCTGAAATATTGATCAGGCGTGAACAAAAATGGATTTTTAGGTTGGATAGTTTGACACCCCATGGACTTAACTCAGAGATTGAGTGGCGCTTCTTCTTATAATCATCTCCTATCGCTTTTCTCTTTTCATAATGCTCGTCAACATAATTGGGTCTTAGTTTTCTTTATAATCCTTGCATAATGTTACATTATTCCCTATGGCTGTTAATATAATCGGGTCTGAGGTGTTTCATTACGTCAGATTCTGGGCTCTGATTGGTTCACCCCATGGAGGTCTGTGATTGGACGCCTTCCTTTTGGCGCCATTTCTAGTCTCCTTTAAATGTTTGGTTTTGTCGGCACTGCCCGCTCTCCTTGCTGAACAACATCTTTAAAGCGCAAAGTACTCAAGGTATTTGTATATGATTTATCTGTACTTCGGGAATGGTTTTACATTGTGAATTGATTGAGCTTATAAACCTTTACTTTCCAGGGAACATAGCTTTCCATTTATCTAGTTCCAATAATTTGTTCACTGCGGGGTTGGCCCAATGCCGCCATAATGACATGACTCTGTTTACTATTGCACTTGATTTCTAGTAGTTCTGTCACGAGTGTACTATATGTCCGTACATTCCAAAGAATTAAAAATTGTGTGACATTTGTTAGCGAGTTAGACAGTGTTAACGAGTTAGTTCATAAATAACTATGAATACACAATTCGGTTGAGTAAAATTTATAAACTGTAGTTTCAGTAAATTTATTACTATAATAATTGATATTCGTTCTTCATAGATATATGCTTGTTTAATTTTGCCACTTAATTGTTAGTAGAATTTTTGCTAAGAAGTACGCTGTCCTCAATATGAATATTTTACTGTACTCTTTTCACTATATTAATTCTAGAGTTATTGTTTAACTTGAGTAGATTGTAACGTGCAATTTATTGTATGGATCCATCGTTTTGAGTCCCTCCTATTTAAATTATGTTCCTTTGTTACAGCATATGAACCCCGCTTTAAATACATCCCTCCCGATGCAGCCGCGTGTGGCGAAACACGGGTCCATGTCGGGGGCCCTGTTTTAACACTGTGTCTCTTTAAGCAATGGAGTTGCCGCTAATAAAGTGTTGAAAAATTTACAACGTTGAAGTTGGTTTGGGACTTATTAAAATCTGCTGCGCTTCCCCTTCTGTCCATTAATGTATGCTTGAAGTGCAGCATTCACTCCATCCTCTTTTTGTGGATTTCTCCAGTTCTGATTTATTAACATTTGACAAATACAATGTTTCAATCAGGTTTTCAAACAAATTCTGAGCTTCTCTGATTTTTGCAGATTTTTCTAATTTGATGGAAATCCACAGAGTTTCTCATTGAACTGAGATTTTTTTTTTTTTAAAGATCTGCATCTTTCTAGTCCTTGATACGCTCCAGCTATTGTCAGCAAAAAATCACCACCCTGAATGGCAGTCACACCTGTTGTGTCAAACAGGGGTACATACATAGTCCCACCAAATTTTGTTTGATTTCATTTTTTTTTGTTTTGGAAGAGGTTGGGTTTAAGTTGTTTTTAATGGTTACTTTGATATAATGTATTGCCTGAGCACAATAAACATTTACAACAAAACCCAAAGCAAAGATTTGAGCCAAAATGGGATGTTCTTGGCTCCCTCCGGACCCCATCCCTAGAAAATCTGTCAAGGTCGGTGACCTCCCCATCCTCTCGTACCCTTCTGTGAGAGTTTAGGATAGATAATGAGGCAGAAGTGAGCCCCACCAGTGTTCCTTGGAAAGTGGCACCTGCCAACCCTGAGACTGGTACTATAGGGATGTAACTATGGTGCCACGCTCACAAACACTAGGAAAGAGGAATTTAGAAATCGTGAGGAAAGAGAAATTTTAGGAGTTGCAAGCACCTCTGTTAATGTCCACCTGTTGAAAATCTCTTTAAATCTTGAGATGAAGGTGATGTGATTGGTATCTATGAGGAAGACTTTTCTTCTTTCCACCTGATTGGACTCTATACTTAAAATTTTTGCAAAGTGAACTGGTTTTAGTGATTTGAGTGAATATGGAGTATTATGAGTGTAGGTGGATGTTTGTGAATGTTTTTATTGTATTTTAGGGGTCGGGTTACGATTCAGCGATGTTACAGTATGAAATTTAATATTATAGATTTTGTAAAAAACATTTGTAACTGATAATAGAGTATAGTATAATAGGGGCTGATGAGTAAAGATGGCCGGCGCCATCTTTAAAGATGGTGCCGGCCATCCAGTGCTCCTACCATGTGACAGGGGCCGGCCAATGGCACGGATACCCTGACACATGGTAAGGGCAAAGGGGCATCGGCGCTATTTATTTTTAGAACAGCTGATGCCTAGGAATGGGAAATCTCTCCCCGAGGCCCCCCTGGATCTCTCCTCTCCCCGAGGCCCCCCTGGATCTCTCCCCAAGGCCCCCCTGGACCACCAGGTAATTTTAAAAGGTTTTGGGGGGGTCGGGAGGGTGGGGTCGATTTAAAGGGTCGGGTGGGTTGTTTTTTTTTTTAGCGGCGCGGGCCTCCCTAAAAAAAAATTTAGCGATGTGAATTGGAATCGGAAACTATTCCAATTCACATATCTTAACGATCAGATTTCCCCCCCCCCCCCAGCCGAATCTGATCGTTAAGATGATCTGGCACATGATTCACATCTCTACTCTCTATGAACAACAGCCTGGGTTGGCCAGGATGACTGGACTTCAAGTTGTTCGTGCCATCGCTACCAAAGAACAAACCAGATTAGCCCCAGATGGTGAGGGCCATCATGGCCTGCCAAAATCACAATCACTCTCCAAATAGAACAGTAGCAGACTCAACACATCTCAGTGCGGCTAGCCAGAACCAGCTCAAGTAGCAACGATACCCCAGCACTGTAAATATTCAGGCTTTATCCGGCCTTTCTTTAGAGCCACAGACAGAGGAACTAGGGAATGGGAGTGAACCTAAAGAGGTAAAGGGGAGAGGCCACAAAACTGGAGGTGCTTCTGAAAGGGAAGGAACTTGTGATAGTACAGAGGAGTGAGGAATAGAGGAGCCCATGATCACTGCACCTTCACCACTGCCACATGAGTGAGGCCAGAGCCGGGGTCAGGGTCAAACTCACTGCCTTCACAAAGAAGCAATGGGCCCTAAACAAGTATCCCCAACTGCAAGAGAACTTCCCTGTACCATTGGAGGCCATTTCCCCAGTCGGGATCGTCAACTGGGGAAATGGCCTCCAACATTGGTGTCCTCAAGAGCCAGCAAGGTTCCCTCAAGTTCTTGGGCAGCCCAAGTTGATTGATGGGAAGCCTAGACTTCCAGCACCAAGCAAGTTTCGATTAGCAGTTACTGCATAAGGACATTGAAAATGCAAATACCTGGTGTTGCGTTCGTGCCTCTTCTCACCCCTTGCTCCACCCTCTCTACCTGGGATGCGACTCCCTTCAGTTCTGATGGACAGATACGGCCACAGCTTCTCTCTGCCTCCTTGGTCCCGGTTCCCCTGGGCTGGTCCGATGCTACGGATCCACCATGTTCCCGATGACATAAGGGCATGTGCCCGCGCTCCAGACTTGTACCAGCAAGGGTGTGAACCCCGGGGGCGTCGACCCATAGTGATGTCATCCATTTGCACTTTAAAAGGTCTTTGTTTGCTAATCTCTAACGAGTTAGCAAGGAACTCCTACAGGACTTGCTTCGGCAGTCCACGATACTTGCAACAACGATCCGAGTCAGCGAGGGGAAGCCTTCCCCACTGCTCAGCCATTTCAAACTTACCAGGAGTACCCACTCCACGGGGGCTCCGCTCTCTCTTCTTGATTTCAGATTGCCAGAACACTCAGAAGACTCCTCATTTCCTGGAAGCAATCGCGGACATGAACACAGTGAGTTCTATTACAAAGGAATCGGTACTCGCTCCACGAGGGCCTACATTCATATTTGCTCTGAAGACTTCCATCCAAGACGTTATCGCAGGTACAGAGATCAAGAGTTACATTGGCAAGATTATAGATAGGAACCGGTACTCGCTCCACGAGGGCCCATGTTCCTAGAATCTTATACAGACTCTCTTCTACTCTAGAAGCCATTTCATATACAGTAATTGTGAGTTCTTATTACAAGACTGTTTGTGGGAACCAGTGCTCACCTACGGCTCCTGTTCCTGAATGTACTGAAGACTCTCTGTGGCATAGAGACCATTGCAGACATCTACTATTGTGAGTGTACCATCTTGTATCCAGTATACCCTGTCTACTCACTACCTCTAGTCTCTCTCTACAGCTCAACAACCCAGAGATTATATTCCAGTGTCAGAAAGACTTCAGCCTTGCAGGACACAGCGACTCACTACTGCCACCCCTGGTGGTCCAGCTTCCAGTCTAATAAAGAACTATTGGGGTAGATTTTATAAATGTACGCGCGGGCGTACTTTTGTTCGTGCACCAGGCGCGAACAAAAATACGCTGGATTTTATAAGATACGCGCGTAGCCGCGCGTATCTTATAAAATCTGGGGTCGGCGCGCGCAAGGGGCTGCACATTTGTGCAACCTGCACGAGCCGAGCCCAGCGCGCGCTGCCTGTTCCCTCCGAGGCTGCTCTGAAATCGGAGCGACCTGAGAGGGAACTTTCCTTCCGCCTACCCTCATCTTCCCCTCCCTTCCCCTACCTAACCCACCACCCCGGCCCTATCTAAACCCCCCTACCTTTGTTGGTAGATTTACGCCTGTGGAAAGCAGGTGTAAATCTGCACGCGCCAGCGGGCTGCTGGCGCGCCATCACCTGACCCGGGGGCTGGTCCGGAGGCCTCAACCACGCCCCCGGGCCGGCACCATGCCCCTCGGCCCGCCCCCAAAATGCCACGTCACTCGTAGCATGCCCCCCAACACGCCCATCCATGCAAGCCCCGGGACTTACGCACGTCCCGGGGCTTGCGCGCGCCACCGAGTCTATGCAAAATAGGCTCGGCATGCGCAGGGGGGGTTTGGGGTAGGTTTTCGGCGGGTATGCGCGTACCTCTTTGAAAATCTACCCCATTGTGTTTAACTCATATTCTAGTCTAGCCAGTGGTTCCTCTCAGGATCTCCTCTTCGGGGTGCTGTCATCTACCATCGGCCCAGGGATTCACCATTTCCTCCAAGTGGTCATTCCTTTCACTATTGTCACCTTGTGGGAGCCCACCACTACAGACCACTAACTTCGCTCACGGAAGTATTATATAGACAGCTACTCCTCTTTCTCTAAGACTTGCCAGCAGCTTATATATATATATACAGATTGCTACTCCGTAGCGGGGGCATGACAAGATTGCTATCTCAGTAGCGAAGTACATTATACCTATTTTTAGCTCCTCTCCTCAGAAGAGTATCATTATACAAGTTTGCCAACTCCTCTTCCTTGGAAAGTTGATCCATAACAGAATGCTACTCCTTAACAGATTGGTAACAGAATGCTACTTCCTTTCTTTACAGGAACCTCTAACAGCCGTTCGCTAACAGATCTACAGATAGCTAACTCCTCCCCTCTGGAGGAGCAGGTCATGTCATATCACTACTCCTTTCCCTTTCAGGAGAACAGCAGAACAGCTTGCTAACTCTGCCCTCCTGGTGGGGTGAGCAACAGCAGATTACTAACTCCTCCCCTCTGGAGGAGGAAAGCATAACAGATTGCTAACTCCTCCCCTCTGGAGAAAGAGAGCATAACAGATTGCTAACTCAAGTGGATCTGGCTAATAATATGAAACATTTAACTCCAGTGGTTCCGGCTGAAAATATGGAACACATATAACTCCAGTGAATCCGGCTGAAAATATGAAACATTTATCTCCAGTGAATTCTGCTTTCAAGAAAAGAATTGGAGAAGCCTAAACTTGAAGCCAGCTTTCAAGAGAAGAATTGGAGAAGCAGTACTCCTGAGGATTCAGCTTAAGGTATTGTATGTTTGTAGCCCATGGAACCGGCTGACCTTTCTGCCCTGCAGGCTATACCGGGCCTGGCTCAACACCTTTCAGAACAGCAAGAAATCCTGGAGAAACTTACTGCAGCTTTTCACCAGCTTCGTACACAAAAGACACAAAGCACAGCTTCTATACAAGAAAACCAGTTACCAGAGATAACTTTAAAATCAGCTCTTCCACTGGCGGCGCCTGTTCGATTCTCCAGAGAACTCCAGAAAACTTGAGGCTTCCTGAACCAGTGCAGCTTACACTTTACTTTTCAAACTTCAATGTTTCCCACAAGTCTCTCCAAGACCAGCTACATTCTGTCTTATTTGGATGGGAGAGCCTTGTCATGGGCTTCTACCTTGTGGGAACATAAGGACCCTATCTTGCAGGACATAGAAGGATTTATGGACTTGTTTAAATCCATTTTTGATGACCCTGCTCGTATGTCTGTTGCTGGATTTGCTTTGGTGGACTTAAAGCAAGGCAACAGATCCCTGGCGGAATTTGCTATTGAATTTAAAACTCTAGCAGCAGAGCTGCACTGGGACCCCAGATGTCTGAAGACACTCTTTTGCAGAGGCCTGGACACTCGCATAAAAGATGAGCTGGCTGCTCGTCAGACACCTGACTCGCTGGAAGAATTGATATCCTTAGCTACTCGGATTGACTGGCAGCTCTGAGACAAGGTGAAGGAACTCCAGCCTAAGGTGTTACCTGGGTTAAAACCAACCAGTGCTCCTGCACTAACAAGCGGAACAGCACCTCCTGCTGTGGAGAAGAAAGAACCGAAGGAATCTGGCCGTGGTCACTTGACGTCTAAAGAGAGAAGATATAGAAGGAAGAATGGCCTGTGCATGTACTGTGGTCAGGCAGGCCATGATGTTTCTGTTTGCCCTAGTCGTTCGGGAAAACGGACAAGCCTGAGTCCCACGGGAGGACTGTTCTTGAGCTATACAGCAATATGTCCTCCACTGTCTCATCCAGTCTCGATGAACCCTGAACCAGTGACAGTTCGAACCTCTGCCCTGAAGGACTCAGGGGCAAGAGACGACTATCATCTCAGATGTTTTCTGGAATACCTGAGGAGTCCATGTGGTAAATTCGAAGATCCAATATTGTATCACACTATGAAGTGGGCCTTGGATGATTCTTTTCACCACCACTTCTATTGAGGATCTTATCAACATCATCAGCAGTTTTTCAAGTTCTTGCTGGTAGCCATAGCGGTTGCTATGCACACCATAAGCTAGGGGCTCTCTTCATCTACAATGTCTTCTTGGATTACAAATTGAGAATACTACTACATTCTACCTACTTGGAAGTCGTGCTGAAGGACTACAGCACTGTTGATTCCGAAGTAGAAGTCATCTCTACCTCTTACTTTGTGATGATCCACTTGGGGGTCGTGCTGGAGGATTACAGCACTGCTGATTCTGATGTAAGAAGACATCCCTAGCTACCAGTATTTCGATTGGCCTACTCGGAAGTCATGCTGGGGTACAGCACTGTTTGATTCCAAAGAAGAAAAAGAAGATATCTCTATTCATCAACTTTAATTAAGGACAACTCGGAAGTCGTGCCCATAACCTATGGCACTGGTTGATTCCGAGGAAAGGAAAAGAGGTTTCTACTCATCAACTTCGTTGGATCATTCGGACGTCATGCTGAGGATTTACAGCACTGTTAGATTCCGAGGATGAATATTATCCATCCATCAGCCTGTTCATTTTGCTGGTATCATCAATTTATCTCTTCCAGCATCCTGCGGAAGAGCTACATCAGAAGTGGATTTTGGACCATTTCTACATCACCACTTCCACTGAAACCTCAGTGATGTCCACGGCAGCCCATCTCATTGCTGCTGAAGTCATTATACATTCTACCAGATTCTTCAAATCCTCATCTATCCGAGTCTTACGAACTTGAACTCAAGACTTTGAGATCTTGGATGTTTGAACAGAGACTGAATTTGTTGGCCTGAAAAGGCTTCAACTCCAAGAACCATCTTTGGGATCCTTAGACCTATTAGATAAGAGATGCTCATCAGATGCGCATCTCTGGTACTTGATTTAGTACCCGAAGAGGAGAGTGCCCTTTGAAGAGGGGTACTGTTGCGTTCATGCCTCTTCTCACCCCTCGCTCCACCCTCTCTACCTAGGATGCAACTCCCTTTGGCTCTGATGGACAGATGCGGCCTCGGCTTCTCTCCGCCTCCTTGGTCCTGGTTCCCCTGGGCTGGCCTAATGCTACGGATCCGCCATGTTCCCAATGACGTAAGGGTGCGCGCGCGCCAGACTTGTACCAGCAAGGGTGCGAACCTCGGGGGCGTCCCCCCATAGTGACATCATCCATTTGAACTTTAAAAGGTCTTTGTTTGCTAACCTCTAATGAGTTAGCAAGGAACTCCAACAGGACTTGCTTCGGCAGTCCACGATACTTGCAACAACGATCCGAATCAGCGAGGGGAAGCCTTCCATACTGCTCGGCCTTTTCAAACTTACCAGGAGTACCCGCTCCACGGGGGCTCCACTCTCTCTTCTTGATTTCAGATTGCCAGAACACTCAGAAGACTCCTCATTGCCTGGAAGCAATCGCGGACGTGAACACAGTGAGTTCTATACATAGGGATCGGTACTCGCTCCACAAGGGCCTACATTCCTATTTGCTCTGAAGACTCCCTTCCGTCCAAGACGTTATTGCAGGTACAGAGATCAAGAGTTACATTGGCAAGATTATAGATAGGAACCGGTACTCGCTCCATGAGGGCCCATGTTCCTAGAATCTTATACAGACTCTCTTCTACTCTAGAAGCCATTTCATATACAGCAATTGTGAGTTCTTATTACAAGACTGTTTGTGGGAACCAGTGCTCGCCTACGGCTCCTGTTCCTGAATGTACTGAAGACTCTCTGTGGCAGAGAGACCATTGCAGACTTCTACTATTGTGAGTGTACCATCTTGTATCCAGTATACCCTGTCTACTCACTAACTCTAGTCTCTCTCTACAGCTCAACAACCCAGAGATTTTATTCCAGTATCAGAAGGACTTCAGTCTTGCCGGACACAGCAACTCACTACTGCCACCTCTGGTGGGCCAGCTTCCAGTCTAATAAAGAACTATTTGTGTTTATCTCATATTCTAGCCTAGCCGGTGGTTCCTCTCAGCATCTCCTCCTGGGGGCGCTGTCATCTACCATCAGCCCATGATTCACCATTTCCTCCAAGTGGTCATTCCTTTCACTATTGTCACCTTGTGGGAGCCAACCACTACAGACCAATAACTTCGCTCACGGAAGTATTATATAGACCTACTCCTCTTTCTCTAAGACTTGCCAGCAGCTTATATATATATACAGATTGCTACTCCGTAGCGGTGGCATGACAAGATTGCTATCTCAGTAGCGAAGTATGTTATACCTATTGTTAGCTCCTCTCCTCAGAAGAGTATCATTATACAAGTTTGCCAACTCCTCTTCCTTGGAGAGTTGATCCATAACAGATTGCTACTCCTTAACAGATTGGTAACAGAGTGCTACTTCCTTTCCTTACAGGAACCTCTAACAGAATTTCAACTAACTGATCTACAGATAGCTAACTCCTCACCTCTGGAGGAGCAGGTCATGTCATACCGCTACTCCTTTCTCTTTCAGGAGAACAGCTTGCTAACTCTGCCTTCCTGGCGGGGTGAGCGACAGCAGATTGCTAACTCCTCTCCTCTGGAGAAGTAGAGCGTAACACCTGGTTGTTAACCTAAATTGGAGACTGATTTTGTGGTGCTAGCCACAGGTGTCCTTATCTGGAACCTCTTCAGGTTGGACCATTTCAAGCCCTGAAGTAGAGTCACAGTCTACCACCAGCAGTACTACATCATGTCTCCCAATATGGGGTGAGAGTGACTGGGAAGATGACCCCAGGTGTACAGGGGGTTACACAAATATTCTCAATTTGTTTATATAATGTTTATATAATGCTGAGCTGCAGCAAGGCACATTTAAGAACTTTCTCAGTGCAGTATTTATTTAATGAACCATACAATGCTGAGTTGAAATGAGGTATTTCTGAAGGAACATTTTCAATACAAAATGTTTTTGAAACAATTTGAGTCTAACATCATTATTCAGCATCATCCCAGTTGTTCATACATCTTTAAATATATGCCTTTCATATACAAGTTGTTTGGCAAATGTAAGAGACTTCTTTTGACTATGATTAAAGGGTTTTTTTTTGCCAGAATTGATTATAAACGCTTGAGGCCTGCTGGCATAGAGTGCAACAGTCCTACAAGATTGCTTGCTACCGCTAGGTAGTAGGTTATAATCTGGCTTTTTTCCCCATTTATAAAGTACATTTCTATAATAATCTCTTACAACATTTTTGAAAAATGTTTCTCACAAAAATTTATCAAAGTGATTTCTTTCAAAGAAGGTTGAAGGAAGGAAGGCAATGAACTAAAAACATTGAAAGTTAAAACATTTTTAATGGCAATTTATGACACTGCATTGCCAGTTTTTTTCTGAATTATCTACTCAGCAATACAATTCACCCTGTAATTTGTGGAACACAAGTTACACTTCACCATACAAGTTTCACCAATTCATCAACTCATTCCCTGGGAAAAAAACAAGCCTTTGTCAGGGCTTGCAATTCCTTGGCTTATTTTCTACACTGGTAAAAATTATAAACAACAAATATTTGTCTGCATAACTGTGAGTCAAAATAGGCAATTTTTTTGGAATCGCCCTAAGAGTTTCCACAATGGGATTTACAGTTGCAGTGATTAGTATGCTTCTCTGAAATGTCAATCTCTGGATCCTTATTTTAATATCCAAGGACACTATTTGTCATAAAGCATTCTTGGATACTTCTCACCTAAATGAATTTCCAAATTATAAGATTTTGTAACACTTATCATCTGGCAATGTTTATCTTATTTTGTTAATTGTTGACTTTTAGGGTAACAAATGTCATGTTTGCACAAAAGTTAAGTAAAGGACAACATTTTTCTGCTTTTCTATCATTGTATAGTTCCCTTTCTTTTCTCTTTTCTTATTTGCACATTGTCAGGAACATTTTGAATTAATATATTTTCAGCCATTTGTTGTTACTATATATATATATATACAGGAATCTCCCCGCAGCAAGTTGAAACAGCTGCAGAGTGGTGGTGCCAAATCGAGAGGTGGGGGTGATTTATTCACTGGTGATTGGTCCTTTTGAGTTATTCCCCTGAAGACGCCGGAAAGGCGAATCAAGGGCCTTGTTGGGAAAGCAAACAATACAATCGGGAACATTACAGATGCGGGATTTATAAGGCGCTACATCGTAAATGCCCACATGTCTCAGTACAGATGGTAAAGAATGGTTTAAATATCAAACAAGAATTGTTAAATGTTAATAACAGTACCGCCATGTAGATGACTGCACAAAGAAATTTGTACTCAGTTTAGTGCCCTTAGTCATTAGTGACCAACAATGATTAATATTATATGTTTAAACAGAAAAGGTAAGACTTGGTGTAGCAGTAGCAGAGTTTAGTAGTAGCAGAGTGATAAGGGCTATGAATAATGGTGTATGCAGCTTTACATGTTCATTTGATGCATGTGTAAGAGGGAATAAATAAAATATTTCTAGAGGGGAATATTGAACATAAATGTTTTTTATAACAATTCAAATTGGAAAGAAATACATCGTTTTAATATATTTGAAATAAATAAAGTTTTTATATATTTAAAAGCTTTGATGTATGGCTTTTGTTTGAACAAGTTAGTGCTTTTTTCTTTTCTCCAAAAAAATATGTGGTACTAACTGTGGTACTAACTAGTGCTCATAATACACAAAGAAAAAACACTCCAAAGGAAGTGAGAGAAAAGCACCTTTGAAATTAAAAAAAAATCTAATTACAATGTGGTCATTAACTACAATTCTTTATTCAAATCTAATCGCAGTACAAAAGTGAACAAATATAAATCACTTAATCCCAATGTAAAATTGTTCTAACATTACAGAGCATTAGAAACAATGTTGTCACATACATAACACTATTGAATATGTGCTTTGTAGTTAAACACTAGTAGTAAACCTAACAGCATGAGTTGGCTACTCTAAAATGCTGCTAATCAATGACTGCCACAAACTGAAGAAGCAAATGTACAGAAATGTTAACACAACATTTATACAAATGAAAACAAATTATAACATCACATATGATTATAATATACTAACAGAGAATCACATATAGTCATGATTAGCTGATAAAAACAGTTCTAGAAAACGGTGTGAGGTGTTGGTGGTGGTTTAGGTTTCAGGGGCCAGTTTTACATGCAGGCTAAGATATACAAACAGCACAGTAGACGTCAGTGAAGATTTGAGTGAGGAAAGTCTCACAAAGATGACATTTCTACTATGTTCTCTTGTCCTAGCTTGATGGTACCAACACCTTACCTCAAGCTATTAGCTGGCCCTCCTATAGGCATATAAATAGTTGAATACAGTAAAGACCTCCCTAGAGGTTCTCTCTCTCTCTCTCTCATACACAATCTTTAACACAAATTACATTATGGCCATTTTGGGCATATCGCACAGCTTAACACCAGGAAAAAAGGTGTAGTTATTTCTGATGTCAAAATTGTGCGATATTGCTCCTCATTAATCCCGCCCCTTCAAAACATTTTCATGTACGATTATCACATGTGTTAACACTATAACACATTTGATGAATGACCCTGAAAGATAGCAGGGATAACATTCAAGAGTAAACTCATAAAATAAACGATCCAAATACGTTTTTTTAAAATGACTTTTCTTTCGAATGCAGTATATAAATGCTACATAAACATACTACACGCTTATATACTGATTAACTTATTTTATACATTCTTGTTTATTTAAGCCTTAACAACAAAGCAAATAAATCACTCTGGGCCTCATTTTCCAAGCAGCTCGCACGAGATACGGGACCTTTCGCACGCGAAAAGTCCCTTATCGCGTGCGATACCAGGATGGGGGCGGAGTCGGCCCCGGAAGAGGAGGAGTCGGGGCGTCACCGGGGCCGACTCTTTACCAACGCCATGGACAGCGAAAGGTAAGGCCCTTTTCGCATCCGCTTTCGCTCCCAATAGCTACACCTCCTATGGTGGCGCTATTGGGTGCGAAACTGGCAGCGATCGCACCGCGACGGTGCGATCGCTGCCGGCTAGCGCAGGCCTGCCCCCCGATTTGGCTTCCCGCCTCTCATCTTCTAAAGTATCGCAGGCCTGAGATACTTTAGAAAATGAGGCCCTCTGAGACCGCTATCAAAATCAGCAATAGCAGAACTTTTTCCAAGATAAGTACGGGAACTGTTCAGTTTATTGCTCTATAATTCTTTGTTATTTTGTATCTTATTTCAGCTTCTTATCTTCAGAATTGATACTTTGTGTTCTACATATGGAATATTTGTGTTCTTCTTTCCTTTAACTTTCCTTTGTTTCTATTTTCTTTTTCTTGTCTTGTGTAAGTCTTTTCTGTGCACACTCAGGCCTGGGTCTGTATGTCAATGTACTATTTACACTTATCTGTGTCTTCTGAAATTCTTTCCTTTCCTGTTCCTGAAGCTCCAGATCTTGGCTCACTGTCTTCTTCTTCTTTTCTTCTTCTGCTTTTATTTCTGTACCTACTAGCCTATTATTTAATAACTAAATAAGAAAATCTAACTTCTTCTCACCATTCCTGAATACT
The DNA here is from genome assembly GCF_901001135.1 of Rhinatrema bivittatum. NCBI lineage: Eukaryota > Metazoa > Chordata > Amphibia > Gymnophiona > Rhinatrematidae > Rhinatrema > Rhinatrema bivittatum. Next base: position 303,953,165 of record NC_042616.1, read on the forward strand.
GTATCAGTATGTTCCCTATTTGTATGTGTCCTTGATGTCTTAGTTTTACTGGAAAAATTCTAACTATAGAAATTTAATAATAATTAATCAGTCCTATTTCTTGTCCAAAAAAGATCAGTTTATTTTTCATTCATGCAGCCTTTTTCTTTGCACTTTCTGAATTCTGTTCACTTATGCTGAACTTTCATTTCACTTTCCTTTAGCAGTGAATTGAAACAGTATTTGAAAGAAGGTATCATCTTACTGTTATCTCTCTTTCTTTATTTGTACCTTTTCTCTATTTATTCTAAATACTCCGGTGGGAATCCTTGTGCTCAATCTAGGCCAACTTCACCAGAGGGGATCACATTTCCTCTTAGTGTCATTCAGTGAACTCCTTTCTAATATTGAGTTACAGTTGTAGTGCTGTGTCATTTTAAAATATGGAGTCACACCAAATCATATGCTCTACTAAATATGCTGCTCTACAGTATGCTGTGCAGCAGTCAATGCATTTTAAAACACTGTCCTGTCCTGAACTTTACCTTGACCGGAGAATGTCTACTAATGATGTTCACACTCACACTTCTCACTCACACTCTATCAATACTATGACTGGTCTTCCTTTTCTTATTATGCTTATGCACTTTTTAAGGGTCTGAAGGCAGAGCACTTCAACAGCACTTCTGCTCCTTAAACTAACAGGCTTCACTCTCTCCAGATTCTTTAACTGTCATTAGCTTTCTAGGGGGTCTAGTATTACTGCTCTTGATGATGTTACCATGAGAATTAGGTCCTATGGCTACTTGATAGATATGTGTGGTAAGCATGGACCCTTGGGTTGAGGCAGGATTGAGGCACCTTGCAGGGAGAAGTGCTGTAGGTCCCTATTGTTGGTAGGTGGACGGGGACAAGACAGAGGCCCAACTGAAGGTTTGCCTTTATGAGCCCTCGTTCCCCTTGGCTTGAACCTTTAGGTGCCAAGGTCAGCAAGTCTTGGCCTCTGCAGATGGTGGAGATTCTTTGATTTAGCAGGTTTGGAGCAGACTGAGACCTGGCGTATCCTGAGACAAACTGAGATAAGTGGTAAGCAGTGTTCTAGGATGTCCAGGCCAAGGTCAATACCAGGAGTCCATCCATATGGATAGGCAGGATGGAGAGGCAAGACAGGTGAGCAAGGAGCAACACAGGAGGCAAGGCACACTGAAAAACTGAATAGCTGAAGAACTGAAGAGACGACCACTGGGCCTGATGGACAAGACAAGGACCACTAGAATGGGAGATGAAGATACTGGAACTGAAGACACTGGAACAGGAGACACTGGATCAAGAGAATGAAGACACTGAAGAACAAAGACAGGAACGCTGAAGGCATGGGAACCGAAGACTGAAGCTTAGGCAACTCACATTACAAGGCAGGGAGACCTGATGCTGAGGTGAATTTGGATCAGAGTATTGCCCTTTATAAGGCTTTGAGCTGACATCAACAACAGTGGCCATGGGGAATGTCCTGCCATGGTCTCTTTAAATAGGAAGAAGAGGCGTGGTGGTCCAGAAAGGCGGCGTCCAACCACATGTGTGGACGGCATCCGCCATGAGCATGGCATGTCAGGCCAGTGGCATTTTGCCACACAGAAGGTGACATCAGTGGCTTCCAGATCCAGGTGAGAGCGGCGGTTTGCAGGGTTAACCTGCGGACTGCCAAATGTAACAACAGACTTAATGTTTTTAATTAACTCCTTTTTTTATCTGCTTTTGCCACTATTCAGGTTAGGAAATTTCTCATGACTTTAAACATTCTTTCTCATGTTTTCCCCATGAGCTGGGACAATGTGCTGTGACTTTTAGTGATGGTACGCCCACCCCATCACTTGTATCCAGAGAAGCTGGTACTATTAGGGATGTGAATCATTTTTATAATGAATTGAAATATCAAACGATATTTCTTAATTTGTTATATATCGGGTAAAACATGAAACAAACACTTTCCCCCTGAATTTTCGTGAAAATCATTTTTCGGGTTAGCGCTCACTAACAAAAAAAACGTTTATTTTTGTATTCCCGTTAGCATGCACTAAGCCAAAAAATGATCTTTTACTAAAAAAAAAAAAAAAAAAATGTCGATCCGCGTGAAAACGAAATTTTCCCGTGGCTACACGAACCCGAAAGCGCAAATGATCGAGCACCTGATGTACATCCCTAGTTACTATGATGCCATGGTTACGGCTTTGCTTTCTCCTCTGATTTCCATAGGGGTCCTTATTTTCTAGTGATGCTTTGGAGTGTTCTAACTAAAATAGGGGGGTACTGGATAGTACCACTTTGCTAAAAATTTTAATTAGTCACTTAAAAGATTCCTCAGAAATGCTTATGTGAATTCCATAAATATTTCTCATATTTTCTTATGTCCTTTCCTGTCACTGTTACTTTTTAAATGACTTCACAGCTCTTACAATAAGCATTAACATTTATTTCTTTAATTTCGCTTCTTCTATAAATTCTGCAATATCTGGGAAGGGTCCTCAGGACACTTCCTGGAATGGTGACTATCCTCTGAATCTTAGCATTTTAAGTGAATTTAGGGGATTTTAACCCCAATGTATGTCTGGGGTCCACTATTACAATGAACTTCGGAGGCAGGGAAGTGGGGTTGGTCAGGTGACCCCGCTTTCATTTTCTTTGAATTTCATTTAATTTTCCTTATTTTTTATGTTTGTAATAGACCTGCTTTGGGATCCGCAGCTCCCACTGACACTCTACCTGGGCAACAACAAGCTAGGTGGAGAGAACATTGCCCAAATCTCATCCTGGAGTGAGTTTCCTCACTCCGAAGGCCATCAAATCTTCACAAGAGACCACTGTTCTGTTCGTACGTCTCATGTTGAATGTGAAAGTGGCCCCCAACCCCCTACACTCATACCTAATCCCCACCTCGAGTTACTAGGTGGGCCTCCCATAGGGATACAAATACCTGTCTAGGGAGGAGACACTATGGCAAGTCTCTCATCTCTCTCTCTCTCTCTCTCTCTCAGAAGAGAAAGAGGGTGTTGGCAGGGGAGATATGAAAAGGGATGCTTTGCTGGAGCCACCACTGAGAGAGGGTTGTGCTGAAACAGCTACTGATAAGTCAGGGTAGGGGTTGTGTAATTCTGAATACCAGCCTTGAGCACAGAAAAAATAATTTTGGCACTGGGTGATCATAACCGATTATCTTAAAGTGGCCAAACATGAATAAAGTTACTATGGGCTGGATTCATTATTCTTCGCAGAATGATGAATCCAGCGAAAAAGGGGGTTGGGGGCGGGCCTGCGATAAACGTTTAGAAAATAACCCTCTATGTTTGACTGCATAGTGAAAGTAATGGTCAGCAGAAAAAAGGAGGCAAAATTGTCCCAGTATAAGACCCTGGTGGGACCTCATTTGAAATACTATGTACAGTCCTCATTTTCAAAAAGATATAAACAGGATGGAGCTGGTCAAGAGGGTGGCTACTAAATTGGCCAGCAATCTTTGTTCTGAAGCATATGGGGACAGACGTAAAGATCTAAACATGTATATCCTAAAGGAAAGGCAGAAAGAGGGAAATATACTAGAGACATTTAAATACTTCTAAGGTTTCCATGCACAGAAGGAGGGCCTCTTTTGTACATAATTTCTGTACTCAGGGCCAGGGCAACAAGAACACTTAGACTCAGTAAAAGGTATAACGTAAATTTTATTTGGCATTAAAAGTGTTCCTGGGAGATGCTGCATACTGGGTGCCCTTTGTCTTTCAAAATCACCAGCATCTCATCTAATACTGAAGTGAACCTTCTTTTATAGTTAAACATACAGTATTGCCGAACCTTCTAGAATTACGTGACTGCCCAAAGACTCATTTACAGAGACACATCATGCTGTTCACATGACAACCTATCCCTGAACTGCCCTGACAGTTTTTTCAGGTGTAGCTCATTAGATTAGATGCATGTGTATGGATTCAAACCTAAATAAAAGTACACAAATCTGATTAAGTAGTAAGAAAATACTATTATGTCACGTACTCCCTATATTTAATTTGCAAAATAATCCCATTATTTCAAAACATCATGCAATGGTCCAGACCACAAACATAAATACTCAGACATTACATTAAAACATATATCACACGTTTAACATATAACAGACAACATGACAAACTTTTGAGCTCAAAAAATTAAAAAGTACTTTAAAAATATAAAAGAATTGGATCGATCCACAAAAGAAAACAAAAATCAGGATTAAAATTAAAATAGATCTATTAAAAATGAAAAAGGAATCAAACTGGAAAAACTGTAATCTTCATCTTCCATGGAACAGAGACAGATGTGCTTTGTGCTTTGGTACCCTGGAAAGAAATCTAGTTATATATATATATATAATGATTAAAATTAAATTTAAAAAAGGACATTACAAGTTCCTTAAAAGTCAAACTGCTGTTATACCTTAATTCAGCAAAAAGCAGTCATAAAGCTACTTTCCTTTCTATGATGGTCCACCTCTAGGAGGTGCTGTCCCCTGTGATAAGAGCTACTTCCATTTACAAATCTAAAACCTTTTTTTTTTTTCTATGCTATAATCTCCTAACTCGCTTTCTAAAAGAGAAACTTAAAACAGACAACTTTGCACTTAATTAGAATTCATTTAATTTCCATCCTATACGCATATGCTCCATAGAGTTCATACTACCAAATCCTGTAAATACCCTAAATAAAAATATGGATCATTTCCAAAATCACAGACATATCAGCTAGGAGTCTGGAAGTCTGCAAAATAAAAGGAGGGCACATACTAATATGTATTAACCAAACGTGTTTCTTGCTGGCACATAAATAGATAATAGGCATTGCTGCTTAACTCTCTGCTGTTCACCGTCTCACAATCTTTCTCCTTTACATATCGTCTAAACAGTCCACAATACAAACGTTCAATACCTGAACTCCCATCAAAATAAACCACCTAATTCATTCCTTTCTTCTAAAAGTTAGCATCTAGTGAGGTATAATCAAAACTGAGAAATATCTATCATCATTAGAATATAACATAAATACTGTAATTAACGCATACTACCACATAGAGTTCATGCATATTAGTGCCTTCTGTTTGTTTCTGACCTGTGTTTAATTTAAAATAAATCATATCTTCACACAATTGTTTAAAAGCAAACCCATGGTATGAAGTTTAAATGCAACTGACCCACATTTTTATTTCTCTACTTCTACCAAAACATTCTAAATGTCCCACCACACAGCCTTCTGCATATTCATTCTGACACTGTGACGCATAGTTAACTTACTGACAAAGCACTTTACCTACCTGCATCAGCATAAAAGAAATCTCTTCCCTCGTTAACATCACTATGTCCCTGTGAATGGCATCAAATTCACTTTGGCCTACTTTCAAACAACCCAAAATTCCCATTTTCAAACTGAACAGTTCAATCCATTAGTCCCTCTTCTATCACAGTCTCACTCTATCCGCTAACATACGCAACCAAACACTAATATCAAACAAAAACCTCAAAACTCTTACATCAGCAGAACTGTGCAATTCATTTTAAAAGTGACTCACTCCCAGGTTTTTTTATCTTTCTTCTCAAACACATTCCTAAGGGGGGGGGTCACCTCCTCTCCCGCCAAACAACTGTTACACTTCAATGAATAGGTTAGTTAAGTGATAAAGCACTTTACATTGTGCTAAAATCTCTTCACAAGAAACTCTCATTAATAACACAATTCTAAAAACTTAGATGCAAATATGAGCATCTCTACATTAATGGTGGGAAATAGAACCAAAAAGCTAAAAGAAACAGATAAGTATAAGAAAAAATGTGTGTGAAACTACCTGGGCAAACTGGATGAGCTGCTTGTGCTCCTTCTGCCATCATTGCTATGTTTCTATGTTTACAGTAAACATGAGTCCTTGTAGCCAGCAAGGGCTACATCACTCAGCCCTTGTGGGGGGGGGGGGGGGGAGAAGAAAAACAGCATAGAACTGAAAGATTCCTTTCTCTGTTTAATGAACTGCAGCAATTAAGTCAAAATGTCCCTATTTACAACACTGCCAGCATTTCACAAATGTCCAGATTTAAGTTTAACTACAATCACTAAACTTTTTGACAAGGAAACATTTTACACAAAATCTTAACCTATATAAATAGATGCACACCGACAAAGAACATAGGCTTCCTTGTTAAAGCTAATCAGAGGAGGAAAAGAAAGAAATTAACCACATGTAGCCTGCTTTAAAAGATTAAAGCCGTTAGCATCTTCCTGTACAAAAAAACAACCAACCTTTTGTAAACAATCCACTAACTAAAAACTCCTTATCATACTAATTATAACTTTCAAACTTACCCACTTTAACTAATTCCCTCTTCCTCCTTTTGAAGCTACTGTACTGCAGTAAAAAATCACTCCCGTACCCTCACAGGTATAACTTGAAACTGCTGCCGAGCCAGAAGCCATGCGGTCTGAGGACAAAAGACCACTGTTTCTAGCTAACCCTCTGTTTGTTTCAACTGTTCAACCTGAAGAGAGCATAACTTAATTTGGATTTTAATCAAATCAGCAACTCATTTCCTGTCTCCCTAACATATATTACAGAACATTTTGCAAAAAGTATTCTGATCCCGATGTAACACACAATCTATATACACTGTACAACAGATAGAATAAAAACATTAATACTTACAGATTTTTTTTTCCTTCAGTACATACTTACAAAATGGATCCTGCAGCTTAAAAACTTCATTAAACATCTTCTCTGAGCTCATCTGTCATCCGGGAAACCCTCCAGTCCATCTGGGCAACACTATCTTCGGACGTAAAGCCAAATTAAAGTCCGAAAACCTAGCATACACTTTTGTCCACCAAAAGTAACACTACAGCAAAGACTAATAAGAATAATAGCAAACAGCTATTGGGCCCCACGTTGGGCGCCAAA